>NC_090932.1:296277577-296616435 GCF_040938575.1 Ambystoma mexicanum
GTCTCATGGGGCCACTGTGGGGAGTGGGCTTGCTGGAATTGTCTGGGGATTGTATTGTTGTGAGTGGATTGGCTGGAATGGTCTGGGCATGGTGCAGTGGTGGGGGTCGGGCTGGAATGGTCTGGGTATGGTGCGGTGGTGGGTGTCAGGCTGGTATGGGTATGGTGCGGTGGCGGGTGTCGGGCTGGAATGGTCTGGGTATGCTGCCGTGGTGGGTGTTGGGCTGGAATGGTCTGAGTATGGTGCAGTGGTGGGTGTCCGGCTGGAATGGTCTGGGGAGGCAGTGTTGAGAGTGGATTGGCTGGAATGGTCTGGGTATGGTGCGGTGGTGGGTGTCGGGCTGGTACGGGTATGGTGCGGTGGTGGGTGTCGGGCTGGAATGGTCTGGGTATGGTGCGGTGGTGGGTGTCGGGCTGGAATGGTCTGGGGAGGCAGTGTTTTGAGTGGATTGGCTGGAATGGTCTCGGTATGGTGTGGTGGTGGGTGTCGGGCTGGTATGGGTATGGTGCGGTGGTGGGTGTCAGGCTGGAATGGTCTGGGTATGGTGTGGTGGTGGGTGTCGGGCTGGAATGGTCTGGGTATGGTGCAGTGGTGGGTGTTCAGCTGGAATGGTCTGGGGATGCAGTGTTGAGAGTGGGCACACTAGAAGGTACAGAATATTACAGTCGGCGACTGCACTGTGGTGAACGGATGAAAGGTTTGAGGTGTGCACTCTGGCACATGTCGAGCTGGAATGGTCTCATGGAGGCACTGTGGGGAGTGGGCTTGCTGGAATTGTCTGGGGATTGTATTGTTGTGAGTGGATTGGCTGGAATGGTCTGGGTATGGTGCGGTGGTGGGTGTCCGGCTAGAATGGTCTGGGGAGGCAGTGTTGTGAGTGGATTGGCTGGAATGGTCTGGGTATGCTGCGGTGGTGGGTGTCCACTGGAATGGTCTGGGTATGGTGCAGTGGTGGGTGTCCGGCTGGAATGGATTGGATATTGCAAAGTTGAGTTCTGGCACTCTAGAAGCTACAGAGAATGACAGTCAGGGACTGTACTGTGGAGAACGGATTAAAGTTTTGAGGTGTGCACTGTGGCGCATGCCGAGCTGGAATGGTCTCATGGAGCACTGTGGGGAGTGGGCTTGCTGGAATTGTCTGGGGATTGTATTGTTGTGAGTGGGTTGGCTGAAATGGTCTGGGTATGGTGCGGTGGTGGGTGTCGGCTGGAATGTTCTGGGTATGGTGCAGTGGTGACAGTCCGGCTGGAATGGTCTGGGTATGGTGCAGTGGTGGGTGTCCGGCTGGAATGGTTAGGGGAGGCAGTTTTGAGAGTGGATTGGCTGGAATGGTCTTGGTATGGTGCGGTGGTGGGTGTCAGGCTGGTACGGGTATGGTGCAGTGGTGGGTGTCGGGCTGGAATGATCTGGGTGTGGTGCGGTGGTGGGTGTCTGGCTGGAATGGTCTGGGTATTGTGCAGTGGTGGGTGTCTGGCTGGAAGGTCTGGGTATGGTGCAGTGGTGGGTGTCCGGCTGGAATGGTCTGGGTATGGTGTGGTGGTGGGTGTCCGGCTGGAATGGTCTGGGTATGGTGCAGTGGTGGGTGTCCGGCTGGAATGGTCTGGGTATGGTGCAGTGGTGGGTGTTGGGCTGGAATGGTCTGGGTATGGTGCAGTGGTGAGTGTTCGGTTGGAATGGTCTGCGTATGGTGCAGTGGTGGGTGTCCGGCTGGAATGGTCTGGGGGGCAGTGTTGAGAGTGGATTGGCTGGTATGGTCTGGGTATGGTTCGGTGGTAGGTGTCGGGCTGGTACGGGTATGGTGCGGTGGTGGGTGTCGGCCTGGAATGGTCTGTGTATGGTGCGGTGGTGGGTGTCGGGCTGGTACGGGTATGGTGCGGTGGTGGGTTTCAGGCTGGAATGGTCTGGGTATGGTGCAGTGGTGGGTGTCCGGTTGGAATGGTCTGGGTATGGTGCGTTGGTGGGTGTCCGGCTGGAATGGTCTGGGGATTGCACTGTTGAGTTCGGGCACGCTAGAAGGTACCGAGAATGACAGTCGGGGACTGCACTGTGGCGAATGGATGAAAGATTTGAGGTGTGCACTGTGGCACATGCCGAGCTGGAATGGTCTCTCGGGGGCACTGTAGTGAGTGGATTTGCTGGAATTGTCTGGGGATTGTATTGTTGTGAGTGGGTTGGCTGGAATGGTCTGGGTATGGTGCGGTGGTGGGTGTCCGGCTAGAATGGTCTGGGGAGGCAGTGTTGAGAGTGGATTGGCTGGAATGGTCTGGGTATGGTGCGGTGGTGGGTGTCCGGCTGGAATTTTCTAGGTTTGGTGCAGTGGTGGGTGTCCGGTTGTAATGGTCTGGGGATTGCACTGTTAAGTTCGGGCACGCTAGAAGGTACCGAGAATGACAGTCGGGGACTGCACTGTGGCGAACGGATGAAAGGTTTGAGGTGTGCACTGTGGCGCATGCCGAGCTGGAATGCTCTCACGGGGGCACTGTGGGGAGTGGGCTTGCTGGAATTGTCTGGGTATTGTATTGTTGTGAGTGGGTTGGCTGAATGGTCTGGGTATGGTGCGGTGGTGGGTGTCCGGCTGGAATGGTCTGGCGAGGCAGTGTTGAGAGTAGATTGGCTGGAATGGTCTGGGTATGGTGCGGTGGTGGCTGTCGGGCTGGTACGGGTATGGTACGGTGGTGGGTGACGGGCTGGAATGGTCTGGTTATGGTGCAGTGGTGGCTGTCCGGCTGGAATGGTCTGGGTATGGTGCAGTGGTGGGTGTCCGGCTGGAATGGTCTGGGGATTGCACTGTTGAGTTCAGGCCCGCTAGAAGGTACCGAGATTGACAGTCGGTGACTGCAATGTGGCGAACAGATGAAAGGTTTGAGGCGTGCACTGTGGCGCATGTCGAGCTGGAATGGTGTGGGGAGTGGGCTTGGTGGAACCACAACCCAGAGGCACTGCTACAGGAATAAAGTGGAACAGTGGACCATCAATAAGCCATTTCTAGGACTACACCCCAAGTCAGGGTCATTCGATTAGCCTCAAGGTACGCTTTGAAGCAATGCACTGATTATTCAGGAACGAGGTTAATGTCAATTAAGGGTCCCGTTGACATCTGCCGGCGACATCAGTATGCAAGAATTTAAATCATAATAATGCCTGCTGAGGCCTACATTACAAGTGCGTTCCCAATGTTTGGAGAGCATAGTTCAACTTTCTATACACAAACCAAGGAAATTCCAGCGCTAAAGCAAACAGTGCGCTCCCGCCAGGGTCCTCAATAGGAGAAGGACGCACAGTCTTCCTCGCAGGCCGACTCCCCATCACCTCATCTTTTCTATAGCATCAGTGCACGCTAATGTACAGGAGCTCTACACGTTGTGTTTCGTTATGAATTTCCACTCTAAGTGAGCCTTTTATTACAGCTATTGGTGCCACTACGTCACGTGTGCACAAACATACATGCATGGGTGCAAACACTGTGCAGTAGGAAGATGCGCCCTTGCTTTATAAAGCTGGTTCCAACTGAATCCAGAATCGCCTCTGTGCGTTTTGTCTTCAACCCTCGTGGAATGCGATGGGTTGGGGAAGGTAGTGAGATTAGAAGACTACGGGGCCGATTCATGGACATTTTTGCACGATTCAAAGTGGCTTTGCACTGCTGAAAAGTGATTTTGCACTGCTGAAAAGTGACTTTGCACTGCCGACACAATCCCCGATTCATGGAACTGTGCAAATTGTATTTTTACAGTGCAAAGTCAGTGACTTAGCACTGCAAAAATACATTTTGCACAGTTCCATGCATCAGGGTTTGTGTCGGTAGTGCAAAGTCACTTTTCAGCAGTGCAAAGTCAGTTCGAACCGTGCAAAAAAAAATCCATTAATCAGGCCCTTACGGCCCCATTCATGGGACATTTAGCGTGGTGCAAAGTGACTTCACAGAGTGGTGCAAAGTGCATTTTTGCAGTGAAAATTCACTTTGCACCCGGGCAAAGTCAGTGCAAAGTCACTTTGCATTTTAAAATTACTCTTTGCACCTCTCTGTGAATCAGGGTGTTTGCTAGCAGTGCAAAGTCATTTTGCACCGCGCTAAAACGTCCATGAATCGGGCCCTAAGGCACTAATGTGGATGGTCCATGAGTGCTGGATGTGTGTAGAGGGCGTCCGTGCGCTAGAGTTTTTGGAACGCCAGACTTTAATGTTGCTGATCTAGTCCTGGGAGGTCAAAGGCCGCATTGCGGCATAAACAAGCGCAACACCACAGTTATCAGACACCGGAGCCGCTACCCCTCCGTAATGCAGGTCAGTTTGCAATGGAAATGCTGCGATTCACTACCTATGCCGATACTATGGGCCCGATTCATGGATATGTTTTGCATGGTTCAAAGTCACTTTGAACCGTGCAAAGAATTCCATGAATCGGGCAATATATATATGTATATATATATCGATATCTTTCCATCAGGGGCTGGGCATGCTCTTACACTTAGATGCTGAGACACAGCCTCTCTTCTTCTAAAATGATGCGAGGATCTTTTGGGAGAGAAAACATTATCTCTAGGAAACCAGAAGCAGAATGACCCTCTGACCACGATGGAATGAAAGATCTTACATCCATTTTTCCCTCCATTTCAAATTTGGAAACTGCCAGAATGAGTATCTATGAGTACAGGGGTGGACTGGCCTATAGGGAACTCTGGAGATTTCCTGGCAGGCCTCTGCACCCTGGGCCTCTTTTGTGTGGTAACCCATTTTATTTCCACATTTTCTCACAGGGAAAGGGTTGGCCTTGCTGAAAATGTGTAATATGGGGCCACATTGAACATTATTTCCAGGGCCTGCTTTGGTTCCTAGTCCACCCCTGTATGAGTAAATATGGATCATGGTTACCAGTTCTTTAATATTAAGGTGAGTGTTGAGGAAAATGGCTTTGTTCTTTTGTAGGAAATCCTAAATATATTATAAACCTTTGAACGATAGGAAATCTGAAAACTGTATTACTAATTATTACCTTTTGACTTGGTGGACGGATTTGAATGACATTTTCCAAACAAACAGCAATTTTGGGAAAGATTTTTAAATAATGAGAAAGTTATTTAGAAAGCAAAAAAATGTTGTTTTCAGCCTACTCCCATATTTAACACAATGGTGCCCTATACTATTAGGACTTAGGGGAAAGGGATACCATGGTAACATAAAAGATGTCATAGCAGTTAATTTCCGGGACAATTCAAATTCTCTATCTTTTATCATTTTGTCACCCATGCGTGGCGTATCGTGCAATATATTGCACATTGCTAGAGAGGGCTTTTTCTCATTGGACGTATTGTTTATTGTCTGTTTTTTTTTAATCATAAGGCGAATTATCAGAGCCCAATATTTGTCACTCCTCATAACTCAATGTTACCTTCTTTTCTACAACCTTTTTTAGGCATAACACAAATCACATATATGAAAAGACAAAAGTGAATAAATTTTTTGGTAACAATACTGAAATAGGAAAGAAAACATCATCACATTCCGATGCTCCTGGAGGTAGTTTTCTAGAAGCCTGAAAGAAGAAAATGGGGCACAGAATGAGCCCCACTTGTAGTATCTAGCAAGCATACCCTCCATCCCTGGGTGCGCACACCCTGAAGGGAGGAAGGGAAAAGGAAACAATGCGTGATCATGGGCACACAATGTTGTCTTTTAAATGTGCATCGTGTTTAAAGGTTGCGCAGAACCGCCTCTTACAGACAATTAAAGCCTGTGTTTCCACGAATGCGTGCCACGCATATGTGGCAGCATAGTGTATAACTAGTAGACCCACAGAACTCCCTGGGTGCAGGAGATACGTGCTTTCATAGTTTGTGGACCGGGTGTCGTACGGAATGCGGAGCGCATAGCTTAGTTGGCAAACCACCGTATATTTCAGCACAATGTTACTCACATGTCTGGACAGGGTAGGCAGCATAAACCCTGGAACGCCATTTTATTCTCTTATAGACAAATGGCCCCAGGTGACAGCATGTTTTTTCGGGACCTCGAGCTTGAAGTTCTCTGGTGATTTGCGATCTCCAGGGTGCCCCCACCTGATTCTTCGATCAGGTAAGGGAGCCCATCTGAGTTATCCCATTAATAGGCAATATGCTAGATACTACAAGTGGGGCTCATTCTTCTTTCAGGCTTCTAGAAAACTACCTCCAAGAGCATTGAGGATATATTCCATTGTTGACACCAGCTCCATAACTCCCTATTGGTGGTGAATGCCAGCAAGTATATGCATTAACAGGTGTATACACACAAGAAATCTGTGTTGATAAAAATAAGAGATTGGAGCTATCATATGACACAATGTTTGTTTGTTTTTAGATTTGTGCTAGATGACATCCCCCGCCAGATGACACTCCGTGGTTAGGTTTCACCCATAACCTACCCTCATCCCGAAGAAGGTCGCTTAAGACTAGGCTAAACTATCAGCCCTCATTAGACGACCGAAACATGTGTAGATGTCATTAAATAAGCAGAGTGCTATCTGATTTCAACAAACACTTAGAGTGGATATAGGTGTGAGGAATTTATTTAGTGACCGATTGTTTTAGGGTCCTCAAGTAACCCATATAGTGTATATGTGCATTTTGAATTGTGTATGTTTGAAAATTTGTATTAATGGTGGAATAGATTAGTGGATGTATAATTATTGTGAACTAGTAGGTGTTTTTTATGAACAAACACTGTGAGGTTTTGTTGAATTTGTGTAAAATAAAAAATATATTTTGTGATAATAGTCACGTAGAACTTGTTTATGTAAGAGTGTCTCTAATCTCGTTTACCGATGTCCATTGCATTATTGTTTCATATTACGTACCTGGAGAACCAGCGGTACTACAGATACCCTTATAATTGAATCCAGATTCTTTATTAATACATAATCCTCAAACAGTCTCTTGGGATTTCTTGGATCAGTCTCTGTAACTCTTCAAATGGGCTATTAAGTTTTCTCTCCTACTTGTAAGTCCCTTTTGGGGATCTTCAATAAGAGATATAGTCCTGATTGCTGGTTTCCGCGTATCCTTGGAAGATCCCATTGTTCTTGTGGGCTGTCCCTCTTGAGTAATTAGAGCTCAACTTGCTTTGGCCTACTTGATTTTGTACATGGTTCAATTGAATAGTTCCTCTGAACTCTGGCTCAAAATATTCTCTCTCTTTGATATTATGTTCTTCTTGTACAAAATATTGAGTGTGTATCCCTTTTCCCAGGGTATTGTTATTATGAGGAATTTGACCATCTGCACAGTGGGTGTGCCCTCGCCTGGGCTTTTTTGAAATTGTATATGAAATTGAATGATGGTAGATCAAGCTTTGGAAAATGTGTGGGGCTAATATGCAAAGATTTTCCTATGCTCACCACACAACATACACATAGACCTGTGTACACTAGGTGGACACAGCCTACCGGCACAGTCCTCCCTGTCATATTTAATTGGGATCTGACAGGTAGAGTACATGATGCATCTCAGAAGGGGGAGGGCCAACACGCCCCTCCTGCCATGGCCAGCCTAATTAACTAACAAAGAATCCATGGATCCACAGTCTGTTTGCTTACCCTATGCAGATGGTGGCAACAATTAACATAATTAACATACCAATAGAGTACACTTCAAACAGGCCCACATGGGGCCTGGCTGCAGAGACTAAAACAAAGGAGACAGGAAACCCCAACACCCCTTTGATATGCGCTGTGTCAACCTGAAGCCAGCTCCCGCCTCTCAGTATCAAGGGCAGTGACCTGTCAAGTCTGGGATTATGTATTTACAGTAGTCATCCCCGCAGTAGGCCTCCCCCCCATTCAGAAGGTGCAAGTATGTTGTTTGGCAGAGACCAGGTGTCTGATCTCCCCACAGCTTCAAGGGAGACCCGCTGCTTGAATCAGGAACCACAGAGAGCTCAATTGACCAGAAAAACCCTTTCATCCACAACAGACAGTAAGATGGGTGGGACGTAGTATTACATGTTTTTACCCCTTTAACTTTTCTGTTGCAAAGCACCCTGGTTATGACTTCACACACACAGGAGATTATTGGTGGGGGCCCAGGATTGGTTCATTGAGGTAGGTTTAGCCTACACCAATCACTGTGGCCCATTTGGCTTTAAAAGAGGGCTAAGCCCCTCTTTTGGGCAGATCATCTTTGCAAGGAGTAACAAGAAGAACTTATTTGGACCCTGGCTGAAGGTACAATCTGCCTTACAGCCTCTGCCAGCGAAGGAAGGCCAGGTTTTCCAAAGAGGGAAGCAAAATCCATCTCCTAAACTTCTCCCAGGGAACAGTGGTAGATACTGAATCCAGAGGAACCTCTAGCAGCTCCAAAACCAGAACCCAGTCAGCACACAGCATGCCCTGCTAGGCTCTGCAAGCAAGCTTCCTAGGTGGGAAGTGCCAGAGAGTCTCTGAACCAAACCAAGGACAAGGCCGCTGCCTGCAAAACTCTCCTCAACTTTGGGCCATCCACCTTAAAGGATGACAAGAGCCCGGTGAAGAAGCTAGGAGGAGTGCATCAACAAGCATCAACACAGCTTCTGCCTTAAAGGACATTTTTGAGCCAGTCGAGTCTCTCAAGCTGCAACCGACTGCACCACTGACTGTTGTCATGTCGCAGGCACTAAAGTCATCTAAGACGCCTCGACCAGTGCTTCAGACCCACAAACCAGCCATGAGACAACGATGCCTGACCCCGAGCCGCCATGTAGGCCAGCCTGCAGCTGTCCGTCCACCCTCACTCGGCGAACTGCTTTCCACCTGATACCCGCAGCTGTCTCGCATCTTGAACTCTGTCGCAGAAGTTGCAATCACCCTGAAACCGACTCTACACTGTCGAGCACCAGGAACCTCGACAAGCACAAGGTGCATTGTGGTTCTGTCCCGATGGTCCGACTCGGAAGGCCCCTACTGACATTGTACGACCCATTGCCCCCTTTGTGCTGAAACCAAGTATCCTTGAACTATTGGTATTCATTATTGTACCAACTACCTTCCTGTCAGTATCCAGGGTGCATCCCTTTTCCTTCTTGAAACGGTCTGTGCTCTGCACTCCCTTAAAGGGTAGGTTGCATTTTGTAGTGTGCTAGAAGTATCTGTTGAATAATAATAAAGTAGATATTTCTATACATCCTTGACTGGACAGTACCTTTTATCATTGGGTAATAATTGTATGTTCGCTGTGCTGCAACTAACCGATGATCCACGAACTTGCAGAGATAATCCTGCCATTCCGTCCACGTTACCAAAATTGGACATGGAGGTTTTTAATTGACTTGTGTTTCCAATCTGTTCAGACAGCTTCTGGTGTACTAGAGGTGTGAGGCTGATTGATGGTTTAGAAACCGATATTCATCCCTGGACCACTTGTATCCCGGAAGTTGATTTGTCGCAGTTATCCACTGTTCTGTTCTCTCAGTATTAATCTTTCACTTGCATACAACAGTTTAAGTTCATTCACTTCACGGTTATCTTTGTCTCATGACTTGTACTGATACGTGTTCCTTGCACAGTATAATAATTGACATGAGGCCTCCTGTTATTCCCTTTCTCCGATTACCGTCGGCGTGTAAGAGAATGTTTTCGGGAGCCTTGTTCCTCAGGACCTTCTCTCTGGCTCTGCACTGCCATCGCCTTATTTTCACCAGCGCTTTCCTTCTCCTGGTCTCTCTTTTCCTACAGTGTTCTGGTGGTTTTATGAATGACCAGACACCCTGCGTCTCTCTCTATGTGTTGTGGCATAGGCGATGGTTCGTGGACCGGCTGTACACCATGAGTCCTTCGTGATCTTGCCACCTCCTTTCTCCGGGCCCCTGCCCTTTTGGTTCCTCACGCTGGGGATTCAAGATGGCTTTGGCATCCCAGTTTGCAGTCCTGAGCAAGCTTCTTTGCTTGTGCTTACTCTGCCTTCTCAAGGTGTTACACGGCGCAGGGCCTTCCCTTGCCTGACAATGTGTTCCACGCTCTCCTCTCTTTCTTTATTGCTCCTCGAGTGCACGCTATTCAACATACTCGTCCCAGTGGACTGGACATCTCGATTTAAAGGGACTTGTTCTTTTTCTATGCGATAAGGACATTTATTAAGTGTTTCTTCATTCCAGTCTTGGTGATTAAAAGTTTCTGGTATTTTAGAGCATCCCGTGCAGACCATGGTGTTCACAGCTTTAGGGAGTGCCTCACGGAACTGGAGTCCTTGTCTCCTAAGGGGGAGTCTCTCCCGGTAAGGTCCCACTTGCCTCAACCCCTAGGGAGGGTGTTATTGGAGCAGCCTCGCCTTATTAGCCTCACAGGGGGGTTCCCCTTGGGGGAGAAGGGTCGAATTCCATCGATTCATCACAGCCCCAAAGACGACTGTTGGTGCAACATGTACAGTGGCCAAGGCCATAGGCCATGTCTAGCAGGCCCCGAAGAAACCTATTGTTGCAACATGTGCAGTGTCCATGGCCAAAGGCTGTGGCCAATGGCCATATCCAAAGTCCATGGCTAGCAGACCCCAAAGAAACCTATTGGTGCAACATGTTTAGTGGCTATGGCCAAAGGCCATCGATAGTGGTCCCCAAATAAACTTATTGGTGCATCAGTTATGTCATCAGTATTGTCATGCATGATGTGATCAATGATATCACCAGTGATGTCATCGGCAATGTCATCAGTGGTGTCATCATTGGGGTCATATGCTGCACAACAGAGGCACATAGTTAAGGTGAACGTGCTTGAAATGCAAGTGCTGAATTTCAAGGGTTTTGTTGCGTTAAATCTGATTACCTTAGCTCTCTCTTAACCAAGGTTTTTTCCCTGAATTGTATATAAACATGTTTGCATGTAATCAAGCACCCAGTTGCTGCAAAATGAGTTGGTGCAGCATTGTCTTTCTTGCCTGCTTGACAATAATAAACTGTATGCCGTGTGATTACATCTGGTATCCTCGATAGATTTATGGTAACCCAAGAGAGTGCTCCAGAGAACGGAGTGTTCTTTGTTTTTCTATGACATTACATAGCCTGCAGTAGCGGCCATGTAATTATGGTTAAGTTGCTAAACCCACAGGAAGAGCACTTTTTGGATGGCTTATAACTTTGCTCCCCCTGGACGAATCCTCACCAAACTATGCAAAAAATGTATATGGCCCACTCTGAATTGCAAAGTTTAGTGAGGTTTGGTCAAGGGGGGGCAAAGTTATAAGGGGGTCCCAAAATGTCATTTTCCCATAGACATAATGGGAAAAAATGTCTGTCGTGCCTACAGCCCAAACCGCTGGATGGATTTTCACTAAATTTGCGGCAGGAGCGGCAGCTTGGTCCCGAAAGCGTGCTTTTGTTAATTTGGTGTAAATACGTCCAGTAGTTTTTTTTTTAAATGACCAAACCGTAAGGCAAACAAATTAGTGATATCTATGTCTGCTCCACAGACTCACTTCCCTGTTCGGTCCACGGACTGACCTCTGATTGGCTGTGCGGTCCGCGGACTGGCCTCTGATTGGGCAGAAAATGTGCAGACTTTTGTGTGGTCCGCGGACATCGGGACGTGGCCACTGATTGGGTGGTGAGAAAACGTGAAATGCGTCGGTTTTCCTGAAACACCCGCCATTCGCAGACTTTTTGGGGGTCCGCAGACAGCGCGGTGAAAACATTAAAAAAAAAAAAAAGCAGCATTGCACTTGTCAAACTCAACAAACAATCTCTGGGGATGTGGGGGGATGAGGATTGGATTGGATATGGCCATAAGAAGCCATAAAACGGGTTGTTTCACCCCCGAAAGTCCGCGAACACCCCAGATGTCCTGGGCAGTCCTGGGATGTTCGCAGACACTTCAGATGTACCTATTTCTACATTACAAGGATGGGGAAAGGCCGTTTTTGGATGGCTTATAACTTTTGCGCCACTCAATGAAACTGCATGTAATTTTGCAATTTTATTCTAGAACTAATCCTGAATGGTTTTGCAAAGTTTTTTGAGATTATGTCAAGAGGGGCAAAATTTGAGGGGGGTCCCAAAATATTGTAAAGGCATATAAATGTGGTGTCATTTGACGAATCTGCACAACATTTGGCAAAATGATTTTGGATCTAGATATAAATGGTTTTCTAAAGTTTGGTGGGATTTTCTCAAGAGGGGGCGAAATTAGAGGGGGGGCTCTCAACATTTTTAGATGGCTTATAACGTTGTTGCTATTTGATGAATGTGGACAAATGTTTTGAGAAAGATTATAGACCCAACCTTCAATGTTTGTATAAAGACTGAATGGATTTTGTCAAGTGGGGGCTAAGTTATATGACTATTGTGTGTACATACATTTTGACATTTTTAAAAAATAAAACATGGGCGGATTTCGAGCAAACTCATGAGGAGCATTGGCAAGAACATTAAAGCATGGTTTTGCAAATGTGCCTATGTTTTATTTTTTGACAAGTGTAATAATGTAGGTACAAAAAATAGTCATATACCTTTGGTGACTGAGGTATAGCCTGTGGCCATGGGCAGTAGCCAGATTGTCTGGGTCATGGCATAAGGTTATGACGCGGACAATCTGGCTACTGGCCATGACCGCTAGGGACGAAAAATAGTGTTAAAGTGGCTATGTCTACCTGGGACCGGCTATCTGATAAAGTTATTCGAAGGCAAGATAGGTTTGAAAGGCAAAAAGAGTGCTTGTGATAATATGTTCATAGGGTTTTGCAGGCTGCCATGGCAAGGGAAGAGGGGCTGTGTACGGAGACCCGGCTTCTCTTTCCATGTTGGCTGTCTTGGAAAAGGATTTTCCTTCCTACAGCGGGACGCCTCAGGTGTCCCTCTGTAGGAAGAATAATCCTTCCTTCTTAAAGCGGGACGCCACAGGCGTCCCGCTATAGGAAGAAAAATCTATGTTTTAGCACCCTGGGTTCCCACTTCGGAAACCAGGGGTGCTAATGGCCTTTATCCCCCATTTCAGGGGCTGCATTGGACGATAATGGTCCATAGCCCTCTTTATTTATTTATGTATTTATTTATTTATTTATAACGCACCAATGCCCGCAGATATAAGGCTGTGTGGTTACCGTATTTATTGAGGAAGATGAGGTGGAGAAAGACAGCTTCCTACTTGCTGAGAAAGGAACAACGTTTCTGAGAGCATTGCGGTCATTGGATTTGGTGTGGCGGCGCATGCAGGTGGTCCCGTAGGAGTACTGTTCAATTAGTCTGCGACTGAGTACAAAATTGCACTCAGTGCATTTCACTTTGGTAGCTTGAGCCTTGGTACACTCCCAACAGTAGCAAAGAACTGGCACTACCTCATCTTCTTGGTCCTCTTCATTGTCTTTGAAAGTACTGCGCTTTTTTTGTTGTGAAGGTCCTCCAGCTTGTGGAGGTGACGGCTCTTGGGGAGGAGGGATGGCAATAACTGATGCCATTTTTAAGATAAAGAGCAGTTTTGATAAAATTCTTCCAAGTATGTACTGTTTACTAGATTGGTAATGGATAATGAGTAGGAAAAGGTGTAGGAGGTGTGCAAGGGACATTTTGACGTTGAAGGTTCCTAGATCAAAATTATTTCAAAAAGTTGCAAAAAGTGTATAGGCATTTTAAAAATGATGCTACAAGGTGGGAAATGGTTGCAAGGTGAAACTGTGTAAATTGGACAAAAATATTGCTTATTGGCTAAGTATGATATTAGTAAGTTGTAGGAAAATAGCATGCACTGGTAAAATCCCATGAAATTCACTGAAAAAACTTTGTTAAAGGGACGTTATGGTTCAGTTGCACTAATAAAACCTATGAAATTCAATGAAAAAACGTAGTTAAGGGATGTTATGGCTAAGTTGCACTAATAAAAACCTATAAAATTCAATGGAAAAACATTGTTACAGGGATGTTATGGTTACAGGTAAAACCGAAAAAAAAAACAGAAATTCCCCTGTTATGGTAAGCTTAGCAACCATAACTCACGCCACCACCGTGCACTGCTAAGACTAACATCCAGGACATTGAAGATGACATCACAAATGTCATTGATGACATCACTGATGACATCAATATCTGGCTCATTTATTTTGGTTCACTGAAAAATCTAGGCCAGGTGGTTTTATTCACTGACAATCAGAATATTTAAATTCAAAAGGTGCTGTATATCAAAACGTTAACCTTGTTGTATGTTCTTAAAGTACTTTCCTTAGGGTTTGGTCTCAGCTCATGGTGCACATGCATGGGGCAATAGCAAGCCTCAAAAGCAATTAATTTGTATACAGGAAGATAAACTTTAATGCTATTAACATTTTCTGATGATGCTGTTTCTTTCTTCCTTACTTTAGTTTCCCTGTTTGTGCCTCTGATTTATATGCATTGTGGGTCTTCATATGTATTGTTTGTACTAGCACAAGTGTGTAGTAAGTCTTGAATTGTTAGCTAGTTATTACATGTTTAACATTACACAATCACCCCTGACAACTTGTTACTAACATAATAAAAACAACCCCTTGTAGGTAGGGACTTTTCATCATCATTAATTTTACATGTGATGTCATCAGTGATGTCCTCAATGACATTTGTGATGTCATCTTCGATGTCCTGGGTGTTAGTCTTAGCAGTGCGTGGTGATGGCGCAAGTTATGATTGCTTAGCTTACAATAACTGGCGAATTTCTGGGGTTTTTCGGTTTTACCTGTAACCTTAACGTCCCTGTAACAATGTTTTTCCATTGAATTTCATAGGTTTTTATTAGTGCAACTTAACCATAACGTCCCCTTAACTAAGTTTTTTCATTGAATTTCATAGGTTTTTATTAGTTCAACTTAACCATAACGTCCCTTTAACAAAGTTTTTTGATTGAATATTTATATATATGATAGTGCAGCGGTCACCGCACTAAAGTTAAATTGAGTATCAAGTTCCATGCGAAACCCGGAAAATGAATTGCTAATAGCTTTTGACTTGTATGACGGATTTGGCTGCAATTTTTCACAGGCCTCCCCAAGACTGGACATTTTGGGAAGGATCCGCAAAAAAATAAAGACGTAATTAAATAAACCTAAAAACGCAGCCTCGGCCTAGTCCCAATTCATTTCCCATAAAGAAAAAAATGTTTGCTCGAGCGCACAGCCCAAACCGCTGGACGAAATTGGACCAGGTAGGAAAAAACTTGGGCACGAAGCATTAACTCGAATTCCCCGGGGGCAGGAGGGTGAGGGGATCTGGGGTCATTGTGTCCAGTAGTTTTTAAAATATTTGACGGAGAAGGGGGTGCACCTTCTCCCAAAATTATAAGGATATCTCCCATTGTGCTTTGCAGCAGAAAGGCTTTTCAAAAATGAAAAAGCCACCATTTTTTGTCCAATGTAAGAGATATTCAGGAATATTTGGGGTAATATGCAGGGTTATCTGAAAACGAAAAATTGAAAAAATGCCTTTTGGAGGAAGAAAAAGGATGAAATGTCATAAGGCTAGAGGTGGGTAAAGTGAAGAGGACACCATGTGAAATTGGGAATATGGGGGTAGGGAGATGGGAACCAAGTTCAGAGCTCGAAACGTGTTTGTATATTCATGGTTATTTTTGAATATTCAAGGTTCTTTTTTTGTGCATATTCTTGGTTATGACAGTAAACTGAATCAGACATTTTTAAAAATGTCACACGAAAACTATCTGCAAATATTTTCTAAATATTCAGGGTTATGTGTAGTACATTGTTAAAATAACCAAGTTAAAAACATGAGATTAATACAAAAAAAGTGAAATGTTTAGCTAGAGGGCGGTGTGGGGTAACCTATTGGAGCAACTTGTTGAGAGGTACAATATGGCCCTTGCTAGCAAGCACGAAGGCCATGCTCACTGGCCAGGACTAAAGTCCCTTGCTAGTGGGCCCAAAAGACATGCAGCCCTGGCCACCTAGTTGGTTGAAAAGAAACATGTATTGATGTATTTATTTATTTTTGTATTTGTAAAGCGCCTAAGCCAGGGGCATCAAGGCACTGTTTCAACCAGTTACATGAGGTGAGAGGACTTAGGGAAGAGAAAAAACAACAAAAATAGACAATATGTTCATCTGTAGCAGACACATTGTACCATTGCAGTCAAATGGGCAGGTGTGACCAAGCCAATAGTTAGGGGAAGAGCAAGGATTTCAGGGCTTTGTGGAAGGCCCACTATGAATCTTCAGCACGTAGGTTCGGTGGGAGGGAGTTCCAGTGCTTCGCTTCTAGTACGGGAAAGCTTGAGCCACCTCCTTTGCTCCGCTTAAAAATGGGAATTACCAGGTGATTTGCGTGCATGGACCTCCCTGGTGTCAGTGTATTGGCTCTCACAATTTTCTGTTCCAGGTAAATTGGTGCTGTGTCAGACAGGCATTTATGAGTGATGGAGAGCAGTGTGAAAATTATCCTTTCTTGTATAGGGAGCCAGTGGGCTTGCGTTCTGGCTATGTATATATGTTCTCTTTTGGAGATGTTGAGTGCAGTGTGCAGGGTATTGTTCTGGATAATCTGCATTTTGTTAATGTTTTTTTGGAAGTGCCTTTGAAGAGCATGTTACAATAGTCCCGCCTTGCGCCTATTATTGCTTGCGCAATGTTGAGGGAGCTGGAGGGAGTCAGGAATTGTCTGGCAGCATTTCTCAGCTTTGTTGTGTAGGCAGATGATGATGCAATAGCGTTCACTTGCATGTGAGTGAGAGTGTAGCGTCCAAGTAGACCCCAAGTGTTTTCACAGAGGGTGAGACTGGGATCCAAATTCCATCAATGGTGAAGGATGTGAATGGTGGTTAAGCTTACTAAGCGTTGCTGGGATTCCTACCAGTAGTATCTCAGTTTTGTCATCATTAAGGCATAGGTAGTTGGTGGCCATCCATGCCTGGATTGTCGTGTACATTTTGATGATGGTAAGCAGGGGCGGCTCATCCATAATGGGTGAGGGGGCGTCGACCCACCAGGTCTTGGCCCCCTCTTAGCCATTATGGAGGAGCCAGCTCAGTAAAATACAAGCACTCCCTCAGCTGTTTTTTTCAGCTGAGGGTGTGCTCTTAACTGTGAAAGGGAAACTTTGTTTCCCTTTCACAGTTAAATTTCCCCAGCCACCCAAGCTCAATGAGCCATGCAAGGCTGGGGGCGTTTGCTTCCCCAGACTTGCATGACTCATTTGAAATGTTGGCTGGGGAACTGCACGTCTGTATGTGTGAGGGGGCGCTCCTGTGCCTCCTCGCACACACCGACAGAACAGGCTCTAGCGGGGCATCTTCGGACCCATGCTCAGGCCCCTTGCACACATGTGCAGGAACCAGGAAACTTCCTGATTCCTGTTCATGCTTGCAGGGGACTGGAGCACTGGAACCTCTGGACCCACAGAAGAAGGTACATGTGTCTATGTTCATTTTTAAACATTTAAATTATGTGTATGGATGCATGCATGCTTGTGTTGTTAGGTGAATGTGTTATGATGGATGCTGGTCTAAGTACGTTCTGTGTGTATGTTGTGTAAATGTGTGTGTTTGTATGTTCATTTATTTAGTATTTAAATATGTGTATGGATGTGTGTATGCTTGTGTTATGAGTGAGTGCATGATGGATGCTCGTGTGAATGAAACAGAGTGTTTGCTGAGTATGTGTTGTGTAATGTGTGTTTGTATGCTCATTTATTTATTATTTAAGTATGTGTATGTATGCTTGTGTTATGAAAGTGCATGATGGGTGCTCGTGTGAATGAAAGAATGCTTGCAGTGTCTATGTTGTCTAAATGTGTGCGTTTGTATGTTCATTTATTTATTTAAATATGTGTATGGATGTGTGTATGCTTGTGTTTTGAGTGAGTGCATGATGGATGTTCGTATGAATAAAACAGAGAGTGCTTGCTGTGTGTATGTTGTGTAAATCTGTGTTTGAATGTTTATTATTTAAATATGTGTATGGATGCATGTATGCTTGTGTTTTGAGTGAGTGCATGATGGATGTTCGTGTAAATGAAAGAGTGCTTGCTGTGCGTAGGTTGCATGTGTATGTTGTGTAAATGTGTTTGTGTTTGTATGTTTATTTATTATTTAAATATATGTATGGAGGTTGTGTAAGTGTGTATGTGTGTGTGTGTTTGTGCTGGTCCGAGATGATTTTGGCGAGTGGGGGGTACGAGGTTTCTACAACAAAGGCATTTTAAAAATGCCTTTGTTGCACAAACCCTGCGCCCCCTTCTGGCTAGTGGGCCAGAACGGTATCTGGTCATATTTTCGAATGGACATTTTCGAATACCTTTTTGTTGAAAAAAGAAATGTCGAAAAAAAAAAATCAAATATATTTGTTTTATTTTATATGTTTTTTTTTGGTTTAGTTAGTAAAAAAGGGTCAATAAAAAAACAGGTGGTTACCCCCCCATTAAACATTTTTTTTGTAAAACATTCAAAACATTTTTTTTTGCCATTTTTCATTCAAGAAAACGGCATTCCAAAATGTGACATTCCAAAATGTCACTATAAACCGGCCGGAACGGCATGTACAATGGCCACGGCCACGTGACCACCTAGAGGGTCCTAAAGAAACATATTGGGGGAACATGTACTGTGGCCACGGTCAAAGGCCTGAAAGGCATGTACGGCAGTGGCCACCTAGTGGGTCCAAAAGAAACATATTGAGGGAACATATACAGTGGGCCTGACCTGGTAGTGTATTCAAATATACAGTGGCCATGGCCGAAGGCCCTGGCTAGTGGACCTGAAAGACATGAATAGTGGCCACATAGTGGGTCGAAAAGAAATATATTGGGGAAACATGTACAGTTCTAACACAACAAAACCCTTGATATTCAGCGGATGTGGGAAGTCATGACCAGCATAACTCGGCATGTTCCCGTTGCAAAGCCCATGAGCACCTGCATATTATAAAAGAAGGTATTCACAATGACAAACAAAATGGCATTATGGAGGACATAGCATTATGGGGGACATCAACTGGAGCATGCTGAGTTAAGCTGGTCATGACTTCCCACATCTGCTGAATTTCAAGGGTTTTGTTGCATCAAATCTGTGCAATTTAACTGCACCTTAACCTAGGTTTTTTCAGTGATATATATATATGTATATATGCATATATCATATTACACCATATCCACAACCCGATGCAGTCCAAAAGAGTACATATGGTTCTTAATTACATCACTTTATGTAAGGGTGAGTGTTTGATGAAAAATCAAATGAGCAGCAAGCCTGTTGTGCATTATGGGATTATAACCCATTTGATCACACACGTGTTCAAATATATAAAGATCTGTGGTCATACTTATTTTCTCAATATTCTCAATATGTCCCCTTCCACTTTCTCATAGGAGTATTTTGGAAAAAGTATAATGGGAGTGTGTCAGATGTTCCCTCTTGGAATGATTGCCTTCTATCAGAAATAATGTGTCTGGTAATTCTATGTTTTGAGAACGTCCTTCACTCAGTAAGACAAGGACCAACATTTTCATTATGACTTCAATATGCACTTTAAATGATAATTAAAAATGAACATTGTAACATTTTAAAGAGACCCGCCGTACAATGTAAGACGAATTACATAATTGGCCTCATTATAAGTACGTCGGTCCGGAACCAACATGATGGCAATTCCGTGTACCTGCATGTTTCGGGATCGGAATATTCCGAGTTTAGTGGTTGGGTGGATGGATTTACCTTCAGCTCATAGCACCCCACCACCAAAAAATGATATTACTGGCACCGGTATAACCAGTGCCGGTAATACCGGAAATTCCCCCCATGGAGTCCTATGAGATTCCATGGAATGGGGAATTCCATATATTTATCGCCACTTGTAATCTGATGGTAATACCGGCACACCAAGTGGAGGTAATGGTATTACAGTTTCGTGGTATCCAGATTGATTTATCATCAGGATACCACCAAGCACTTATTCAGCCTCAATTTCTTTTGTTTTAGTGGCTTCACACTATTTTGTCTCTCAAAATATCCTCTATTGTAGGAAAGGGTCACATTCAGATTAAAACAAATTATCTGTTTCTTTAGAGAGCACCAAGGAACTGTTTTATTTTGTGTGCTAGCCACTGTCTGCTAAATCAGGGCATTTGTTAAAGAATGCACAAATACTACTAATTAACAAAAAATAGAAAATAACAAACAAAAGTGTAGTCCCACCATCCTGGTCCTCTGATCCCGTGAAAGAGCTGACAAAACCTCAACAACCCACACAGAGCTTTTCCGTATCCCTCTGGCAACCATGTGCGTTGACATTGCTCCCTCAGTGTGATGGTGACATTCCTCCAGGGCACACTCAGTGACAACCTATGTCTCCAATTTCCAAGCCAATCAACACATCGAGGGATGTTTCTTCGCTTGATGCACTTATTCCTCTTTTAACCATGACAAAACACATCAAGATAGCTGAGTTTTTCCCTTGATCGCATTGCTATTAGAAATGGCTGTGATGGGTCTAGCAAACGGGCATCTGACAATGCAACTGCTCCGAGAGAGAGAGGGCGAGAGAGAGATAGAGAGAGAGATAATGTGCTTTATCGATATATTGCATGGCTGCTGTGAGAAACCACTAGTCCCTGGGGATATGTCATCCAGGTGGCCAGGACACTGCCATTGGTTTTGGATCCAGATCCTGGGGGTGAACCTGTGCGGGAGGATCACCTGGGTGACGGGTCTTCGGGAAGTGGGAGTGGGACAACGGATGGTGAGATGCGGTATCCACTTTCCTGTAACACCTTTACCCCATCGTACCATGTAGGATACTTAGGAACTTCACCCCCCCCCCCCCTTTTACAACACAAACACTTTCACACATATAGCCTGCTATTGGAGCAAACAGACTAACTGCCGAGCAGTATACCTTGCGCGTCCCAATTCAATGGTCAGGCGAGGTCAGGCAATTACTGACCATCGCACACGCCTGAATTCCATTAAGCTTCCCCACACAGATATAAGGCCTAGCACGAGAGCACACACTGAGTGAGGCAAAGCACACGAGGAAACAGCAGTTTCGAGACGGCAGTTGAACGAGACAAGAAAGACAGTGAAACAGGAGGGAATCACAAGCAAATTTCCTTGACCTTTCCTACAAGGAACCATTACTTTAAAAAGCCCTTAAGATTAGAAAGTGTAAGACAAGGAAACCAGGCTGAAGAATCCTGCATTGTGTGTCGGAGATACCCAGTGCCCTCTCGCATCAATAATCAAGTTAGGGAGAAGCGGCAACCGCCGTGGTACTGTTAGGAAAGATTTCACAATTGTATGTAATTTTCCCTCCATGTGGCAACCCCCAAACTTTTTTCTGTTGTTTTACACCCTGATCTAGACTTTGCCAGAGAAGCGCAGCCTTCCGCAGCACTCCTCTGGGCTTTCGCTCAATTCTTATGGGGAAACTGACATGCCCCTAACACAGTCAGTACTGGGAGACTTCATTTGCCTTAGTCCTTTCCTCATGTTGCAGCTTTTGTGCAACATGAAACAAGAGTGCCGCGTAACTTACATTACCGCGCTCTTGGGTCTCTAGTCATTCCAAAGGCCCTAGAAACTCTCGGTGGACTTATTATGAACTGTGCAAGTGTGTCACGGACGGGACTGGTGGCAGCTATCGTTTCTCTTGTGTTTTGAACCCTTTGTTGCCATGTTATCCGCGCTTACCGCGTTTGGCACAAATGAGTGGCCTGGCTCCAAAATGGCCATGCCACGAGGTTCTTTGTCCTGTCTGCTGACTGTCTTGCACCTTCACCTTCACCCAGGTGGAGTCGACCTGGGGCAGTCCTTATTTGGTCATGCACTTTCCCGCGAAACACAACGCTTTCGCGGGCTTCTGCATGCCTTGTGTGTGCCTCCAGGACGTGGGCTCGGATGTCTGTTCCCAATACACTTCCTGGGTGCCAGAGAGTCTAGAGTGTCCTGAATGCCTGGGACCACCGTGGTCCGTGATAGGTCCACGTATGGTGTGAGTGTTTGTGAGCAGATCTCCCATTGGGCCCTCTCCGTTTTGGCGCGAAGGGAACTTTGGATAAGAGGAGGCTGAAAACACCACTACCATGTCGATCTCCTGAGTTAACACCGAACAAGGGATAAGGAACCAAGTATCCTGCAACAAGAAGCTGAGTCGAGGAACCGCTGGTGACCCACTGAAGGTTTGGCACCCTGAACTGCTGTCGTCCTGCGAGACCCCTCTGCATCTGATCGTCCTAGAAGGTCTGCGAAGGCGATTCGACCCATTGGAATAGTGGGATCAACTATTCCCGGCACATTCATCAAACCCTGCAAGTAAGCCTCTTCGGAAGTGTCCCTGGGACAACCAGTGGGCTGAGCAATTTGCGCAGGACGCTTTATTCTGTCACCGCCGCCGTTTCGGGGAAGTCCTTGAAACTTGGTCTACTGCTTGCTCTGCGTCCACGGCACCCTCACACCGAATTCGTACACTTGGCATTCCCAGGTCTGAAGTGAGACGAGTGCGCCCGGACCAGAGTAAACTCGGTTGCTGTGTTGCCCTGCTGTGGTAACAACCTGTGCACGTCCGCTGCATTTGGGACACCCTCGACCCTGCATCCTGCTATGCAGAATCTACACGGTGTCGAGACGTCCTGATCATCGCAGCTGAACCTGCCAGCAACGTGAACTGAACTGGAGAAGTCTTGGTCTGCCTGCATCGGGGACCGGTGAGTAGTCCATACCCCAACGGGTGGCCCCTCGCGCAGGAGCCTGTTTTTTTTCTACCGCTGTTGCGAAATAGCGACTCTATCCCGCATTCTCACCCTGCCTCTGCCCACAAGTGGAGGCCTTGCTTAAGTAGTGGGGACTTGTTCTGCATCGCTTCATTCACCTTCCTGAACTGCCTGATATCCTTGAAGAGGCCCTCTTTTGTCCATTGGCATCAGCGCGTGCAGGTACTTTTGAGCATAAGGCTCCTCTCTTCGTAGGGCTCGGACTTCCTCCTAGTTAGGTGTATTTCGGATGTCGAACTGGGTCTAATGATTACTTGCACTGCCTGTTTTCCTCCCCATCTAGGTGGTCTACATATTACATGCTCCTAACTACTTAGACCCTGCGGTCTTGTATATATATTGTATTGATTGTGATGTGTTGGTTTACTTTAGTATTATTGTGATTCTTTGCTATGGTCGATGTTACAAAGGCCTGGTAATAAATGTGTCTATATTTTTAATATAACACCTGTCTGGAGTACTTTGTAAGTGTCCTTGCTTTGTGTGCTCATTGAGGCATTTCCGTCACCCTCACCCCTTTTGAGACTTAATCTTGACCGCCGCCATCGCTACCCTGATTGATCTGGCTTGTCCAGAGGTTAACCTGTTCCAAGAAACTAGGCTGGCCTTCTGAACCTCTGCCCCTCCAGGTCCGAGTTCAGAAATCCATCCTAACAGGTACCATCCCTGGTTCCAAGAACCAATCAGCATCAGTGAAATCAACACAGTCAGTGAGTTAGGGAGACCGATACAGGACCGGTCTGTGTTGAAGTCAAGGTTGCAAGCAATAATATTGTAAGACTAGCGCTGGAACGAGCATTGTTAAAACATGTGTGATGAAAGACGCAAGTAAAGTTGCTGATGAGTGATTGAACTTTAAAAGCAAGATACGATACTTTTGACAGAGTGGTCCCTCACCGCGTGGGTGCTCAATCTAAGGTCTCTTTAAGGTATCCAGCTGAGAAGTGGCAGAAGTGAAAGTTAAATGAGGTTGTATTAAGAAGAGCACAAAGAATTGTGAATCGAAGTGGTACTGCGACAGGTCAAGCAAAATCATTTGCACACTCAAAAGTCTTCGATTTTGATAAATAAAGTTTGGAAAATGAGATAAATTTGGTCCGAGCCTGGAGGAGGGAGACCAATTGAAAGTTTTTGTGCTGAAGTATATACATTTGGTCAGAGCCCAGCAGAGGGAGACAAATTAAGGGTTCTGTCTTAAAGTGGGTCTGAGCCCAGCAGAGAGGGACCCGGAGTGAACAGTAAATCACCATGAGAAGTTGTACAGGTGAAATCCTGAGAAGAAAGGAACTTTAATGTTTGTTGTGTCGAATGAGACCATCTGAGATAAGAGACTTTGGGCCTCATTACGAGGAGTGCGGTAGAGTCATAACTGCGCCGGTAGAGCTGTCGGCGCCGTTATCACTCTACCGCCTCATTACGAGTTCTGCAGTCGGGTGCCGCTAAAGACGTCTGGTCAGACCAGTTGTCCTTAGTGGCACCCGCCAGCAGACCAGGATGCTAACAACGGGCCCACATTAACGGGCATGTTGTTAGCATCCTCCCCATTCCCATTGAGACCTATGGGGGCTCAGATGGAAATGGGGATGTACCGGGTCCGGGTCCCGGGAAAGGGAATTACCAGGCCCTCCAAGAGCGGAATGGCCGGGTAATTCCCTATTCCTGGAGCCCGGATCCAGTACTCGGTTTGGGGATAGCCATGCCGCTAAAAGAGGCATGGCTACCACCAAACTCGTAATGAGGCCCTTTGAATGGCAAAAAGACTTTGGCACAGAAGACCCAGATGCTGAGGTTTTGAACTGCATCCTTGCGCTAGAGAAGCCATAGCGTGGGGGCTCGAGTATGCCCCCTTGTCCCGTGCTGAAAACGTGGGGAAGTGAAGCCAACTGCTCAAATATCCTGACCTATCATTACTTGAACACTTTTCTTTTGCATAACATTGTTTCCCACACTATTTGTATTTAGAAGTAAGGATTGGCAATAGGTTTATTAGTATAGGCCCTTTTATTTTGACAAGACACCAACCACTAGGACTGCGTTATTATTGATTGTCATAGCTTGCTCCCATCTTTGGATTTAGGATTAGATAGGCGTTTTCAAACCTAATTGAAGTTCAATAAACACCCTTGAACTGTGACCACTTGTGTCTGCCTTACTGTTTGATACCATGCCTTACTTACACTGCCTACAAAAGCCATATAAAAGCCTGTAAATATGAGTACTCACCTGTAATACGAAAATGGCATACCTACTGTAACCATAAAAACGTGTTGGGTTTAGTTGTGAAGTCACAGAGCCTGCTGCTCAGCACAGAGCCGTATCCAGCTGCAACTGGAGCATTTAATTAAAGCCATGAGAAGCTTTTCACATTCCTTTCTTCTGAAATAGCTTTCTTTGGCTCTTTACGGCCATTAATTGATAAGGAACTGCTGATGAAGTATATTTAATGTGTGCACTGCTGTTCTTTGAAGCAGGAGCGCAAGAATCTATGTCCATATTATCGCTTATTTTAAAAACAGAAGAAATGACATTGCAAGTTGCATATAGTGTTTTTTCATCAGAACACATTCCACATTGGATATTGGTATCACCTACTGGAACATCGCGTGCATTAAAATAAGCAAGAGACAAGGAACACAAGAGATGACAGTGCAGCCATGTATTATAAGGAATACAATATTCCCTACCCTGCATAACAAGGATATTGCAAGTCCCCTTAGAGTTCTGGAATAAAGGTAATAGGTCCTCTCTTTGGTCACAAATCCCTCAGTGGGGCTTATTAAAAGTATGCCGGTCACTGGCACCGTTGTTTCCAGACCGGCATACTACACGTCTGCCTACTGGAGCCGCCATGCCCAACAGGTCTGACCCTGCCGGGCACAGCGGCCACAGTAGGCAGACCGTTCACAGAAGAACCGGCACCATTAGCAACGGTGCTGGTGCTTCCGTGTCCCCACTCCCATAGAGTCCTAGTGGACTCTATGGAAATGGTAACTTACAATTTACCGGCGTCTGACTTTCCGGTCTGCCGGGGTTGTAATCCCCCGGTGTTACCGGGAAGTCAGCCGACGGTAAATCATTATGGCATTATGGGTACGTGGGAATCTGCCAGTAGCACCGGCACGGTTACCGCCGGACCCGTAATGAGGCCCAGTGACTTGCAACATCCTTGAAACCTATGACAGGGGATACTTCATCAATTATACATTCACTGGGCCTCATTACAAGTCCGGTGGTAACCTTGCTGGTAAAACCGGCAGGTTGCCACAAGACTTGCAATGAATTACCGCTGCCTGACTTGCCAGATACACCGGGGCGTTACAGCCCCGGCGGTCCGGTAAGTCAGGCGCCAGTAATTGTAACTCCCCATTCCCATTGAGTCCCATAGGACTCAATGGGAATGGGGAGCATGGAAGCACCGGCACCGTTAATAACGCTGCCGCTGCTTCCATGAAAGTCTGCGGGCGGGTGGTGTACCACCCGCCAGGGCAGACCTGGCGGGCGGAAAGGCAACCCGCCCGCAGACTTGTAGTGTGCTGGTCCGGTAGCAACAGTGCTGGTAGGCTTACCGGCACTGTTGTTAGTGGAACGGCACACTTGTAATGAGGGCGCATGAGTCTCAAAGTGAGGTAGATGCTGTCCAGGTTCACATGAATGTCCTGACTGTGTTTACCTGTGACGTTAATGTCAGCATTTGTGCCATGAACAGCAATCATTGTCCGCCTGGGTGTCCCCTACTTCTAGTACACAAATACAGGCCTTTTAGATGTGGTGCACATGAAAATATGGCAGTGCCTCACAACAAGAGGTGACGCTACAGCCCATAGCTATGACAGACAGATGCATGCAGTAGACTCCGCAGTGTGACACATTTCTGCTCCATCAAAGTTGGTTGGAAGAATGAAAGTGATAAACTGAATGGTTGATCGACAGAAAAGCCCCTTCTGAAAATGCAGGCCTGCCCTCTATGGCAGGTAATGACTGCTGCCCCATGCTGTCTGTCCCATGGCACCTGTGCGTCTTGCATAGTCTAAGCTCCTCACGGTTGCGGATGTGCCAAGTTCTTCATACTGTCCGTGTTTTGCCAAAAGCTAACCCATACTGTTTGGCCACAAGTACTAAGCTCTTCACATTGGCCCTCATTAATGTGTTTAGCGGGAAAATGGCTGTCAATCCAGCAATGTACCGCTAACTCTGATTACCGGTACCGTCCCTCGGGCTTGTGTAATTAGCACAACATTATAGTGGTTGCATGGTGCTGTTAGTTCCCATTTTTGGAGCCCATAGGAATGCATGGGAATGTTTGGCACATTTACTGCAAGCAGTAATTCCCTGGAGTACATCCGATGGTTTTTGGTGGTGTTTGGTAGTACGGTGGACAATTTATCTCCAGCTTTTTGCTGGAAGTAAATCATCCACTTTACTGCCAAAACTCGTAGTATGAAAATGCAGTAGTATGGCAGTTAAGTGGCAGAATAACCGCTACTTTACCACCACTTTTTACCACAGCGCCATACTCCTAATGAGGCCCATTATCTATCCAGGTGCCCCATTGCCCTGGCAGTTGAAGTGGGAGAATGGAAGAAAAGGCTCCCACCAATCCCCTCTCTCCCTTGGCCTAGAGGATCACGGCCCAGGCACCCGCCACGAGGGGAGTTTACCCATCTACCAGACGACCAAATACCTTGGTACAAGAACATACGGATGTGCCCTCCCGCGTGCCCGCCAGCCTGCCATACCCGTGCCGACGCCTGCGGCATGGAGGGACTCGACTGACTCATCCAGCACTAACTCGACACATCGTTAGAGATGCCATGACGACCCGGCCAACGGCCAGAACACCCGTACAACATACACACTGGACACTGCCACACCAATCCACACGAAGAACATACTCAGTGCTATGACGCAAGTGATGGATACACCCACAGACGCGCATCTTTATTATTTTTCACATAGGCTTCTCAAAATGCAGAAACGCAAGACGCACAATGAACTCATCTAAAAGCTTGCTCACGCTTCTCCTAAAACCCATGCGCAATAATGAAAAGCATAACGAAGACACGATACTGGGAATAAAACAATATGATACCATAACCTAAAGCGCTGTGTACCAAATGTCTCCGCCTATGCACCAGGCCCAAGTAGGCCGCAAACAAGAGCTTCCATGAACATCGAATGAGCAAGAGTATAGTTGCTGACCCTGCAGAATGAGCCCGGCGATGACTGACAGTCAAGGGCACAATGTTGCAATCTCGTATGCCGCAAGCCGACGCCGAGGTCACACCTGCAATTAAAACCAGGCACGCAGTGGAAAATACTATATTAATTGTGCAGAATTCTGCTACGACTACGGTCCCACCTCACGTGACCAAGCCAAACCTGACAGAGTGCCAGGCCCAGGAGGAGGGAGGCACCGAAAACCCCCGTTTCAAGACATAGGCAGATACAATTAAGTGATTCAATGGACATCTGCGGCGGTGGGAGTAGTCGGCCTTCAGGCATACCAATAAATCTTCACGTTGTCTGCACATAACCATAGTGAAACATTGTTGCAAATGACAGGTGCACCGCGAGCTGGGAACAACGATGGTCCCAGACTGGGGGGCTCGTGCGTGGACCAATCAGAACATGGGGCTCTTATCACTGACGCCAGTAACATTGACCAATCCCCAGGGATCTTCATGTAACAATTTTCATGTATCAATTTGAAGGGACAACCCAATTATACCACCTGACTAACCCTCAACCACTAACAATGCTCTCTATACGTATGCTATACTAACCCTACCACTCGAAGAACCAATCCAGAGTGGCGATAGGTTTTTTGCTAAACTTTCCAAGGTGACGCAGGTAGCGCGTCATACTAAGGTAAAAAGGGCCTGCGAGCCCATGATGAAGAGAGAGAGTCAGGACGGACGCGTACGTTCCTTGACCCATCCCTGCCGTTTGTCTAATAAACAGCAGAACCACCTTGCTTCTTGCGTGTGCCTCATACTCATTTTTGGAATACACGGGAGGAGTTGGGGCCTCCCTGCCCGGAGGTCCGCGGACGGCTCAGCCGACCCCGGGAGAATTTCCCCCCGACAAGTTGGAGGCACTGCTGAGATCTGTTTAAGGTCTGCTTTTATTTTATTTTTCCGAGTGCTCCCGTTGCGGGGAGGCCCGGCAGCGCGGCCCCCTCTGCCGCTGCCCCCTTTTGAGGACTACAGGACCATCGCGGAACTGCGAGAAGACCGGACAGCGCAATCCGGATATTGGCCTTCGGGAGCCGGTTGAGAAGTATCCCGCCCGCGGTTGGCGAGTGTCCAGACGTGGTCCAGACGAGGGGAGGTGGCGAGCCGCTTGGAGGGGTGCACGCAGCCGAGCAGCCCCGCGTCAAGAGCACTTGGTGAGTATGCCACGCACAACAAGCAATGTGAAATTGTAAGGGAGGGGGGAGGAATTGAATGAGGGAGGCAGGAGGTGTTGCACAGGTGCGCGACGAAGGTTTGGCAAATTAGTGTTGGTAATGAATGAATGGTAGCCGGACAAGTGCGAGAGCAGTCCGCTACGGTTACGGGAGAGAAGGGGGCGGAGCACGGAAACATCACGTGCGGCCGCTCGGAGACACTGATTGGCCTAGGTCGCGACCACGTGTAAGGGTGTGTGTGCATGCGCGGTTTCCTACGATTTGGCGATTATTGATCAATGAGTAGATGAGGATCCCTATTGATCGAGCAGGAAACTCGATAGATAGATGACGTTTCCCTGTAGGCGGTAGCTAGCTGGTTGCCCAATACGGAAGATAATTGGCTGGTTAAGCCCTCCTGTCGAGGGGCTTATCACACGCGAGGCGACGCAGCGTGCGCAGTCCGATTATATTGTTGATTACCTTGTTCCAGGCGTGACAGGAAGACAGCTGTGGGGTTAACGGGGGTGGATTGAAAATATAGTTTGAACTTTTGAAGAACTTACTAATAGGTTAAAGAAATCGGTTACGTCACCAGTAGGGTTCTCGAGAACAAGGCATTTTTTTTTATTTTTGGAAGTAGAGGGGAAGAAAGTTGTGGTAGGGGAGTGGAAACGAAGGTAAACGGTAGTGAATTGATCGGGGGGAAGGCGGAAACGGGGACGTGGCTGCACACAAAGAACGCCGGCCACGGCAAGTGTAAAGGAGGGAGGTGGAGCAAGGGAAGTAAGGTGGTTGTATAAGAACGCAATAAGGGGCACGCAGCCGCAGGGGGCTACATGCGCCTCGGCCGCAGGGGGCCGCAAAGGTGGAAAGAAAGAAAAGAACATATTAAACGTGAATGCCATATTTTCCGTTATTGGATCATCACAAGTCCCCAAAAATTACGGGGCCAGGTAAGGGGCTGTACATTATAAACTGTCAGTAAGATAACGGCTACTACACAGGGGAAGGACAACAGTAAGGAAGCTACCATGTCATACGGGGCAGGATCGGGAGGGTGGGGGAACACCCTCACTACCCCATTACAACACATATGTAAAACATTATCGCCCCATAGGGAGAAACTGATCAAGTATAGCATTGAATGGACACAGGGGACGGACAACAAAATGACGACACCATGGCCGCCTAATGGTAGTTTCGATCCATATACCCAACATTCGCTACTGACCTATCTGCATAACACATACAAAGGGAAGAAGTTGACACACCACGTGGAGGTGTTTAACTTATGGAGAATGTTCCAAGGGTCCCGACCAGGACCAAACGGGATGTTCAGTATGGGTGGAACAACGGAGGAAGAGAAGATTAAAGAGGGAGGAGAGAATGGGGACAAGGAGAGTGACAGCCCACAGAACACGGGGAATGGAGAAGAGGGAGAGAAGAGTAAAAACATAAAAGAAAAGGAAATAAAAAAGGAACAGAGCGGCGATATACCCCTAGCGAAGATAGTGAAAAAGGAGGAAGGGGGGTTATATCCTTTAACAGAACTACGAGACATGGTTCAATTAAGGGCAGCTGAGGGGTACTCGAACCCGGCATAGAGCCCGCCACCATATGCAGCCACAGGTAACCACACAGAAAGGGAGCAGAGTAACACGACAGGATCAGCTCGCGCAAAAATAACAGCAGGGGAAGGAGGGATTGACAAGGAGCAAATAGCAGGAATAGGACAGGATGACTGGGTAGCTGCGAAGGTATTATTAAAATTACGAGGGTCATTAACAGAAGAAGAGGAAGAGGTGGTAAGGGAAATGGACGAGGAAAACATTAGAAGGAGCGAAAAGAAAAGTGAAGAGGGGAAAAGAAAGGGGGAGGAGCTGTTACGACAAAAGGAAGAGATTTTGGAAGAACGATTAGCAGAATTAAGGGATGAGCAGAATACACTGATCAAGCAGCTCGAGAGAGAAGAAAGAGAGAGAGCACGGGAAAGGAAAGAAAGCAAGGATGAGTTGGACAGAATGAGGGAACGAACTGAGGAGAAAAGGAGAGAAGCAGAAAGGACGAAGGCAGTAGCAGAAAGGGTATCGAGAGCAGCACTGCGTGAAAAGAAAAGGAAAGAAGAGGAGAAAGAAAAGGAAGTGAAAATATGGAGAAGAGGATTACTATCAGAAACGACAAGGAAATATGAAGAAAGAAGGATGATAGAAGGTATATTAGAGCAGGAAAGAGCGAAATGGGAAAAGAAGAAAGAAGAAGAAAGGATAATGGAAAAGATGAGTATTGAAATAATGGACGAATTGAAAAGGAAAAGAGAGGGAATTGATAGAGAAATAGCGGAGAAAAATGAAGGGGAAAGAGAAGAACGGGGAGGGAGGAGTGAAGTAAGGAGGTATGTATACGGAGACACAGAAGTAGCAACAACCTCAGCACAAAGGGGAGCAATTGGCAATGAAGACAAGGGAGAAACGGATCTAATAGATTTAAGTACAGCGACGATTAAGAGGGAAAAGATAGATTTGGGATTGCCATTAATGGAGGACTTTTGCAGTGAGGAAGGAGAAAGGATAGAAAAGGAAGGGAGGGACAGTGAAAGGGAAAGCTTAGACAAATTATACATCACCCGGACAAACAGAGAATCCCCATGGATCTGCAGGAGAAAGGAAGAATTGGAGGGAAGTGAGGAGGAAGAGCAAGGAATAGCGGGAAGACAGACACGCACAGCCACACAGTCACCATCCCGTCCCACATGCTCCACTACCTCACGTTCATTACGTGCAACATACCAATATAAACTAGCGCCCTTCTCACACGAGCTAACACCCTATGCAGGCAGGCTTAGAGACCTCCCTGGACGCAGGCAGGAAGTACGAATACACACGCCCACATTAAATAAAGGAAATGGCAAAAGAAAGGGAAGAGATGGAGGAGAAACAGTTATGGACTCTATTGACGATGTAGAGGATAGGGAAGAAGAGGAGGGGTGTACGGATTCGATTGTGTGGGACCCAAAGGGCCAACAAGGGCACAACCTAATGCCACTTTTGGAAAAAGGAGGGGTTAGACCACAATACGTCCCCTGGAAGCATGCAGACAAGGAAAACATAAAGTGCAGGCTCCCATCATTAAGTGGAGGTGCGGGAAAATGGATATATGAAATGGAAAAACACACTGCAGGACAGAAATTGGCAGTGGGGGATGTAAAGGGCCTCTTGATATCAATATTAGGGGATGCAGCAGATGACATCTGGAAGAGAGCAGGCTTCCCCGGGGTAACAATAACAAACACATCACACGATGGGGCGCCATTCGCAAATTGCAGACATGCTTTATGGCATGCACTGAGGGTACAGTACCCGGACACATCAGACATAGGAGCAATTACGTCACGCAAGATGCGTGATAACGAAGATCCTGTTGATTATATCCAGGAAATTCAAGAGAAGTGGCGTATGGAAACTAGAGAACAATGGGACAAGACACCAGCAATATTCTATCATATTCTAGTATAAGGGCTCCCAGAAGCAGTCCAGAAACAACTGAAGAAAGTAGTGGGGATGGAAGCAAAAGCATGGCCAGAAATACAACTGACAATAGTGCATCATTGTAGGACATGGCAAGAAAAAATGAAGCAAAAGGAAGACGATAGGAAAACGGAAGAGGCTAAATTAGTACAGAAAAAACTTACTAAATATACAATGGAAGGCGCACTAATAACTACACCTGCAACAATGACTCAAAACACCGCACAAGTAGTAGCTGCACAAGATCCCTCACAAATACAATCACCGCAGACTGTAACACAACAGCTGCCGCCACTCAACCCATACACGACTAACATGGGAGGAGGATACTCAACGCCAGGAGCTGGGTATTATAATTACAACAGGGGAAGGGGAGGAATAATGAGGGGGAGAGGATACGGATATAGCACACAACAGCAGGGGGGAGGATTTCGAAATTTCTACCCCACCGTGCAACCCGTATACCAGGACAACCCAGGAAGCTTTCCATGGCAGAACAGGGAACCACCGGTGTGTTGGATTTGTGGATTGGTAGGGCACATGTCACGCACGTGTAGAGTGAGACCGGGCACACCATCATATATCGAACAGGGACAACAAGGGCCCACACAGGAACAGCAGGGCATCCAGCAGCAGCAGATATTACAACGGGGAAATGGGCAGCAACAACCAGTAACACAACAACAGCCACAGACATATTCGCTGCCACAACAACAGGTAGCAGTAACACAACAACCCCAAGTACAACAAGCACAGCAACCTGCCCAAATGCAAGACCATAACATAACCTCTACCAATACACAACTACAGCAAACACAACTGGGAAGGGTGACGGTCCTGGGACACAACCCCTACACAGGAAATGGTCAATCATTATACCCTCAATAGGACAGCCCACAGACGGCCTTGGTGTGTCCCATCCTGTCGGTAACACCTAATAGTGCGGAGGAACCACGCATAGAGGTAACGATAGGTGACAAAAGAATATCATTCCTTGTTGACACGGGGGCGACCCGGTCTTGCATAAGGGAAGGTAAATTTAAGATGTCAGGCGAAGCCATGAACACCCAAGGATTTTCTGGGGCTAGGGGATTGGTTCCCTTTACTGATAACGTTCCCTTATCGATTGGGGAGTATGACATGTCAGTACCGCTTCTATATTCTAGGGCCTCACCAGTAAACATACTGGGAAGAGACATAATGAGCAGGTTAAATATGACAATCTCCTTTACGGAGGACGGCATAGTTTGCTCCACTCCAGGAATTAACATGCTCACTGCACGACAAATTATGCAAGCATACTGTGGACAGACAGTGATTAGGGCTGAACCAGTAGATGGTGAACTGTTCCAGTACGGGACAGACATGGCATTTGCATGGATGCCAGGAATTGAAGGGAAGATCTGGAGGAGGCCAGCAGCCTATTTGTTTAGACCAGAAACACCAGCCAACGAACCAGAAGGAAAGGTGATTGCAGTGAACATAGAGAGCATTATAGCAACTGCTGATTACATTGCAGTACATGCCCATGACGGAGAAGGGAGAGCATGGAGGGCAGTGATAGCACTGACAGAGGGATGTAGACTCACCCAGGTATCAGATGAGGAGCTCTTCGCAGAAGGAAAGGAAGAAGGTGAAATGGTGTTTATGATGAGTGTAGAAATATGGCTTAGAGTGACGTACAAACAAGTGGCACAGAAAATTGCAATGGCACTTGAAGCACCTACACCCACCCCAGCTCCCTTCTTTGAGGAGGATATGGCAAAGGTACCGACATCATTATGGACTACTAGTCCCTATGACGTGGGGTGTATAAAAAGTATAGGAGGAGTAAGAATAAAATTGAAAAGAGGTGCCATACTCCCCAGAGTGAAACAATACCCACTATCAAAAGAGGCAGATGAGGGCATATATGAAACAATAACGGCCCTTATAAATAGTGGCATATTGGTACATCAGAATCACCATGTAACACAGCTGTATACCCAGCGCGCAAAGCTAAAGGGGGGTCTTGGCGCTTCATACAGGACCTCAGGCCCTTGAACAACATAGTGGAAGCAGAATACCCCATAGCAGCAAACCCGGCCACAATATTGTGCGGCATTCCAGCTGAGGCATCACGATTTACAGTGATAGACCTAAAAAATGCCTTTTTCTCAATACCCCTGCACCCAGACTCACAAGATCTGACAAGCTTCACGTACAGGAACACAAAGTGGAAACACACCAGATTGCCACAAGGTTACTGCGAGTCACCCTCAATATTTAACAGGGTAATACAGATGGATTTGGGTAACATTGAAGTGGAAAGCACAGTGTTACAGTACGTTGATGATATAATTATTTGCAGCACTAACGAAAGAAGATGTAGAGAGGACTCATTGAAGATGCTGACAGTATTGGCTGAAAAGGGTTACAAAGTAGACAAGGAGAAGTTACAGTACTGTCAGGAACAGGTACTTTACATTGGTCAGCTCATATCTCAATACGGGAGAAAGATTGCACCACAAAGAGCACAGGCTATTTCAAAAACGCCGCCGCCCCACACAGTGAGGGAACTGCAGCAGTTCCTGGGATTGTGCAACTACTGTAGAGCCTGGGTATTTGATTATAGCTCATACATAAAACCCCTACTTGAGGGATTAAAAGAAGCTAACAAAGGGGAGAGAAAGTTGGGGTGGACAATGGAAATGAAGGAGGCGTTTGACGAACTGAAGGATGCAATATCAACTGCTCCGGTGCTGGCCACCCCTGATTATGAACGACAATTTTTTATATTTTCACATTGCGACTCAGCAGTAAGGAAAGCAGTGATGGCTCAAAAAACAAGCATGGGCTACAAACCAGTAGCATTTTACAGTGGGCACTTGGATCCTGTGATGTTGGGACATTTCCCTTGCGAACAAGGTCTCGCCGCAGCTGCCTTTGCGGTAGAGAAAGCGTCAACAATCACAATGGGGTGCTCAACCACACTATTTGTGGAACATGCACTATTTGCGATATTGAACAAGCCTAAGTCCACACTCACCACGCAGAGGGTGTCAGGTTATGAGATCATCCTATCTAGACCAGAACTATCAATTGTTAGATGCAGCACGGTTAACCCCGCAAGGTTTATAGCAGAAGTAATTGAGGAAGGAGATTATGCACACGATTGTACGCAGACTACCGAAATGTACTCGTGTACTAGAAAGGTTGAAGAGAACGCACTCGATGGAAGTGAGCTCTTGTTCATTGATGGGTCCTCAACGATAGACCAAAGTGATGGGATAAGGAGAACTGGGGCAGCAGTGGTAAAAATGACAGAGTAACAGGTGTGTGTGGCGATGAAATGTGTACAATTACCACAGCATTACTCTGCTCAAGCAGCCGAATTGGTTGCACTGATCTTGGCGTTGAAGGAAAGTTTCGACAAACGAGTGACTATATATTGTGACAGCGCATATGTCCCATCTACTGTCCACTCTGGATTGTCCAAATGGAGGAGAAGAGGGTTTAGGAGAGCCGACGGCACCCCAGTGCAACATGCTCTCTTGTTGGCTGAACTAATTGAAGTAATAAATGACCCCCAAGAATTAGCTTTAGTAAAATGTACCGCACACACCAATGGAGAAGATCATATCTCGAAAGGGAATGCAGCAGCTGACGCGCATGCAAAGTATGCTGCATATTTTGGTGAGATATGGAACCCCCCAGAGTCAGAGAGAGGGAGAGGGAGGGGAATAGCTAAAGAGATGCTGATAAGAGAAGGATACACCCATCTCCCAGCCACACAGATAATGGAGCTACAAGCGGCTGCACCAATGGCAGAAAAAGAAATATGGGTAAGAAGAGGATGTACAATGTCACCAACGGACGCACTATGGCGCCAGGGTAACACTGGAAAGATGGTAATGCCATTGGCACTATTAAACACCGCCCTGAGCCAGCTCCACCACCCAGCCCACACAGGCAAGGAAGTTATCGCGGCACGAATTAGGGAAGATTGGTTCTGTCCCGAATTAGATTCCCATGTGACAAATTTTATCAGCAATTGTCTCACATGTCAACAATTCACGGCCGGTCACACGCTAAAGGTGATAAAAGGTACTATACCCCGGCCTGAGGGACCCTTCCTGCACATCCATATTGACTATGTTGATATGATCAAAGTATGTCAAGGAAATAGGTATATGATTGTAGTAGTATGCCCATTCTCCAGGTGGATTGAGGCAGGTCCCTGCTCACACCCAGATGCATTCAGAGCAGCTAAATTTCTAGTGAGGGAGGTTTTCCCCAGGTGGGGAGTATGCGAGGTACTGTGGTCAGATAATGGTCCGCATTTCGCTAATGAAATGTTCCAACACATCACATCCTTCCTGAATATCAAGCACAAATTTGCCTGCGCATATCACCCGCAGGCCAACGGTATATGCGAATGCTTGAACGGCCTACTGAAGGAGGCAATTGCAAAAATACAGCAGACAACAAAGAAAAGTTGGCTGTATTGCCTTCCGCTAGCACTATTTGAGCTAAGGAACAGACCAGGCTCCGATCACCACCTCACCCCTCTCGAGGTGGTGACCGGACGACAAATGCGCCTTCCTCTAACGCCTACATCAAGAGCATTCACAGACTATGAAAATACAGCGATTGTTCTTGGTGATGAAATGTACCAATATGTGTCTTCCTTGATTACTAGTGTGGTGTTTGTGTCTCAACAGCTCGAGTGCACGTGGGGCGGGTCTAAGAGTGATCAACAAAAAGACGCGGATAAAGAATTGGATAAGGGAAAACTGTGCAAAATTGCTAAAGGCGACCACGTACTACTCCGCAACTTTAATAGAAAGTGGAACAGCCCACGCTTCACTGGCCCCCACCTGGTAGAAGAAGTATCAACGAGAGCAGTAAAACTACAGGACAAACGTGCCTGGAATCATCTACACGACGTAAAGATCTGCAAACTCCAGACCCGCCCTAGCGTCACCGAGAGGGCCATTGAAAGGACAGCAACAGCGTCTCCCACGGAGGAAGAGACTTTTACCACAGCCAACGACCCAAGTGTCCCCCTACCCTACCACCCCCCTGATTCCCCAGAGACAACTACTGGCATAGAGAAGTGTAATTCCCACACCGCCCACCCCATGGTCACACGATCAAAGACTAAAGTTACTTCCGCCAATTGAGCCCTAAGCCCCTACCCGAATAACCCAACTGAAGGACAATTGAAGGACATTGTTCTGCACATATACACATGTAAACACTTGAATGTTCTCTTTTTTTTCTCTCGCACATGCAGGTACCGTGTATTATTGTACTGCCAAGAATATAAATAACTAACAAGATTCACTGCCCAGGAGTAGATGCTACCCTCAGACGATAACTACCCTGAAGAATTATCTCACCAATTTGTCCATCACATAAAAAGGCCAAAGTACCTAAAAAGAAGAAGGGTACGTGTCTACTACACGGCATTTCTCTTGGCCATAGACCAATCAATGCCCCATCTTCACCCTTACTTGCCTGTCCTAAGAGATAGATCACTTAGATTGGCGTGGGAACAGCTCTTCGCCTGGGCACTGAATGACTACCTGATAGGAAGAGCTTGAAAAACTAACACTAATAACGAGCATATTGAGACTTTTCAGGCGGGCAACTTTAACGTCGCAAGAATTAGCTGCCGGACTGCAGCAAGGTAAGAGCAAAATGCCGGTGAGATTAGCATCTGTAATAAAAAATGATAGGGATCTTGATGATCACCGGGTTCTTGGCTGCCTCTGTATGGCAGAACATTTGCGCTATCAATATTTTGGCTGTTCCCAAATCTAACATACCCCCACCCCCGGCTGCAACAGGTGTGACGTCAGGTGGTACTAGCAAAATCCCACATAAGGGAAATAGAGTTAAACGCAGCACATACTCAGACCGTCAAGGTATTGACAACTACATACAAGATTCAGCACACGTCTCGAATAACATGTGGTACCAACACATGACCCAGATAGGTAAGCAGACAACGGAAGATAGCTGCTATGTCTGCTCATTGATCCCATACGCCATGAGCGCTTCCAGAACTTTCGTTGCCACGGAAATTGATGAAAAAACAGCACAATGTATAATATACTTGACACTGTTCCAAACGAAAGGGAGGTTCCAAGGGAGCACAGCGCACCTGGTATGGAAAACACGAGACACATACCCGTATGAAAACAATTTCCTCAAGGCTTACTTGAGTTACAACAAGGCCAGTTTACACGCTGAGGCATTCAAGTACATAACAAGCGGCCCTGAAAAAGGAGAAACAAAGAAGGTAATGCTACAGTACCTACCATGCGATTGGTACGCCACTGAAGTCCCTGGTAAACAAGGATGTTGGGAAAGACCACTGATAATAATAACAGGGAAGGTGTACCTGGGTGACAAATGGGACATAGGAGTGGCTGGAAGCAACATGGTAACGAAATAGGATACTAAGAGTATTGCTGAACATAACGACAGATGTTGGATGACTTGGGTCAAATACGTACCCATGCTAACATGGTTAGAGAAGGATGAAGACCCAATAACAATACTGCCGCTGACTGCACCCAAGGTATGCTACCATCATAAAGGAGAAGTGGACGTGGGATACAACACCAACTGTGCAAGTGTGACGGAGTTACCTGAGGGGGGAGCAGGAACAGCAGTGGTAATGGACCATTACTGGGCCTGCAGAAACAGGGCATACCACACACTGCCCCCTCTGTGGAATGGTATATGCACAATGGTACACGTCAATATACCATCACTAGTGGTGCCCCAGAAACATGTGAAGGTGGCAAGCTTTCCCAAAATGGATGAAGGAAACAAGAAGAAGAAGAGATCTGTACACACTCACAAGGAGCCAGGGAACCAAAACAGCGGCAACAATTCTGTCCTGAATAGGAAGAAGAGACAAGGAGAACCTCTGACAGGAAATTACCTATGGGGACGGTCCGAAACAGCCCTCTCTTCAATCCCACTGGAACATAGACTATTCAGCAGAGCAGCAATGTTCTTTTCCTCGATAATACATCCGGGACTACAGGCTTACGCAAATGCAAAATGGCTCCAGATAACTAGGTGGGAACTAATGATGACAATTAATTCCACAGTAAATGGATTCAACGCAATAAAAGAAGAATTGCGAGCAGTGAGAATGGTAGCACTACAGAACAGATATGTACTGGACCTCCTCACAGCAATGGAAGGAGGAGTTTGCCAAAGATAGGACAATCATGCTGCACATTAATTCCTGCTAACGATGCTGACAATGGTACACTGACAGAAGCAGTATCCCAATTGGCCCAGATGCACTCCAAGATGATGGATGAAAGTAAAGGTGTGGAGAAGGATGAGAGCTGGTTTTCAATACTATGGTCATGGATGCCATCTTGGTTGTCAGACGGACTGAAGATTATAGTTGGGTGCATTATTTTGGCTGGAGCTGCGCTGATTTTGATAAGATTTTGGAAGGCCCGGAAGACACACACCACTGACGAAATGATCGAAATGGTTGGTATGCACCCCTTGATGCCAGCAGACGACGGCCAACACGCTGGAATAATAATAAAAGAGAGAGAAAAGTTGCGCAACCAGATCATCACCAACCATCTGGACCCACCATCTGTGAAGCTTGAAAACCCAAGAAACCCAAGGAGCTACATAGGGAAGTGGGTCTACTGCACACCTGGAGGTACATGTGTATATATGTATTGGTCATTTGAAGACCATGTCAACCACTATGGACATTTGGGAGGAATAACTAAAATATGGAGGGTGAGAGGAGACAAGGAAAAGGATATGTTTGTGGTCGACAAGTCGACCAGAGGGGGGACTGAAGTGGGAGAATGGAAGAAAAGGCTCCCACCAATCCCCTCTCTCCCTTGGCCTAGAGGATCACGGCCCAGGCACCCGCCACGAGAGGAGTTTACCCATCTACCAGACGACCAAATACCTTGGTACAAGAACATACGGATGTGCCCTCCCGCGTGCCCGCCAGCCTGCCATACCCGTGCCGACGCCTGCGGCATAGAGGGACTCGACTGACTCATCCAGCACTAACTCGACACATCGTTAGAGATGCCATGACGACCCGGCCAACGGCCAGAACACCCGTACAACATACACAATGGACACTCCCACACCAATCCACACGAAGAACATACTCAGTGCTATGACGCAAGTGACGGATACACCCACAGACGCGCATCTTTATTATTTTTCACATAGGCTTCTCAAAATGCAGAAACGCAAGACGCACAATGAACTCATCTAAAAGCTTGCTCACGCTTCTCCTAAAACCCATGCGCAATAATGAAAAGCATAACGAAGACACGATACTGGGGATAAAACAATATGATACCATAACCTAAAGCGCTGTGTACCAAATGTCTCCGCCTATGCACCAGGCCCAAGTAGGCCGCAAACAAGAGCTTCCATGAACATCGAATGAGCAAGAGTATAGTTGCTGACCCTGCAGAATGAGCCCGGCGATGACTGACAGTCAAGAGCACAATGTTGCAATCTCGTATGCCGCAAGCCGACGCCGAGGTCACACCTGCAATTAAAACCAGGCACGCAGTGGAAAATACTATATTAATTGTGCAGAATTCTGCTACGACTACGGTCCCACCTCACGTGACCAAGCCAAACCTGACAGGGTGCCAGGCCCAGGAGGAGGGAGGCACCGAAAACCCCTGTTTCAAGACATAGGCAGATACAATTAAGTGATTCAATGGACATCTGCGGCGGTGGGAGTAGTCGGCCTTCAGGCATACCAATAAATCTTCACGTTGTCTGCACATAACCATAGTGAAACATTGTTGCAAATGACAGGTGCACCGCGAGCTGGGAACAACGATGGTCCCAGACTGGGGGGCTCGTGCGTGGACCAATCAGAACATGGGGCTCTTATCACTGACGCCAGTAACATTGACCAATCCCCAGGGATCTTCATGTAACAATTTTCATGTATCAATTTGAAGGGACAACCCAATTATACCACCTGACTAACCCTCAACCACTAACAATGCTCTCTATACGTATGCTATACTAACCCTACCACTCGAAGAACCAATCCAGAGTGGCGATAGGTTTTTTGCTAAACTTTCCAAGGTGACGCAGGTAGCGCGTCATACTAAGGTAAAAAGGGCCTGCGAGCCCATGATGAAGAGAGAGAGTCAGGACGGACGCGTACGTTCCTTGACCCATCCCTGCCGTTTGTCTAATAAACAGCAGAACCACCTTGCTTCTTGCGTGTGCCTCATACTCATTTTTGGGATACACGGGAGGAGTTGGGGCCTCCCTGCCCGGAGGTCCGCGGACGGCTCAGCCGACCCCGGGAGAATTTCCCCCCGACACAGTATCTATTAGCCAATATGTCAGCTCTTTCGATTCACTCCAATCTCCATTTTCACATCTTCTTCAAGCTCCTGTCACCTATTTTGATGCGCCCGCAACATAGCATGTGGCATCAACCTGCAGTGAGATTTTTTTCTTAATCCAGGCTACTGTCTCCTCTGCCCCCGAATACCCTGCAGTACCTGCTCGGAGCATATGACCCTCTCCTCCAAACGCCTCTCGCTGTATGCCTATGTGCACCAAATTCCACACACCCGCTGTCTGCATGGCTCAGCTCATGGCACTGTTAACATGTACCAATAGACTCTATGGGCCTCATTATAACCCTGGCGGTAGCCGTGCCTGTTAAAGCAGGCATGGCTGCCACCAGAGTTGCATTTTTTCCGGCACCCGTCAATGAGGAATTACTGGGTAATTCCGACATTGCCGGACCTGGTAATTCCTGCATTGCTGGGTGCTGGTGCATGTCAGTCCCCATTCCCATTTGAGCCCCATAGGGCTCAATGGAAATGGGGACGTCGGATGCACCGGCACCGTCAACGACAGTGCCGGTGCATCCGACATGCTGCACTCGCGGATGCCGCTCTGCCCGCCAGGCCAGACCTTGCGGGCTGACAGGCCCCCGCGAGCACAGCTCGTAGTATGGCGATCCGGGAACTACGGTACCCGTATGCTTATAATGAGGCCCATAATGTCTGTCCATCACTTGTCACTGTCACAATTATTTTACATAAGCAACACACAAATATATAGGAATTATGTCCTCGGCCCTTGGACAGCATATTTACATTGACCCTTCTGACAGACACAGTCCAACCATGGAGGGACCTGGTCAACCTTACCCATAATATGCTTAGAAGGAGGGCTCTGAGGCCCACTGGCGTGTGGCACGTTATACACATTTAAATAAATAAATAAAAGCTGAGCACACTTGAGTCTCTCAAGCACCCAGTCTATACATGTACCTTTAAAATACCTCAACTCCATCCCTTCTTTCACTTTCTCTCCTCCTTTCCAAGCCCCTCACCATTACCTACAAGGCCTTCAAATCTTCACTTTTACATCACACTATTTTCTGGTCAATTGCCACCAGCAGACTGAGGTCACTGGCCGGGACTCAATTCACCGTAACTCCGACAAGGCTGCGGACGGTGATACTACTGCAATAGGAGACTGGCGCTGCATAAAAACCCATCATAATAATAACAATAATAAGGTGTCCTGAGAATCTCACACCGACTATGTTTTCCAACCAGTCTCCTCACACTGCCTGTCCATGCCCGACCAGAGGGGTAGACAGGGTAGAGTTTGAGTGGGCAAAGCCCACCCAAAATCCATAAATGCCCACTCTTCTGCTCTGTGTGAGCATTTACAGATGTAAATGTCCCTGGTATACAGTATGTCCCTGTGGTGGGCCCAACTACATTAGCTTCAGGCAGGGCTAAGAAATCGAGGGGGGCCCTCATTTAGGGGGTGTGGCTTGTGGGAGGTTGTGTCCTAGAAAAGTACACAAGCCGTAAGGTATGCACTCAAGTATATATAAATATTATATATTTGTGTGCGTACCTTACTATGGTTTGTGTACTTTGCAAGCCATCTTTTATAAACATAGATACATATGGTACATATTTCTATGTTTATAAAAGATGGCTTGCAATATAGAAGAAGAAAGATGTTCCCAAAATAGGGAACTCCCGTCCCCTGCACACTGTCACATATCTGACAAAACAGATCAAACTTGATATTTTTGTGATAAATTTGAAGACTGCTATTTGTAAATGTTCTGCTTTCTCTATTTAACCTATGTTCTATTGTTATCTGAAAATTGGATATGAATTTCCCTAAAACAAGTGGTCCAATGCAATAGGTAATAGATGTATTACCTGGCAATTACACACCACTTTCAAAATTATTGATCTGTTTTTTCAGATATTAGACAGTGTGCAGGGGAACGGAGTTGCCTATTTTGGGAACATCTTTCTTCTTCTATATTATTTCCAACCTAGATGCCAAGGTTGAGACTATCTCCCCGCACCTTTAATTCTTTATAACTGATACCACATAACATTACTCTATTACATCTAAAAAGTGATATATTCAAAATAATAAATAGGTGTGCCTAGTGTTTTTCGCCGGTTCTAGCATTTGTTTCCCCTAACGGGGTTGGCATCTACTTTTGAACACCAGCACCCTAGAATACTAGAAATGTCATTTTCGAAAATCAATACCCTCACAGATAAATCAGCAACTACATTAGCTTTTTCCGATGAAGAAGCTACCAGGATATTGGGGCTTATTCAAGACACCAGTAAGGAAACCACAAGCACAGAGAACCCTCAGAACTTAATCCAAAGATTGGAAAGACTTATACCCAGGGAGGTTTCCCAAAAACTCCATGCTACAACACTTGCACAATACTACAGAGCCAGGAGGATACCTAGAGGACTACAGGTTTACCTACGCCCCACACACTGCAAAGATAATCAAGAGTTTGTAAAACGTTGGGAGCAGAAACTTAATAAGTGTTCTCTGGATCTCATCTTACTAACAATAGAAGAGTTGGCTAAATCATTAACACAAATAAACCAGGAAATTGATGAAGTATCATTACAACTATCTAAACTGAAAACAACAACAGAACTATAGACAATTCTAAAGGATACCAACAACAAATTAGATAGTTATAAAAAGGAGATTGAACAATGTAAGATCAGAAAGTTCAGACATGACAGTCTCCACTACGCACAGGACATTATTTACTCTTGGCAAGAGTACTCCAGCAGAAATCGACCAACACCTACTCCAGGCACACCACCAAAACCACCATCTAATAACAACAATACAGACAGCAGCCAAGTCACCAGTGGTGAACTATAAGAAAGACCTTCAACAAGCCAAACAGTAATTCCAACTCCAGTCAGAGTGAACACACAACCAGCACCTCCAAGTACAACCGCGGGAGCTATATCAGTAACAGAATCTTTTTTAGGAGAAGGAAAGCCAGAGGAGGCAAAAAGAAAACCCAGACAGAAAAACAAACATTGAAAGAACCTGTAATCATCAACATCTCGCCCAAACAACTTTCACAATCACAAATGAATACTCTAAATTTGGGAATTTCTTTTATACCGACAAACAAATCAAGCTTGTTCGAAGAGGAAGTGAATTTATTCAAATTAGTTCACAAAATGGAACTGAACATTTTCTTTGATAATCTGACTAAGGGCAGACAGGACAAATAGACTCTGCACTATCTAGAGATGAAAAGCAAAAGCAACTTTCACCCCCAAGTCAATCATCCCTTGGTCAACTTATTCAAAACTAAAACTACTAAAGCACTAAGATGTCTCAAATATGCTACCTCGAACAAACAGAATATTAGGAAGCATCAGTTGAAAATGATCAAAGAATTAGCGGATGACAACAGCCTAACTATTAAACAGGCAGACCAGGAAGGCGCCTTGGTTATTATGGATACCACCTTATATAATGAAGGATGCCACAAATTGTTATCAGATCGCAACACCTATCTGACACTAGATCATGACCTCATTTCATCAATAAAAGAAACCATTAAAAGTGTCATTGATAAAGCTCATGACATGAATGTGATTTCAGAAAGAACAAGTGCATTTTTTACCAATAAACATCCAGTGACTCCCGTCTTTTATGCTTACCTAAAATTCACAAAAACAAAACAGATCCTCCTGTAAGTGTACAGTAGTTTGTACACTTCTATCCCACACAATCAAGGAATCGAAGCTCTTGAATGGTTTTTACTGAAACATGAGGAGATCAACATTCATAAAACATTTGCAATTGAACTCATAAACATCATTCTTTACAATAACTATTTCTTGTTCAACGGTCAGTACTATCTACAAACATCAGGGACCTCGAAGGGCTCTTCAGTGCCCCCTTCATACGCGAACATATTTATGTATCACTTTGAATACACTCATGTCTTGGAAAACCCAACTTGGAGACATAAGATCAAAAGCTGGCTAAGTTATATTGATGATATTTCTGGAATCTGGATTGGTACAGAGACAAAACCTGCTTTTCTGGGAATATCTCAACAGTTGCAATGACAGGATCAAAATCAACCAGCAATCAATTTCCTGGATGTGACAATTGAAATCACGGATCTAGGCCTAAATACACGTATCTACAGAAAACCCACGGATGTGAACAGCTCTCTTCACTATCATAGTTTCCACCCTAAACATCTTAAAGAAAACTGACCATCTAGCCAACTGTTAAGGATTAAAAGAATTACCTTAGATGCAGAGAAACTACAAGAGGAATATGCAGTTTTGAAATCCACATTCACAGACAGGGGTTTCCCCGAAGAACTTCTAGATAAGGCAACATTAAGTACAGAAGCACAACGTCGGGAAGAACTTCTAGGCCCCAAATCAAGAAATGAAAAAAACAACTTGATACATATGTTAAGATACCCTAGCCAAAGCTTTCAAATCAAGCGTATAATACACAAAAATTGGGACCTAATCAAGTCAGATGCAAGTCTGAATCAACTCTTCCCAGAACCACCCATGCTTGCGTACAAAAGGGGTAGCAACTTTAGAGACAGAATGATAAAAGCTGAGAAACCCAAACAAACAATACAAACTTGCCTTAGTAGACCGAAAAATGGCACCTTCCCCTGCTTGAATTGCCAACACTGCTCAAGCCTGATAAAAGGAGACCACATCCGGCACGCGAACACTGGGAAGAAAATCATACTAAAACATTATGCAACTTGTGATTAAAAAAATGGAATTTACATGTTACGTTGTGCGTGCAGAAAGTACTATGTGGCTAAGACAGCCGAAGAGCTAAAGAAAGAGGGACTGAACACAAGTCAAATATCAAGACTAAAAACATCAAGTCACCTGTGTACAGACATTTCAGAGACCATCACCACAATATCTCACAAATGAGGGTAGTGATACTCGAAGTGTTACATCCAATCCCAAGAGGGGGAGATCTGCAAAATATTTTATCCCAAAGAGAACTCTACTGGATCCATCGCTTAGACTCACTGAACCCCTTAGGGATTAACAAGAATTATTACCTTGGCCCCTTTTTATAAATCACCACTTGAAGTGCACAAACTTACAAAAACGATCTCCACTCAACATGTTTATTTCAATTAAACTAAATACATTGCCCGGATTTTTAAGGTTTAAATGATCTCCTACTATTTCTCTTCTTCCATGTTGAACTAAAAAGAAAATGTTACTTACCTCGATCTCTAATCGTTTTGCACCTTTTACGAACTGTGGATATTTGGTCCTCCATGACATCATGGTTAATAGTAGACTGTGAATCCCTTTCTTTGGGAACAGTAAATTGTCACGTAATATTATCCTATGAGATCCTTTGAGTTACTGGATTGGTTTTAGCTACCTGTAGTTTTTAAACAATCGGTCCACAATTTGTTGAAAAACAATAGATTATTCCCTCTGCATCACCTGGGATAGTGACCTTACGGTGAAAATCATAAATGAACACCGTAATGAATATGCTTTCCATTTTTCGATCATTGCAAGCACCCATGCACATGCAGTGCACTACAAATGGCTTACATAAACTATTAATTATAAAATTGTACACCCCTTGTGGGTCAGTTGGATTACATATATAATGTAGCACTCAGTACTCCATACTGTGCATTAACTGTTGCCTTTTACATATATGTCGATCATGAGCTCACATTTCCGCTTACTAAATTCAACAACCAGATAACATCAGTATCTTACCACAATACTATTCTTTCCTGAATATTATTTTTTCCCTAAGAAATGTCCGTTCTTGTAGACCTTCTTTTCCTCATCCCTCATGCGTGCATGCGCAGTAGGATGTCTACTTATATATATATTTTTTTATATATATATTAAGAGGCCAGTGAACATGAGTTCCCTTTTAGTATATGATATATCATCCAGGTACTTCAATTAGATTTCATCACTGAGCAATTTCACAGGCTGAGTAGATTAAAGCAACTATGTTTGATCGTTTGTTATCCGCATCTACATGATCTCCTGTATTATGCATGTCACTGCTGATGTCATATTTCGATTATCCTTCTTGATCACTAATTTTCTATTCAGAATTATGGGACCCCTTATTAGAATTATCCCAACATGTTCTCAGACTTTGGTATATTTCTGACATCGAAATCCTTTTTATCGCTGAATCGATAACTTTTACACCACTCACGGAGTGACGTCATCACGATGATGCTATATAAACAAAACCACTGCATCTACATGACAACTACCTCTCGCGACATTGGCGGCCTTTGTCTACATACTCCAAGTAAGTTACCTGATAGAATGTTCTTCTTCTTCTTTCTTCCGCTCCTCCAATACTTGTTATACCAGAGCCTGATTGAGAAACTCTACCTGTTCCCTCAGGCGTGGGAACAATTTCGTGATTATTCCAGGACATTTCTTGATACACCTCCCAGAAGTGATCACAGATTTGCTTGGAGTATTGAACACCACACCAAAACCTCCCACCTTTGTTGTTTAAGGTTATTCGAATCGCAGTTGTTAAGTGATGCTACCTCCTGCATACTCTTTCTAAAAATACTATTCTTTGAAGTTCATTGAAGTCTAATTAGCGTTTACAACAATATTTTACAGGGTTTCACCAGGTCGCTAGGCAGGCATATCCCACACAGAATTGCAACATGGTTAACCCTGCCACCACATGAATCTCTACCCAAATAAAACAATGAGAAGGTCAGCATTTTTATCTAACTTCTTTCATCTAACTGAATATAGATGTATCTTTCTTTGCTTTCACCTTATTTTTCCCACAGCCTCTGATGAACTACAGGTTTTTAGGAAGTCCTAACTCACAATCTCCATCATTTGAAACAGTATAATATTGTCTACATCCTGGAAGATGGGATGCTTTGAACTTTGCATATGGTCACTAGTATTCAATGTATGGTTTACTGTATTTAAGGATATGAGTTTACACAAACTAATGGTAAACAAGTCATATGTACTGATTGATGTAAAATGCTATATGTAACATATAATAATGTATGTAAAATTGTGATAAGTCACTATATTTAGATTTACGTATTTTTATTTCATTTTTTTAGAATCTAAGAATTTATGATTTTGCCCCTGATGAAGAGTGATATCTCAAAATGCGTTGGGCCAACAACACAATACATTTCAAGTTTTTGTGATGCATTTGAAGACTGTTATTTGTAAATATTCTGCTTACTCTATTTAACCTATGTCCTATTGTTATTTGAAAATTGGATATGAATTTCTCTAAAACAAGTGGTACAATGCAATGGATAATAGATGTCACACACCACTTTAAAAATTATTGATTTTTTTGGGAGATATTTGACAGTGTGCAGAGGACAGGAGTTCCCTATTTTGGGAACATCTTTCTTCTTCTATCAGGTTTTAATATAGCAATTTATGATAGATTTCTCACACTTAGTTCCAAGGGCTGTAACAATGGGTATTTGTAGCCACCTCAATGGTACACTTTCATAAGAGCTGTCTTCAATTTAGCTCAATGCCATCAGGCAGTATGCCCATTAAATTCCTCACATGGTCTATCCATGTGCCCCCATACCCTTACACAGTCTTCCATGTACCACAAACATATCATCATCATCATCATCACACAGTTTGTCCATTTCCTCTGAGCTCACTACACTACACGATCTGTCCTTGTTCCTCAAACCCGACACAATGTCATTGCACTTTCTCAAAGCTCCTCTGCCCATCTGCCTGCACAATTGCCATGATATTGTCGGACTGCCTGCCTCTGTTTCCCAAGCTCCTCACATTGTCTTCCTATTCACCCCACTGTGGCTGTGACCGGTGGCCTGCTCCTGACGATTCTCACAGGATTCCAGGCCCTTCTTCCCAGTTGATACCAGCACCGTCCCCCCACTGCACTGCCCTAGTGGGCCCCTGCTTTGCGGCTCTGCGTCCCACCCATGGGAGTCACCTGCACTAGCACTTAGCCTGAGGTTCTCCTCCTTGGTTCCCCTTAGCACTTCTCTCCGGGGCCCTCCACCAGCACCTGTCCACTCCTCTGCTCCCCTTCCTTCATCCCTATCTCCTGCACTTCTCCTCAATACACTTACACGTCCAAATGCCACAAGGACTATTATAACGACTGTATATTTACTGTTTTTGCCATTGTTATTATGTCCCCTGTTCCCTTCCCATTTAGCCTTATGGCACTTTGAAACACAATTGTGTTGTATAGGTGCCAAACAAATTATCAATAAATAAAAGAAAGTACACATTATGTGCTTCTATATTCCTTTCACTGCCAGTCAATGTACTTAAGTATCCTCACACTGCCAGACCTATGCACAAGCTTCCCACATGGCCAATGCGACCCAGCCCCTTGCAAAGTCTTCCCAGTTGCGTTTACCTCATCATATTCTCTGTCTTTTGCTCAGCAAGCTGCATTTGCCTGTTGTCCTTGCGTGCCAAAGTCTCCACACCATCCTCTCACTCTCTGCTAATGGCTACATGCCCTCTCCCACATCTCCAACAGTTGAGTCTAGACGCTCCCGAATCCCAAAACACTTCTTTTTAAGTGTCTGATACTCTTGACGGTATGTTTCCTGCCTAGGTGCCCCCACGCTGCTTACACTTTTAATCTCTGTGCTGGTGTGTCTATTTGTGTTGAGATTATTCTGCTCTCTGCACATGCCCACACGCCTCTGACGGTGTTCCCACGTGGCCTACACCGCCTGAATATGGGCCACAATCTCCTTCTATTGGCTGCCCCGCGTGCTCCGAGCTGATCATTTGTCTGCCCATGTGCCCCTTAGTCGGCAACACTTGTACACGAGCCCTGCCTCTTCACACTATCAGTTCCCTTATCCTACATTGCCTTACAGTGCACGCCCATGATCGATACGCTGCACGCAGTCTGGCCATGCGCTCCAAGCTCATCACCTACCTGTTCTTTCCTTGTGCCGCAATCAGTCCATATGTAATGTTCTCTGTTTGCATATTGCATCTGTCCCAGAGGCTCATACTGCCTGTCCGAGCACCTCAAGCTCAGTACCATGACTATGGGCCTCATTACGACCCTGGCGGTAAGGGGTTTACGCCAGCGTTAGGTGCGCCGACCCCTTACCGCCAATTACGAGGTCCCTTAGCGCCATGGCGCTTTTAACACCAGCTTTTAGCAGGTGTTAAAATCCATGGCGCTAAGGGACCATGGAGTTAATTACGCCACCGTAATTTACGGTGGCGTAATTAACGCCTTCCCCACTCCCATTATGCCCTATGGGGCAAAAATGGGAATGGGGAAGGGTAAATGGGGATTGGGGACTTACCGCCCCGCCAAGGTCGGAATGGGGCGCTAAGTCCGCCAACCACCATGGCGTAAACGTAGTTTACGCCATGGTGGTAAAGTCACGGCCCAGGCGGTAACTTACCGCCTGGGTCGTAATGAGGCCCTATATGTTGGAGGTCTGTCCATGACCCAAATACTCATCATACTCTTTTTCCACCTGCCCCAAGTTCCTCACACTGCTTATTCATGTTCCACAAACCATCTTAGAGTGTCACCCCACGTGTCTTAATCTTTCCCCAATGACTGTCCATCTTCACAGAGCTCTTAATGATGTAGCTCCATGAGCCCTAATGTATCTCACACTGTCTGCCCATGCGCACAAGTCAATTCCACACTCTCTGCCCATGCACACTAGTTTAACCCACACGGTCTGCCCATGCACACTAGTCTATCTCACACTGGCTGGCTATGTGCATTGAGCTCATCACTGTCATGATTGGAATCAATTTAGTAGAAGAAACAAAGAACTATAGATTGCCAATCAAAGATGCCAGACAAGCCTGAAAACTTTGAGAGAAATGTACAAAGGAGTACAGGTCAGTAGTATAGTCAGTGGTAGGGTTCCTTGGGATTATCAGGCATATAGTTAGTTGGGAAATTTAGGTACACTCTAAAATAGCCCCCACACCTTTCATGCTTAGGACCATTAGAATTGGTAGGATTTCCGAGCCAGTCAGGGTCACATGCCTTGAATAAGTAAATCATCCTTCTGCCTGCACTAGGCATTGTTTCCACTGGGTCTGCCCACATAATCCAGCCTGTTTGCTCGCTCGCCTCCTAAATTCCTGTCCCTGCCTCTCCTCGTCCTTTTCCTCGCGCTCCTTGCCAGATCTGCTTCTTGGGTCCTGTTCCACCGTGAGTTCTGTGGGCCATCAGTCCTGTCCGGACGCAGAAGTCACAAGGAATGGCACTATCCCTCCTCCCACAGCAACCACTGTGAGGATTCGCCATGCCACATCCCATAGAGGACTCAAAGGGCTGCTTCCTTAGATAGAATGCCATCCACTTCCATCCCCTGGGTACGCAAGGGTTCTAGGAGTCCAGTGGAAAGAGTAGGTAAAGCTATGCACCATTGGGCTAATATTTATGTTTTTCTTCATGTGTTTTAGAGAGACATATCCCCATTGCCCGGCCTACACTGACATATTAGGAGGCTAGGCTCTACTTTATTGTGTGCTGAAGGTACAGTGGGGTAACCTCAGGTCCACTGTGACCAAGCCTCCTCTCATGCCAATCACACTCTCTGTCCATGAGACCCAATCTCCATTTAGTGCGTCTTCAGTTGCCTTAAGCTCCTCACACTGTCTGTCCACTTACCCAAGTTATCTCAAATGGTTTGGCCATGTGTTTTGCACTTCTTTCACTCTGTCCATAACCCTATAGGTCCTCATACTGTGTCTCTATGTGTCACAAGCTCATTATAATCTCTATGTGCCTCAAGCTTATTGCACTGCCTATTGATGTGTCCTCACACTCTGTATCCATGTGCCCCAAGCAACTGACCCGCTCTATGCATACCCCACAAACTACTGCATACTGTCTACCAATGAATCAAGCTCCTCATTTGGTCTGTCCATGAGTCCCAGTCTTGCTCATGATGTCTGTCCATGCACACTAATCTAGCTCACACAGACTATGCATTCATCCTGATCGATATCATACTTTCTTCCCAAGCACCATAATCTTTTTCCCTGGTTTATCTTGTACTGTGTGTCCATGGACCCAGCATGGTATCTCTCATACTGAATGTCCATGTGCCTAGTATGTCCCCCTGGTCTAACGCACAGTGTCCGTCGACGCACCCTAGTATATCTCATACTATCTGTCCATTCGCCCAACTCTATCTGACACTGTCTCATCATATGCACTAAACTGTCCGTCCAATGTGCTCTAGTCTGTCATCTCAGTGTATCCTATTCTGTCGACCTACGCAGCATAAACCGTGTCCTATTGTCTGACCATGTGCTCTAGACTATTACCCAAGCCTTTCTTATACTATAAGTCTGGTTGTAGGTCAAAGGATTAAATCAAAAGTATGGAAATACAATAGGGTCGAATCAAAAGGACCGAAAACAAAAAGGTTGAGATTTTCTTTTTTTTTGGTGCCCCCCCTCCCAAACCCCTGTTTTTTGGTGTAAAAACCACTTTATTTTCCTATACGGAAACCCCACAAAATATACATTTAAAAAAAAAAATTAACCTTTTTGTTTTTGGTCCTATTGACTCGACCCTATTGCATTTGATCCTTTTGTTTTCGATCCTTTGACCGGGCACCTATCAGTCTGTGTACCCCAGTCTACATCATACTGAATATTCATGTACCCTAATCTATCTCATAGTATTTGTATTTATTTGAAGACCTGTGATGTCCATTTCGATCAGAAATGACTTACAATAACATATTTACAGATGCGGAAGCATTCACACAAAGGGTACCTATGCAATATCATAAAGATGAGAACAGGTAGTAAGCCAGTTTATGAGGGTGCAAAGAATCTGGACATATACCAGGGACAAAACAAAACAAACAGAACATAAATGTACATGGGAAAGGTGCAAGTGCTTCAAACAAAAGAGGAGTACTAATTAAATATACTAAATTAAATTATGAATGGTCACTGGAGACAGTGATGGAGTCAGGTCTGGAGAATAGGAGAGAGCTTCCTTTGTAGGAATTAAGTGAAGTTTAAGCTGAGCTTTGAAAAGATACACAGTTGGGCTGGCTTTGATTGTGATGGGCAGCCGGTTCCAGTGGAGCCGGACGAGTATGGAGAGCACAGGAAATGTATGGGATGGTGAAATTGAGTGCAGAGGAGGATCAGAGGGAACGCAATGGGGAGTAAACTGAGATACAATCAGACAGGTACTGAGGACCAAGATCATTGATAGCTCTGTAGATTAGGAGAAGGAACTACAAAAGGCAGAGATTGTGCATGGAGAGCCAAATGGCATGTTATCGGTAGGTAGAAGTGGGGGAGGAGATGGGTAGGTTGTAGAGATTGCAGATGCCAAAGTTGTGAACTTTGTCTGAAGCCAGGAAAGAGGGAAGAGGAAAACCAAGGAGTAGGTTTGAGCAGTAGTCCAATTTACTCAGCATAGGAGTGGAGATTGGAGTTTTTTTACAATGGTTAGGAAGTAAAGGGTGAATTTTCCAAATGTTGGGGAGGTTAAAACGAGAATCAGAGGCAATGGTAGTGATGAATTGTTGCAGTCGCTATCAAAGAGGACCCCAAAATTGTGAGCCCTGGGTGGAGGAGAAAGAAGGTCAGGCAGGAAAGAGATAGAAGAGGGGAGAGATGGCATTGAAAAGTGGTAGAAATATTACTTCCAATTTTGAAGAGTTCGTCATGAGGCAGTGCAGAGCAATTCCGTGACAAATTGCAGTGAGACAGTTCGTAATCTGTTCCAGGTTGGCTGGGCGAAGGATGGAAAGGAGAAAATATTGAGCCTCATCAGCAAAAAGGTGATAGTGGAAGCCAAAGCATGTGTGTTTGTATGTATGCATATGTCCATACACTAAGCAAGCTACACTAAAGAAGCTCTTACAGGCAAGATTCTTAACAATAGACCAAGCTTGCAAGGTAGTCCAGGTACTTTCGAAAATGGCTGACCCTAACCAAACGGATGCCAATTTGCTCAATTTTCAGAGTTAAACGTTTCTTCTTTGTATTGCACATCCCCTGTTTGCATTTCTCTGCTTGTTTAGTGTGCAACAGAGGGAGGGAAATGTTGCACAGTGTTGTGGTCACAGGGGGCCTACACAACAACTACACAGTTTAGGGGCAAGTGTGGGGTACTCGTATTGCTTTTTCTGACATTTTTCCTCAGACATTTTCCCAACTTATATGAAGGTTTTAAATGCAAGAGCAAAATTCAATGAACAATTGTAGTGTAAATAGCCGTTAATGGATGGGGCTGTACCTTCCCCGGCTCCAGGAGACCCAATGTTGGGAATAGCTCACACCTTGTGCATATGCTAATCCCTGGCATCCCCTCCCAACCTTTGAACGGTCAGCCCTTAAAATATGGATGAATACAGCATGGCTGTTTTTGCCCTTGCCCATCATGTGTAGGGAAATCCCTGTGAGATCCTTATTTAGCAAGTGGCCAGAGAGACTGAAGACTCAAGATTGCAGTATTATTGTAAAGTCCATCCTATCCCCCAACCCAAAACCCCTTTCTGTCATTGCCGATACACTGCTCTTCACCATCTTGCAGCTATCACACTCCCATGCCCCTGTTTAAGCCATGGAGCTGCACTTTTTGAGGAATCCACACTCCACCCTTTATCTTTTCTGCTCCTCGTTCGATCTTGAAGAACCCCCTGCTCGGTTGTTGGAGACAGCATGGAAGACCTCTGGGAGAAAGGCGCAGGGATTCTGGCCCCTCCCCCGACTAATACCTGACAAACACCTGACAAATGCCTTCGCCTGCCTCAATGGGCCCTGCCCTTGGCTGGCAAATGTCCCAGCAGGCCACTGAGCATAGCACCTGAGCATGTAGGAGTGTGGTTCAAGGCATCTCTCTCAACCAATAAACTAAGGAAGGTGAAATGGTTGGCTGGGGTCATCAAATTTAAAGCAGCCCGTCCTATCTGCGCCATGGCTGCGTCCAATACCGGGTCCGGCACCGGTCTCGTTCAATGGGGACTTACATGTCCATTCCAACACTGAAGGGACCGGTAAGTCCACACTGAACAAACTATTCCCCATTCCCATTGAGCACCCATAGGGCTCAATGGGAATGGGGAGGGCGCTAATAACGGGCTTGCGAATGGCAAGCCCGTTATTAGTGCCCTGGTCCCTTAGCGGGACCCGTAAAGGACGTGTGGTCCGACCACATCTCCCTTACGGTTCCCGCTAAGGGACCTCGGAATTGGGCAGTAGGGGATTACCGGCAACGATCTCCTTACCGGTGCCGGTAATCCCTTACCGCCCAACTCTTAATGACCCCTAATGTATCTGTTTGAGAGAGAGAGAAAGAGAGAGCGAGAGAGAGGAAGAGGGGTGGCATTGGGAGCTAGAGAAATAGAACCTGGCAGCAAATAACTAGTGGTAGGAGTGCAGGGTTGCAGGTTGTTTTCCTTATAAGGCCTACTCCCACTTTCCCCCGACTGACACCCCTCTAAGATCTCATACAACATTACACCACACACAAAGTCGCCTCCAGCAACAGATGGTGACCACAGGCCCAACCATTAGCTCATCAACACTAACAAAACCACGACTAAGCTCTAAGATCTCATACCACATTACACCACACACAAAGTCACCTCCACCAACAGATGGTGACCACAGGCCCTACCATTAGCTCATCGACACTAACAAAACCACGCCCAAGCACTCCTCTTTAGCCCCATCACACTCTCCCACATCAGTGGCTAACCAAACTCAAAGCACTGTATAGTCCATCATCTCTTGGAGTCTTCCCTATATATTATATACTTACAAGTCTTTCTGCCAAACCCAGTGAAAGCCGATTGGCACACAGGACCCTGGCACACCTGCCCTGCACTCACCAACACCACAGGTTTCTGATCTGTCTCTCCCACTGCCCCACTAATGTAACCCGCTCCCCTTTTTTCATATGGAGCCACGTGCAGTGAGGTCACCAATAGAGGCAGAAGGGAGCTATACAAGGCCACTTACGCAGCGATAGACCTGTTTCCTAATCATTTCAGTTGATTTTCCCGCAACAGCTCTAGAGCGACTGCCGATAAGAACCAGAGCGCTCAAGTGATCACACGTTGGGTGTAATCAGCTCACTTTTCCTTTGCCTTCTGGGCCTTTCAGCTAAACAGCTATGATTGAAACACAAAGTTGCAAGTCCCAGAATGTAAAGAATGAAACATGGATAGGCTTGTCACAAGTGAAACAGAACAACATCAGCTTTCAAAATCCTTGAAAAAACAAGCCTCGGCATTGGCATACGTGGCTACATTGCCAAAGGCCTGCCAGCTGAGCCTCCAAAACATTCTGGAAGAGGGAAGGCAAGTAGGGGAGGCTGCCTGAGGTATTTTCTTATGCATCGTCTTGCCGGGAACGCTTTGCCTGAGATTACACAAGGTTTCTGAGTTCATAATAGCCATGTGCTTGAATGCTGTCTCTCTGATTTCAACCCCTGCCTGCTCTTAGAGTGTGGATAACAAAGTGCACTGTGCAGAATGTTAATGCTAATCACAACCCATTGGTCCTCGTTATGGGTATAGTGGTAATAGTAAAAACACTTTCCGGTCCTTGCCAGTTAAGCGGTACTACTAAAAGGTGCAGTATTTGGAAATACTAGTGGGCCTCATTACACGGAAGGCGGTGAACCATGGCGCTATTAGCGCCATGGTTCATGCCGGTAAAATACCGGCACCGCCTTGGTGGAAAGGGGAATTACCGCCCTATTGCAAGGTTGGCAGGGCGGTAATTCCCCCTTCCACCATTGCCCTTCCCCATTCCCATTTTTGCCCCATAGGGCATAATGGGAATGGGGAATGGTGCTAATTACGGCACCGCAAAATTGCGGTACCGTAATTAGCTCCCTGGTCCCTTTGCGGGTTGGTTTTAACGCCTGCAAAAAGCAGGCGTTAAATTCCCCAACCCGCAAAGGGACCTCGTAGTACGGCGGTAAGGGTTAACGGTCACCGTTGCCATTAACGGTGACCGTTAACCCTTACCGCCGTCCGTGTAATGAGGCCCATCGTATGGTTTAACGCTGCACAAAATTCCGAATAGAAACTCTTCTTTTTAGGCTGCTTTTCTGTGTGGAGAAAAATGTCTCCACACAAAAGCGTTAGCACATGTGGTATTACCGGTTGCGGTAGCGGTAATACCACAGATCCCCAATGGAATCCGGTGGACTCCGAATTGGAGACTAACAGCAGGATCCGCATCCTGCAGACACTTTCCGTTACCCCATCCTTAATGCATGCAGTAATGGTACTTTAAACTCATAGTGACCCTGATGTATTGTAAAGAAGACTTGTTTTGAAAATGCCACCCAATTATGATTTGGGATTGCATGAGTTCTGCACCACCTGTGATACATAGAAAGCACCCCATGAGTTATTTACCATGTCTTTCTGTGTACCCCATGTAGCGAATATCCCATTTGTTCCGAATTCCAATTCAGGTGTTAGTGCAAAGATAGGAAGTGTTCATAAATCAATTTTGTACGGTTATCACACGCACAATAAGCCCCTAATGGTGAGTAATCTCATTGTTTTTCACATTGAGTAACCTATAGGCACTGCTCATTTGTTATAATTACTTTTCAACTTTTAAATGATGAAATATAGAGCTGGTGCTGCTGAAATCCAGGTCTGGGTCCTCTAGGCTGTACACAATATTCTCTAGAGTGGGAATTCATGGTTCAAGGTGTGACATGTCAGCTGCACACATATGACAGCAGGTCGATTGACACACAGCGCTAGATTTATAGAGCGCTCCATTAACATACTGAGCTATCTACTCGATATTTGAAACTGTGTCCTTCAGGCTACTCAGAGATCTCTCAATAGGGTACATGCGATCACTGAACGAATTCACAGGCTGTTAGACACACAAACACACTGAATTACAGTTTAGCAGAGTGTAGCCCATTTCTATATGTAAAAACATGAAAAGCACCTATATGATCGGGATCAGGAAATATCCTTGGCAAGGCTCAATGGTGCTGGAGGCTTTTCATTGTAACATAGAGCTAGGCTTGTAGTCCTCTCCCAGAACAGTACAGAGCCTATGATTAACCTTGTTGGGATGTTTTATTTAAAGCAATGAGCATTGTTTTAACAGAAATGCGGCATAAGGCGCACTACTGCGTTTTCTGTGAAATGCAAATAAAACAGCATACAACATGTAAAAAGATATGTATTGGCATGCTTAGAGATATAAATTGGGTATTTTCCCTAATTTTTATTAACGTCGGATCAATATTTAAACGGAAAAAATTCAAAGCATCAGCAAAAAACAAAAACTGACTACCCCTCTCTCTGTCCAACACATTGCAGATGTGGTACTTCACACACAATGATTCACCACGTAATCATTTTTAAAATCACTGCCATGAAACATCACATAACTCATACGTTTTCTACAATACAATTACATTTTATTCAAAAACACATAGAAATTTTATTTTCCAGCACAAGTGTGATGTCAATAAACAATCGTTAAAATCTTACACGTACATGACACAATCTTGATCAAGTGTTACAAAGTAAACACATAGGAAGCAAAATTGAGTGGGCACCACAGGGATATCACGTATTTCTGGCGTTTATCAGAAGTCTCTATAGAGATAAATCTTTATCAGAAGGTTGAATCCTGTATGCAGGAGCTGGCTGTATAAGGCCTGGAGACACCCAGGCCCAGAAATACAGAAAAAACACAAAGATTAGGTGAAGACCCAATCATACAGCCGCTCTCTGAAGTCCCTAGTTGGGTTCTGTATTCGTTGTAATTCCACTCAATATAAATCATTTAGTACAAATTCTTAACAGAGTACGAAAGTCAAATATATGTTGGTTTTTCAGAATCGATTTTATCCATCAAGTAAAGGATTATTATTTCATACAAAGAGGTGACTAATGGCCACCCAACTATCCTTCATGAGGAAGAGATTGCCACCCATCACTCTATTCATAGACTTATCATGTGCCAATGCATTTCGGAAATAATCCTTCATCAGGGCAAGTCTAGAGTATAACGTTCACATACAATTACAATTTTGTCAACCATAAGCAAATTTCCATATTTTGAACAACACAAGTATTCGACATTCATCGTTCAAATAATTGAAAGAGTAAAAAAGTGCACATACCGGGTCACGTAATGAGCCGGAACAGAAGGAAAATCCAAATCAAAAAGAAGAAAAGCAAATCAATACACAAGTCGGTCAATACGTCTTGTAACAAAATGGTGGAATTCATGTGTTTACCTGATGTTGGAGAGTAATGGCAAAAAATATATCTTTTGGAGTGCAAGCTGCTTCCGCCGTAAATGGAGAGCAGGTGCTGTAAACGGTAAGAAAAAATAAAATAAAAAATCCAATGTAGAACTTATCTTAGGTCTAGCAAATCTCTAATAGTAAACTCAGATGGTAGCTTACCCTAGAACGAAGCAGAGGGTTCCCTCTGTGTCTTACTGAAAGCAGACTGTCTTCGTTGCTTCGGCGCGTTGCCGAGCAACCTAGTTTTAACGGACACGTGATAGAAGGCAAAGTGTCCTTCCTGTTTAGACGCGTTGCCGAGCAACCCGGCATGTGATGTCGGCTTCATGAAAATTGTCAGTAATTATAGGCAAAAATTCTCCTATAATCAGAAATGCTTACTACGTGGTCCTCTAGGGAAATTATTGATAAAAAAGTGATACAAAAAGGGAATAAGTGGAATGCCGTCTATAGACATAGAAAAAATACTACAACGTTCTTAACAAGGATGAATGGAGTCAAGAGAACAACTCTTGGGCTGTGTTTAAAGTAAATATGTGCCTACATGCCGCTAGTGGTGTCGTCTAGACAGACGGCACCTCGGGCCCTGGGAGACCCAGGACGCGCAGAATGGAGGACATTATGGTCATTAATCATATAAATTCAAGCATTAGTGTAAATCTCAACCAAACGATATCAGACATCACAAAGCAATACAAATGAAAAAAACAATTAGAGAAAAACATAATCAGAGAAAACAGTGGTAGTTGATCTCCTCATTAAGCCCATAGGGTGCCAGGCTTCCAAGCTTGTCGATCCAGTACGTCTCTCTACGATTCAAGCGTTGGCCTAAATCTTCATGAGGACTATTTTTAGTTAGTGCTTCCAAAATCACAAATTTTATTTGTGACACGTTATGTCCATTGGTCATCCAATGTCGTGCCACTGCTGAGTTCATGTTTGCATTACGAATGCACGATCGATGTTCTCCCCATCTCAATTTGGCTGTTCGTGTTGATTGTCCTACATAAAATTTCCCACAAGGGCATTTAATGCCATAAATGATATTGCTACTGTCACATGTGGCAAAAGTCTTGAGCATAATCTTCTGCCCTGTCCTTGGATGGTTAATGGAGTTTCCTTTAATAACAAAATTACAGTTAACACACTGTAAACACGGAAATGTCCCAGTCCGCTGAGTCGTTGGTTTTCTGGCTGCAGATTTCGTTTGTACCAGTTCATCTCTTAGGTTCCTGCTTCGTTGGTATGCAAAGATAGGTTTTTCGCTAAAGATTTCTTGGACTCGGATGTCATTCTTGAAAATTTCCCAATGTTTCATGATAGTTTTCTTAATCTTTGTGCTTTGTGTAGAAAACTTGGATACGAATACCGGTGACTTTAATTCTCTCTTTCTTATGGAGTTCTGTTCTGATAAGAGAGTCTCTCGTGGTAGGGCATCAACTCTGTCTGATGCCTGATCAAGTTCATCCTGTTTGTATCCCCGAGCCAAAAATTTCTCTTTCATTTCCATCTGCTGAGTCCTGTAGTCTTCAGGATCACTGACAATTTTCTTGACCCTCAGTAGTTGACTATATGGCAAATTTTTCAGTAAACTTGGCTGATGGAAACTGAGACGATGCAGGAGATTGTTCCGATCTGTCGCTTTCCGAAACAGTGAGGTGCTATAATTAGTTGCTTTCTTATGAACCTGTACATCAAGGAAAGTTATAATTTCATGTGAGAGCTCTCTGGTGAACTGTATCCTCTGGTCAATGCTGTTCAGATACAAAAAGAAAGTTTCAAATGACTCTCTTGTACCTTTCCAAATTCCAAAGATATCATCTATGTATCTCGTCCACAATCTAATATCCTTCTTCCATTCTTGTTTGTTCAATACATGATCTGTTTCAAACTTATGCATGAAGCTGTTCGCATATGAGGGCGCCATAGTAGCTCCCATCGAGGTCCCTGCTGTCTGTAGAAAGAATTGATTTCCATACTGAAAATAGGAGTTCTCTGAAATAAATTGTAGTAACGCCAATATAAATTCCTTTTGGGCACGTATTTCAGGTACTCTCAGTAGCAACCATTCTACTGCTTCCATCCCCAGGTCATGGGGTATGGAGGTGTATAGACTTTTCACGTCTATTGTAAACATCAGGTCTTCAGGCAAAGGTGTCAACAAGCTCAGTTTTTGCAGGAAATGGGTGGTATCTCTTGTGTAAGTACTGGTCTCCTGTATCAATGGCTGTAGGAAAAAATCTATGTAGACCCCCAAGGGTTGGTTAATGCTTTCTATCCCTGCAACAATTGGTCTACCGGGTGGTTTCATGGCATCTTTATGGATCTTCGGCAGTGTGTAGAAGTTGGGGATCCTCGGGTGTTCTTTCAGAAGAAATTTTTGTGTATGTTCGTTAATCCAGTCCAACTCGAATGCTTTCGTTAAGAGACTCTTCAGATTTTGTTTGATTGAAAGAGTAGGATCATGATCCAAACTAGCGTATGTGGTCTGGTCTTGGAGTTGTCTTTTACATTCAGCATCATAGTCACAAGAATTCTGAATAACCAGAGCTCCTCCCTTATCCGCTGGGCGAAAGGTAATACTCTTGTCACTAAATAAGTCTCTAATTAGTCTCATCTCGTGTGGTTTCAAATTCCTATATGGAGGATTTCTGTAACTGATACGTTCGAGATCTCGAGTGACTAACCTCTGAAATATTTCTATGGATGGTACTGTGATGGGTGGAACAAATCCGCTCTTAACTCTGAATTCTTGAAAGTCTGGAATCTCGGATGGACTCTCGTGGCTCTCCAGTTCATTAAAGAAGACTTTAAGCTTTAGTTTGCGAACAAACTTGTATAGTTCTATCTTCGTGTCAAACAAAGTGGTACCGTAGGTCGGTACAAAGCTAAGACCTCTCTGTAGAGTCTCTTCTTCTGCTTTATTGAGTCTCCTTTCCGAAATGTTAACCACTAGCTTTTCTTCTGTTGTAGTCTCGTTAAGGGTTTGTTTCTTGCGTTTCCTCCTCCCCCTGCGGGTTCTTTTCGGCGGGCGCCTAAAAAAGATGCAGCGGGTGGGGCTCACGTGGAAGGGCTTGTTGTCTGTGCGAGGGTCTCTATGTTTTGTTCCACTGGGATATCAAACTCTCTCTGAGCTTCTGAGTCGGAACTCGAAGTATTGTCGGATGCGTATTTAAACGGTTTCTTTGGTGCTGCTTGGCCGTATTTGTCCATCCAGGTATATACCTCGTCATTAATATAATCGTAGGTGTCCCTTCTAAATTTCTTAATCTTCTTTTGCTCCAGTTCTGACTTATAATCCTCAAGCTTAGTATTAACCTCTATCAGAATGTTGTCATACTCTTCTCTCCCAAGTGTATCAACTAATTCTTTCTCTATCTCCTCAATTTCCGTCCTCAGAGTTATTAGATTCTTTGATAATTCCTGGATAGTTAACAAAATTAGGTCCAGAGAACATTTATTGAGTATTGATTCCCACCTTCGAACAAACTCTCTACTTTCTTTGCACAAAGTCGGTCGAAGCTGTATGCGAAGCCCTCTTGGGATGCGTTGGTTCTTGAAATATCGTCCAAGGGTTATAGCGTGTAGTTTCCTGTTTATCTCCTTACGTATTAGATACTCTAATTGCTTAATTCGTTTGGCCGGATCTTTTGGTGTAATACCATGGGCACCAATTGACGTTTCGCTAATGAGTTCAAGTATGGCTGATGCTTCCTCAGTTGAGAAACCTAAAGTTTCTGCGCATTTATTAGACAAACCTTCGATATCCTCAAATGACATATTCAATGTATTGGGTAATCACCTTTGAAATTGTGTGCCACCACTGCTGTGTGTCTCCCAATGGAGGGAAGGAAAAGAAGCAGGAAGCAAAATTGAGTGGGCACCACAGGGATATCACGTATTTCTGGCGTTTATCAGAAGTCTCTATAGAGATAAATCTTTATCAGAAGGTTGAATCCTGTATGCAGGAGCTGGCTGTATAAGGCCTGGAGACACCCAGGCCCAGAAATACAGAAAAAACACAAAGATTAGGTGAAGACCCAATCATACAGCCGCTCTCTGAAGTCCCTAGTTGGGTTCTGTATTCGTTGTAATTCCACTCAATATAAATCATTTAGTACAAATTCTTAACAGAGTACGAAAGTCAAATATATGTTGGTTTTTCAGAATCGATTTTATCCATCAAGTAAAGGATTATTATTTCATACAAAGAGGTGACTAATGGCCACCCAACTATCCTTCATGAGGAAGAGATTGCCACCCATCACTCTATTCATAGACTTATCATGTGCCAATGCATTTCGGAAATAATCCTTCATCAGGGCAAGTCTAGAGTATAACGTTCACATACAATTACAATTTTGTCAACCATAAGCAAATTTCCATATTTTGAACAACACAAGTATTCGACATTCATCGTTCAAATAATTGAAAGAGTAAAAAAGTGCACATACCGGGTCACGTAATGAGCCGGAACAGAAGGAAAATCCAAATCAAAAAGAAGAAAAGCAAATCAATACACAAGTCGGTCAATACGTCTTGTAACAAAATGGTGGAATTCATGTGTTTACCTGATGTTGGAGAGTAATGGCAAAAAATATATCTTTTGGAGTGCAAGCTGCTTCCGCCGTAAATGGAGAGCAGGTGCTGTAAACGGTAAGAAAAAATAAAATAAAAAATCCAATGTAGAACTTATCTTAGGTCTAGCAAATCTCTAATAGTAAACTCAGATGGTAGCTTACCCTAGAACGAAGCAGAGGGTTCCCTCTGTGTCTTACTGAAAGCAGACTGTCTTCGTTGCTTCGGCGCGTTGCCGAGCAACCTAGTTTTAACGGACACGTGATAGAAGGCAAAGTGTCCTTCCTGTTTAGACGCGTTGCCGAGCAACCCGGCATGTGATGTCGGCTTCATGAAAATTGTCAGTAATTATAGGCAAAAATTCTCCTATAATCAGAAATGCTTACTACGTGGTCCTCTAGGGAAATTATTGATAAAAAAGTGATACAAAAAGGGAATAAGTGGAATGCCGTCTATAGACATAGAAAAAATACTACAACGTTCTTAACAAGGATGAATGGAGTCAAGAGAACAACTCTTGGGCTGTGTTTAAAGTAAATATGTGCCTACATGCCGCTAGTGGTGTCGTCTAGACAGACGGCACCTCGGGCCCTGGGAGACCCAGGACGCGCAGAATGGAGGACATTATGGTCATTAATCATATAAATTCAAGCATTAGTGTAAATCTCAACCAAACGATATCAGACATCACAAAGCAATACAAATGAAAAAAACAATTAGAGAAAAACATAATCAGAGAAAACAGTGGTAGTTGATCTCCTCATTAAGCCCATAGGGTGCCAGGCTTCCAAGCTTGTCGATCCAGTACGTCTCTCTACGATTCAAGCGTTGGCCTAAATCTTCATGAGGACTATTTTTAGTTAGTGCTTCCAAAATCACAAATTTTATTTGTGACACGTTATGTCCATTGGTCATCCAATGTCGTGCCACTGCTGAGTTCATGTTTGCATTACGAATGCACGATCGATGTTCTCCCCATCTCAATTTGGCTGTTCGTGTTGATTGTCCTACATAAAATTTCCCACAAGGGCATTTAATGCCATAAATGATATTGCTACTGTCACATGTGGCAAAAGTCTTGAGCATAATCTTCTGCCCTGTCCTTGGATGGTTAATGGAGTTTCCTTTAATAACAAAATTACAGTTAACACACTGTAAACACGGAAATGTCCCAGTCCGCTGAGTCGTTGGTTTTCTGGCTGCAGATTTCGTTTGTACCAGTTCATCTCTTAGGTTCCTGCTTCGTTGGTATGCAAAGATAGGTTTTTCGCTAAAGATTTCTTGGACTCGGATGTCATTCTTGAAAATTTCCCAATGTTTCATGATAGTTTTCTTAATCTTTGTGCTTTGTGTAGAAAACTTGGATACGAATACCGGTGACTTTAATTCTCTCTTTCTTATGGAGTTCTGTTCTGATAAGAGAGTCTCTCGTGGTAGGGCATCAACTCTGTCTGATGCCTGATCAAGTTCATCCTGTTTGTATCCCCGAGCCAAAAATTTCTCTTTCATTTCCATCTGCTGAGTCCTGTAGTCTTCAGGATCACTGACAATTTTCTTGACCCTCAGTAGTTGACTATATGGCAAATTTTTCAGTAAACTTGGCTGATGGAAACTGAGACGATGCAGGAGATTGTTCCGATCTGTCGCTTTCCGAAACAGTGAGGTGCTATAATTAGTTGCTTTCTTATGAACCTGTACATCAAGGAAAGTTATAATTTCATGTGAGAGCTCTCTGGTGAACTGTATCCTCTGGTCAATGCTGTTCAGATACAAAAAGAAAGTTTCAAATGACTCTCTTGTACCTTTCCAAATTCCAAAGATATCATCTATGTATCTCGTCCACAATCTAATATCCTTCTTCCATTCTTGTTTGTTCAATACATGATCTGTTTCAAACTTATGCATGAAGCTGTTCGCATATGAGGGCGCCATAGTAGCTCCCATCGAGGTCCCTGCTGTCTGTAGAAAGAATTGATTTCCATACTGAAAATAGGAGTTCTCTGAAATAAATTGTAGTAACGCCAATATAAATTCCTTTTGGGCACGTATTTCAGGTACTCTCAGTAGCAACCATTCTACTGCTTCCATCCCCAGGTCATGGGGTATGGAGGTGTATAGACTTTTCACGTCTATTGTAAACATCAGGTCTTCAGGCAAAGGTGTCAACAAGCTCAGTTTTTGCAGGAAATGGGTGGTATCTCTTGTGTAAGTACTGGTCTCCTGTATCAATGGCTGTAGGAAAAAATCTATGTAGACCCCCAAGGGTTGGTTAATGCTTTCTATCCCTGCAACAATTGGTCTACCGGGTGGTTTCATGGCACTCCAAAAGATATATTTTTTGCCATTACTCTCCAACATCAGGTAAACACATGAATTCCACCATTTTGTTACAAGACGTATTGACCGACTTGTGTATTGATTTGCTTTTCTTCTTTTTGATTTGGATTTTCCTTCTGTTCCGGCTCATTACGTGACCCGGTATGTGCACTTTTTTACTCTTTCAATTATTTGAACGATGAATGTCGAATACTTGTGTTGTTCAAAATATGGAAATTTGCTTATGGTTGACAAAATTGTAATTGTATGTGAACGTTATACTCTAGACTTGCCCTGATGAAGGATTATTTCCGAAATGCATTGGCACATGATAAGTCTATGAATAGAGTGATGGGTGGCAATCTCTTCCTCATGAAGGATAGTTGGGTGGCCATTAGTCACCTCTTTGTATGAAATAATAATCCTTTACTTGATGGATAAAATCGATTCTGAAAAACCAACATATATTTGACTTTCGTACTCTGTTAAGAATTTGTACTAAATGATTTATATTGAGTGGAATTACAACGAATACAGAACCCAACTAGGGACTTCAGAGAGCGGCTGTATGATTGGGTCTTCACCTAATCTTTGTGTTTTTTCTGTATTTCTGGGCCTGGGTGTCTCCAGGCCTTATACAGCCAGCTCCTGCATACAGGATTCAACCTTCTGATAAAGATTTATCTCTATAGAGACTTCTGATAAACGCCAGAAATACGTGATATCCCTGTGGTGCCCACTCAATTTTGCTTCCTGCTTCTTTTCCTTCCCTCCATTGGGAGACACACAGCAGTGGTGGCACACAATTTCAAAGGTGATTACCCAATACATTGAATATGTCATTTGAGGATATCGAAGGTTTGTCTAATAAATGCGCAGAAACTTTAGGTTTCTCAACTGAGGAAGCATCAGCCATACTTGAACTCATTAGCGAAACGTCAATTGGTGCCCATGGTATTACACCAAAAGATCCGGCCAAACGAATTAAGCAATTAGAGTATCTAATACGTAAGGAGATAAACAGGAAACTACACGCTATAACCCTTGGACGATATTTCAAGAACCAACGCATCCCAAGAGGGCTTCGCATACAGCTTCGACCGACTTTGTGCAAAGAAAGTAGAGAGTTTGTTCGAAGGTGGGAATCAATACTCAATAAATGTTCTCTGGACCTAATTTTGTTAACTATCCAGGAATTATCAAAGAATCTAATAACTCTGAGGACGGAAATTGAGGAGATAGAGAAAGAATTAGTTGATACACTTGGGAGAGAAGAGTATGACAACATTCTGATAGAGGTTAATACTAAGCTTGAGGATTATAAGTCAGAACTGGAGCAAAAGAAGATTAAGAAATTTAGAAGGGACACCTACGATTATATTAATGACGAGGTATATACCTGGATGGACAAATACGGCCAAGCAGCACCAAAGAAACCGTTTAAATACGCATCCGACAATACTTCGAGTTCCGACTCAGAAGCTCAGAGAGAGTTTGATATCCCAGTGGAACAAAACATAGAGACCCTCGCACAGACAACAAGCCCTTCCACGCGAGCCCCACCCGCTGCATCTTTTTTAGGCGCCCGCCGAAAAGAACCCGCAGGGGGAGGAGGAAACGCAAGAAACAAACCCTTAACGAGACTACAACAGAAGAAAAGCTAGTGGTTAACATTTCGGAAAGGAGACTCAATAAAGCAGAAGAAGAGACTCTACAGAGAGGTCTTAGCTTTGTACCGACCTACGGTACCACTTTGTTTGACACGAAGATAGAACTATACAAGTTTGTTCGCAAACTAAAGCTTAAAGTCTTCTTTAATGAACTGGAGAGCCACGAGAGTCCATCCGAGATTCCAGACTTTCAAGAATTCAGAGTTAAGAGCGGATTTGTTCCACCCATCACAGTACCATCCATAGAAATATTTCAGAGGTTAGTCACTCGAGATCTCGAACGTATCAGTTACAGAAATCCTCCATATAGGAATTTGAAACCACACGAGATGAGACTAATTAGAGACTTATTTAGTGACAAGAGTATTACCTTTCGCCCAGCGGATAAGGGAGGAGCTCTGGTTATTCAGAATTCTTGTGACTATGATGCTGAATGTAAAAGACAACTCCAAGACCAGACCACATACGCTAGTTTGGATCATGATCCTACTCTTTCAATCAAACAAAATCTGAAGAGTCTCTTAACGAAAGCATTCGAGTTGGACTGGATTAACGAACATACACAAAAATTTCTTCTGAAAGAACACCCGAGGATCCCCAACTTCTACACACTGCCGAAGATCCATAAAGATGCCATGAAACCACCCGGTAGACCAATTGTTGCAGGGATAGAAAGCATTAACCAACCCTTGGGGGTCTACATAGATTTTTTCCTACAGCCATTGATACAGGAGACCAGTACTTACACAAGAGATACCACCCATTTCCTGCAAAAACTGAGCTTGTTGACACCTTTGCCTGAAGACCTGATGTTTACAATAGACGTGAAAAGTCTATACACCTCCATACCCCATGACCTGGGGATGGAAGCAGTAGAATGGTTGCTACTGAGAGTACCTGAAATACGTGCCCAAAAGGAATTTATATTGGCGTTACTACAATTTATTTCAGAGAACTCCTATTTTCAGTATGGAAATCAATTCTTTCTACAGACAGCAGGGACCTCGATGGGAGCTACTATGGCGCCCTCATATGCGAACAGCTTCATGCATAAGTTTGAAACAGATCATGTATTGAACAAACAAGAATGGAAGAAGGATATTAGATTGTGGACGAGATACATAGATGATATCTTTGGAATTTGGAAAGGTACAAGAGAGTCATTTGAAACTTTCTTTTTGTATCTGAACAGCATTGACCAGAGGATACAGTTCACCAGAGAGCTCTCACATGAAATTATAACTTTCCTTGATGTACAGGTTCATAAGAAAGCAACTAATTATAGCACCTCACTGTTTCGGAAAGCGACAGATCGGAACAATCTCCTGCATCGTCTCAGTTTCCATCAGCCAAGTTTACTGAAAAATTTGCCATATAGTCAACTACTGAGGGTCAAGAAAATTGTCAGTGATCCTGAAGACTACAGGACTCAGCAGATGGAAATGAAAGAGAAATTTTTGGCTCGGGGATACAAACAGGATGAACTTGATCAGGCATCAGACAGAGTTGATGCCCTACCACGAGAGACTCTCTTATCAGAACAGAACTCCATAAGAAAGAGAGAATTAAAGTCACCGGTATTCGTATCCAAGTTTTCTACACAAAGCACAAAGATTAAGAAAACTATCATGAAACATTGGGAAATTTTCAAGAATGACATCCGAGTCCAAGAAATCTTTAGCGAAAAACCTATCTTTGCATACCAACGAAGCAGGAACCTAAGAGATGAACTGGTACAAACGAAATCTGCAGCCAGAAAACCAACGACTCAGCGGACTGGGACATTTCCGTGTTTACAGTGTGTTAACTGTAATTTTGTTATTAAAGGAAACTCCATTAACCATCCAAGGACAGGGCAGAAGATTATGCTCAAGACTTTTGCCACATGTGACAGTAGCAATATCATTTATGGCATTAAATGCCCTTGTGGGAAATTTTATGTAGGACAATCAACACGAACAGCCAAATTGAGATGGGGAGAACATCGATCATGCATTCGTAATGCAAACATGAACTCAGCAGTGGCACGACATTGGATGACCAATGGACATAACGTGTCACAAATAAAATTTGTGATTTTGGAAGCACTAACTAAAAATAGTCCTCATGAAGATTTAGGCCAACGCTTGAATCGTAGAGAGACGTACTGGATCGACAAGCTTGGAAGCCTGGCACCCTATGGGCTTAATGAGGAGATCAACTACCACTGTTTTCTCTGATTATGTTTTTCTCTAATTGTTTTTTTCATTTGTATTGCTTTGTGATGTCTGATATTGTTTGGTTGAGATTTACACTAATGCTTGAATTTATATGATTAATGACCATAATGTCCTCCATTCTGCGCGTCCTGGGTCTCCCAGGGCCCGAGGTGCCGTCTGTCTAGACGACACCACTAGCGGCATGTAGGCACATATTTACTTTAAACACAGCCCAAGAGTTGTTCTCTTGACTCCATTCATCCTTGTTAAGAACGTTGTAGTATTTTTTCTATGTCTATAGACGGCATTCCACTTATTCCCTTTTTGTATCACTTTTTTATCAATAATTTCCCTAGAGGACCACGTAGTAAGCATTTCTGATTATAGGAGAATTTTTGCCTATAATTACTGACAATTTTCATGAAGCCGACATCACATGCCGGGTTGCTCGGCAACGCGTCTAAACAGGAAGGACACTTTGCCTTCTATCACGTGTCCGTTAAAACTAGGTTGCTCGGCAACGCGCCGAAGCAACGAAGACAGTCTGCTTTCAGTAAGACACAGAGGGAACCCTCTGCTTCGTTCTAGGGTAAGCTACCATCTGAGTTTACTATTAGAGATTTGCTAGACCTAAGATAAGTTCTACATTGGATTTTTTATTTTATTTTTTCTTACCGTTTACAGCACCTGCTCTCCATTTACGGCGGAAGCAGCTTGCACTCCAAAAGATATATTTTTTGCCATTACTCTCCAACATCAGGTAAACACATGAATTCCACCATTTTGTTACAAGACGTATTGACCGACTTGTGTATTGATTTGCTTTTCTTCTTTTTGATTTGGATTTTCCTTCTGTTCCGGCTCATTACGTGACCCGGTATGTGCACTTTTTTACTCTTTCAATTATTTGAACGATGAATGTCGAATACTTGTGTTGTTCAAAATATGGAAATTTGCTTATGGTTGACAAAATTGTAATTGTATGTGAACGTTATACTCTAGACTTGCCCTGATGAAGGATTATTTCCGAAATGCATTGGCACATGATAAGTCTATGAATAGAGTGATGGGTGGCAATCTCTTCCTCATGAAGGATAGTTGGGTGGCCATTAGTCACCTCTTTGTATGAAATAATAATCCTTTACTTGATGGATAAAATCGATTCTGAAAAACCAACATATATTTGACTTTCGTACTCTGTTAAGAATTTGTACTAAATGATTTATATTGAGTGGAATTACAACGAATACAGAACCCAACTAGGGACTTCAGAGAGCGGCTGTATGATTGGGTCTTCACCTAATCTTTGTGTTTTTTCTGTATTTCTGGGCCTGGGTGTCTCCAGGCCTTATACAGCCAGCTCCTGCATACAGGATTCAACCTTCTGATAAAGATTTATCTCTATAGAGACTTCTGATAAACGCCAGAAATACGTGATATCCCTGTGGTGCCCACTCAATTTTGCTTCCTGCTTCTTTTCCTTCCCTCCATTGGGAGACACACAGCAGTGGTGGCACACAATTTCAAAGGTGATTACCCAATACATTGAATATGTCATTTGAGGATATCGAAGGTTTGTCTAATAAATGCGCAGAAACTTTAGGTTTCTCAACTGAGGAAGCATCAGCCATACTTGAACTCATTAGCGAAACGTCAATTGGTGCCCATGGTATTACACCAAAAGATCCGGCCAAACGAATTAAGCAATTAGAGTATCTAATACGTAAGGAGATAAACAGGAAACTACACGCTATAACCCTTGGACGATATTTCAAGAACCAACGCATCCCAAGAGGGCTTCGCATACAGCTTCGACCGACTTTGTGCAAAGAAAGTAGAGAGTTTGTTCGAAGGTGGGAATCAATACTCAATAAATGTTCTCTGGACCTAATTTTGTTAACTATCCAGGAATTATCAAAGAATCTAATAACTCTGAGGACGGAAATTGAGGAGATAGAGAAAGAATTAGTTGATACACTTGGGAGAGAAGAGTATGACAACATTCTGATAGAGGTTAATACTAAGCTTGAGGATTATAAGTCAGAACTGGAGCAAAAGAAGATTAAGAAATTTAGAAGGGACACCTACGATTATATTAATGACGAGGTATATACCTGGATGGACAAATACGGCCAAGCAGCACCAAAGAAACCGTTTAAATACGCATCCGACAATACTTCGAGTTCCGACTCAGAAGCTCAGAGAGAGTTTGATATCCCAGTGGAACAAAACATAGAGACCCTCGCACAGACAACAAGCCCTTCCACGCGAGCCCCACCCGCTGCATCTTTTTTAGGCGCCCGCCGAAAAGAACCCGCAGGGGGAGGAGGAAACGCAAGAAACAAACCCTTAACGAGACTACAACAGAAGAAAAGCTAGTGGTTAACATTTCGGAAAGGAGACTCAATAAAGCAGAAGAAGAGACTCTACAGAGAGGTCTTAGCTTTGTACCGACCTACGGTACCACTTTGTTTGACACGAAGATAGAACTATACAAGTTTGTTCGCAAACTAAAGCTTAAAGTCTTCTTTAATGAACTGGAGAGCCACGAGAGTCCATCCGAGATTCCAGACTTTCAAGAATTCAGAGTTAAGAGCGGATTTGTTCCACCCATCACAGTACCATCCATAGAAATATTTCAGAGGTTAGTCACTCGAGATCTCGAACGTATCAGTTACAGAAATCCTCCATATAGGAATTTGAAACCACACGAGATGAGACTAATTAGAGACTTATTTAGTGACAAGAGTATTACCTTTCGCCCAGCGGATAAGGGAGGAGCTCTGGTTATTCAGAATTCTTGTGACTATGATGCTGAATGTAAAAGACAACTCCAAGACCAGACCACATACGCTAGTTTGGATCATGATCCTACTCTTTCAATCAAACAAAATCTGAAGAGTCTCTTAACGAAAGCATTCGAGTTGGACTGGATTAACGAACATACACAAAAATTTCTTCTGAAAGAACACCCGAGGATCCCCAACTTCTACACACTGCCGAAGATCCATAAAGATGCCATGAAACCACCCGGTAGACCAATTGTTGCAGGGATAGAAAGCATTAACCAACCCTTGGGGGTCTACATAGATTTTTTCCTACAGCCATTGATACAGGAGACCAGTACTTACACAAGAGATACCACCCATTTCCTGCAAAAACTGAGCTTGTTGACACCTTTGCCTGAAGACCTGATGTTTACAATAGACGTGAAAAGTCTATACACCTCCATACCCCATGACCTGGGGATGGAAGCAGTAGAATGGTTGCTACTGAGAGTACCTGAAATACGTGCCCAAAAGGAATTTATATTGGCGTTACTACAATTTATTTCAGAGAACTCCTATTTTCAGTATGGAAATCAATTCTTTCTACAGACAGCAGGGACCTCGATGGGAGCTACTATGGCGCCCTCATATGCGAACAGCTTCATGCATAAGTTTGAAACAGATCATGTATTGAACAAACAAGAATGGAAGAAGGATATTAGATTGTGGACGAGATACATAGATGATATCTTTGGAATTTGGAAAGGTACAAGAGAGTCATTTGAAACTTTCTTTTTGTATCTGAACAGCATTGACCAGAGGATACAGTTCACCAGAGAGCTCTCACATGAAATTATAACTTTCCTTGATGTACAGGTTCATAAGAAAGCAACTAATTATAGCACCTCACTGTTTCGGAAAGCGACAGATCGGAACAATCTCCTGCATCGTCTCAGTTTCCATCAGCCAAGTTTACTGAAAAATTTGCCATATAGTCAACTACTGAGGGTCAAGAAAATTGTCAGTGATCCTGAAGACTACAGGACTCAGCAGATGGAAATGAAAGAGAAATTTTTGGCTCGGGGATACAAACAGGATGAACTTGATCAGGCATCAGACAGAGTTGATGCCCTACCACGAGAGACTCTCTTATCAGAACAGAACTCCATAAGAAAGAGAGAATTAAAGTCACCGGTATTCGTATCCAAGTTTTCTACACAAAGCACAAAGATTAAGAAAACTATCATGAAACATTGGGAAATTTTCAAGAATGACATCCGAGTCCAAGAAATCTTTAGCGAAAAACCTATCTTTGCATACCAACGAAGCAGGAACCTAAGAGATGAACTGGTACAAACGAAATCTGCAGCCAGAAAACCAACGACTCAGCGGACTGGGACATTTCCGTGTTTACAGTGTGTTAACTGTAATTTTGTTATTAAAGGAAACTCCATTAACCATCCAAGGACAGGGCAGAAGATTATGCTCAAGACTTTTGCCACATGTGACAGTAGCAATATCATTTATGGCATTAAATGCCCTTGTGGGAAATTTTATGTAGGACAATCAACACGAACAGCCAAATTGAGATGGGGAGAACATCGATCGTGCATTCGTAATGCAAACATGAACTCAGCAGTGGCACGACATTGGATGACCAATGGACATAACGTGTCACAAATAAAATTTGTGATTTTGGAAGCACTAACTAAAAATAGTCCTCATGAAGATTTAGGCCAACGCTTGAATCGTAGAGAGACGTACTGGATCGACAAGCTTGGAAGCCTGGCACCCTATGGGCTTAATGAGGAGATCAACTACCACTGTTTTCTCTGATTATGTTTTTCTCTAATTGTTTTTTTCATTTGTATTGCTTTGTGATGTCTGATATCGTTTGGTTGAGATTTACACTAATGCTTGAATTTATATGATTAATGACCATAATGTCCTCCATTCTGCGCGTCCTGGGTCTCCCAGGGCCCGAGGTGCCGTCTGTCTAGACGACACCACTAGCGGCATGTAGGCACATATTTACTTTAAACACAGCCCAAGAGTTGTTCTCTTGACTCCATTCATCCTTGTTAAGAACGTTGTAGTATTTTTTCTATGTCTATAGACGGCATTCCACTTATTCCCTTTTTGTATCACTTTTTTATCAATAATTTCCCTAGAGGACCACGTAGTAAGCATTTCTGATTATAGGAGAATTTTTGCCTATAATTACTGACAATTTTCATGAAGCCGACATCACATGCCGGGTTGCTCGGCAACGCGTCTAAACAGGAAGGACACTTTGCCTTCTATCACGTGTCCGTTAAAACTAGGTTGCTCGGCAACGCGCCGAAGCAACGAAGACAGTCTGCTTTCAGTAAGACACAGAGGGAACCCTCTGCTTCGTTCTAGGGTAAGCTACCATCTGAGTTTACTATTAGAGATTTGCTAGACCTAAGATAAGTTCTACATTGGATTTTTTATTTTATTTTTTCTTACCGTTTACAGCACCTGCTCTCCATTTACGGCGGAAGCAGCTTGCACTCCAAAAGATATATTTTTTGCCATTACTCTCCAACATCAGGTAAACACATGAATTCCACCATTTTGTTACAAGACGTATTGACCGACTTGTGTATTGATTTGCTTTTCTTCTTTTTGATTTGGATTTTCCTTCTGTTCCGGCTCATTACGTGACCCGGTATGTGCACTTTTTTACTCTTTCAATTATTTGAACGATGAATGTCGAATACTTGTGTTGTTCAAAATATGGAAATTTGCTTATGGTTGACAAAATTGTAATTGTATGTGAACGTTATACTCTAGACTTGCCCTGATGAAGGATTATTTCCGAAATGCATTGGCACATGATAAGTCTATGAATAGAGTGATGGGTGGCAATCTCTTCCTCATGAAGGATAGTTGGGTGGCCATTAGTCACCTCTTTGTATGAAATAATAATCCTTTACTTGATGGATAAAATCGATTCTGAAAAACCAACATATATTTGACTTTCGTACTCTGTTAAGAATTTGTACTAAATGATTTATATTGAGTGGAATTACAACGAATACAGAACCCAACTAGGGACTTCAGAGAGCGGCTGTATGATTGGGTCTTCACCTAATCTTTGTGTTTTTTCTACAAAGTAAACACATAACAAAAAGGGGATAAAAAACATTAGATGGGGAAGATTAGAAAAAAGGGGTGACAATGGTTTTATAGCTGCTTGTTATCAAAAACCTTCAACATGTGTTTCTGAAAGGAGCTATAAGAGGATTTAGTGAAACTCTTAAAACACTCTTTGATACTGACCTACCACTTTGGTCAGCTAAACATTACATCAAAAGTATGATTCAACACCCAAGAGTCTAATAACACTAACCTACAATTGCTGTTTAGACACAAAAACAAAACCAAAATCTACAAAATCTTCTATGGTCTTTTTAGATAGTCGACATGTTTCGGCCCCTTTACCAATAATATACTATCCCTATTGGCTTTTTATATTATTCTGCTGGCCTTCTTCAGGACGAGGACCTTTCTTTAGTTTTTGTATTAATCTTCTATACCCCCATGTTATATGGTGAAACGTGCCACATAAAAAACAATAACAAACAACTTAATGATTCATGGCGGGACTTGATATTATCATATTTCAACAATTGTTCTAGACAACATTTGCTTTTACTATTAAACTCATAGCCCACCACACCTCATTTAGAGGCAGGTGATGTACCAAAAACAAAAATTCTGCAGTTCGAAAGGAGATTGAGGACAGGAGGCTTAATTATTCAAAAATAAGTAATACTGTGCTGTCATCAGTCTAGCACTAACTGTATATTTAGCTTTAAGCTAGTTCCTGATTTTCTAAAACCAATTTGGTCGATTAGACCTTAATCGTGCTCTTATTGCAATGTTTTCAACCAATTACTTATTAGGCATTTACCTTTTCAAGTTTCTGATAACATCACTTCTTTGAATTCCAGAAGCCCGAAGGTATTATCCTTTCAGAGACTTTAGCAAGGGGGAAGGGTGCAGGATATTTTCATAATCCCTTGCTTTAACCCCTGCAAGAAATGCCCATATATTTTACAGTTAGAAGGTATGTTTCACTCACAATATGTCATTTTCAGTGTCACATATGGACGTAATAACAGCTAGCTTTGCCACCCTCATACAATCTTTGTGGACAAAAGGACTTTGACTTAATTGTTGTCAAAAGCATGAATGGAGTCGCCATGTCGTTTCTCTACTTTCTCAAATATATGTAAAAAAACAGTAGTGGATGTATGGTGGGCCCTCGTGGTGTGGGCTGCCTGCAGGTCATGGTCAAGGGTGATGGGCTGCCTGCGGGGCATGGTCAGGGTGGATGTGCTGCCTGCGGGGCATGCCCAGGGGTGTATGGTGGTCCCCCGTGGTGTGGACTACCTGCAGGGCATGGTTAGGGGTGATGGGCTACCTGTGGGGCATGGCCAGGGTTGTATGGTGGTCCCCCATGGTGTGGGCTTCCTGCAGGGCATGGTCAGGGTGGATGGGCTGCCTGTGGGGCATGGTCAGGGGTGTAGTGGGGGGGCCTGTGGTGTGGGCTGCCTGCAGGGGTGAATGTGACTTCACACCACACTGGTACGCAAATCTGGGGGTACACGAGTGAGCTGTCCACGCGATTTCACTGGCGTGAGCGGGGTATGTGTATTACGGGGTACGCGAGTGAGCTTTACACACGATTTAACTGGCGTGAGCCGGGTATGTGTATTCTGGCATGCCTGAGTGAGCTTTACACATGATTTTGCTGGCACGAGCGGGGTACGTGTATTTCAGGGTACACGAGTGAGCTGTCCATGCGATTTCACTGGCGGGAGCAGGTTTCGTGTATTCCAGGGTACGCGAGTGAGCTTTATACGCGATTTCACTGGCGGGAGCGGAGTATGTGTATTCTGGGGTGCGCGAGTGAGCTTTACACACGATTTCACTGGCGCAAGCGGGGTACGTGTATTCCGGGGTACGCAAGTGAGCTGTCCATGCGATTTCGCTGGCGGGAGCGGGATACGTGTATTCCGGTGTATGCGAGTGAGCTTTCCACGCGATTTCGCTGGCGGGAGCGGGGTGCGTGTATTCCAGGGTACGCAAGTGAGCTGTCCATGCAATTTCACTGGCGGGAGCGGGGTTCGTGTATTCCGGGGTACGCAAGTGAGCTTTACACGTGATTTCACTGGCGGGAGTGGGGTACGTGCATTCCGGGGTGCGCAAGTGAGGTTTACACATGATTTCACTGGTGCGAGTGGGGTACGTGTATTCCGGGGTACGCGAGTGAGCTGTCCATGCGATTTCACTGGCGGGAGCGAGTATGTGTATTCCAGGGTACGCGAGTGAGCTTTACACGTGATTTCACTGGCACGAACGGGGTACGTGTATTCCGGGGTATGCAAGTGAGCTGTCCACGCGATTTCGCTGGCAGGAGCGGGGTACGTGTATTCCGGGGTACACGAGTGAGCTTTACATGCAATTTCCCTGGCGGGAGCGGGGTCCGTGCATTCCGGGGTATGCGAGTGAGCTTTACACGCAATTTCGCTGGAGGGGCGTGGCCTAGATCCATGGAGTGAGGACGCACTTCTCTCGAGCTCCTGCCCCGATCCTGAGACCGATCCTTGAAAGAGTTTCCAATCTGTTCCGAGGGCGGAAATATTTATATGCCCAGCTCCCTCATCCGATCCTGCACCACTTGAAGGTGACATTTGTAAAAAACTGAGCCGACAATACTTAAAACGCGACCTCCGCGCTCCAGCCCTCGGGAATCCAAGATGGCGGCCGCGACTCTGTCTTGAGCCCGCGGAGGAGGAGTGCCGACAACCGGTGGGTACAGAGTCGCTGACCACCCGCGCTACTGTCGGTGCTCGGACATCTGCGCCCCCATCCCGGGGCCGAGACTACCGCATGGTGCCTGCCGCCAGGCAGCGACTGGGGGCCCGGGCCGTCGCAGGCCCCTAAGTGAACAGCGAGTGCAGCGAGGGGCGACGCACAAACTCCAAGCCCCTTCGTGGAGTACCTCGACCCCTTGATCCCGCTCACGAGGAGTGACAGACAACTTGGGGAGACACAGAGTCGCTGACCACCGGTGCCGCCGTCGGCGCTCGGACACCGGCGCCCCCATCCCTGCGCCGAGCTCATCGTGGGGCATCTGCCGCCCAGTGCACACCACCACTGAGAGGTGAGGAGGGGAGGGCGGAGACGGAGGCTGGAGGCCCGGGCTGCGGCAGGCCCCTGGGCAAACTAGGAGCGCCGCACGAAACCCTCCGGGGACACCAGGCCCCTTCTTGGGACCCGGCAACTGGTGGAAAATCATCCTTGGCGGACGGTTCGGCCCGGGGTGCTCTGTCCCGGCCAATCCAGACCACCACTGAACTTTGGCAGATGCCGGTGGGCCCCGCGGGCGGCGACCACACAATCTGGTGCAGACGACACTACGGGACAGGAGTTCCCCGTGATACCCGGCTCTAGCCAAAAACACAACGCAATCCTATGTGCCCCGGGGCAGGGCCCATCACACGGTCTACCCACGCAGTGCAGCCGGAGGACAGAAACTCGCATAGAACAGGAGGGCCTGGCCCCAGCACGGAATAACACCCCGCACCAACGGCCAAGAGGGGCTTTACTCCTGCGAACACTCCCCCACCTCCTGCATGAATGATGTACACCTAATTGGGGAAAGCTGCACAGCACCGAGAGGGCGGACTACCCTCGGTAATAACCCATAAACCCTGGTGAAAGGGCGACCCACGGGGTTCCGAGGTTACTTCACGCCGACCAAGAGCCTTCAGCGGACGTCACACAGCATCCCTCCTGAAACCCTCCTTAAAAAGAATGTCGCCTCCAAGACAAAAACCCAAACTCGTCACAATGGATTCCTTCACCTCAGTCAGACCAAGACAACAGATGCCACAGGAGACAAGTTCCGCCGAAGAACTTCCGACTCAGGCAATAGATCCTCTGGACTCCCAAATCCTACAGGCGATAGCAGCTCTGAGAACATCCATGGAAGACAAGATTGGTGAAATAAAATCGGACATTCAATTGATGAGACAAGATGCGCAAAACCTAACCGACAGGATGGTCACAGAGGAAGCCTCCCTGCAGGACAACGTGGAGACCACACAGGAACTCAAAGAGAAGGTCAAAGAGCTGGAATCTACAGTAGCTCGACTCGAAACACGCTCAGAAGATGCGGAAGGCCGAGCCCGCCGCAACAATGTCCGGATACTAGGGATACCGGAAGATTCAGAGGGCCCTGACCCCACCGAATACATTGAATCGTTGTTCCTGCAAGAAATCGGGGCAGGCAAACTCACCCAAGGTTTTTCCGTGGAGAGAGCTCACCGATCCCTTCAAAAGCGCCCACCCCCCGGATCACATCCGAGACCAATAATAGCAAAAATCCTAAACTTTAGGGATCGGGAGGCCATATTGAGGTTCTCGAGGGAAGGCGGCGAGATCAGAAGGGGCGGGGCGTCAATAGTCATGTACCCCGACTACACCCCTGTGGTACAACGAGCAAGAAATTCTTTCATACCAGTAAAGGCCACTCTAAGGAAACTCAACCTTAAATACATGCTGCTATATCCAGCAAGACTCAAGGTGCTTCACAATGGGAAGGCAATCTTTCTGGAAACCCCTGAGGCGGCAAACCTATGGCTCGAACACAACAACCTGGCAGAGGATGCGGAAGGAACGGCGAGAAGCAATAAACACCTGGGCAAGGTCAAAGACCACACGACAAGTTAAACGGCATATCAACCATGATTACAACCTCGGAATGAACTGCACCGCCACACCAGGAAGGCGATGCAATCGGGCAGGAGCTCGAAGGGCCACTTGCAAAACTGGCGAAGACCCACCCCAACCGAAGCAGTGCAGGTAAAATGCCTGCACACCACCCGAGCCGGAAGACCTGGAGAGGACTGGAAGGCCCGGGGCTCCCGAGCGTCGAGTGTTTGTATCGACTGCTGGGGGCAGTTTACTGTTATTCTTTTCTGTTGATCCATTCCATGGTATGGAAGTTGTTTGAGTTGGTAAATCTCCGAAGGCAATAACACAACTGGCGGGATGGAGGGCTTGCTTGAGGGCCGAGATGGGCTGGACCTTGCAAAACAGTGCCGAATCGACGGCACCAGATGTCGCCATCTGCACTGCTGTTAGAAAAGGGGGTTCCCTAAGCGTTTTGCGAAACCGAGATGGCTACGCACATTAGACTACTGACTTGGAACGTAAGAGGCCTGGGCACCTACCTCCGAAGGAACAGGATTAAATCCTACCTATACAGAAAGAGAGTGGACATCACCCTCCTACAAGAGACTCACTGCACCGCTGAAGCCGACGAGAAGCTCAGAGAACACTGGGGGGGACAAGGCTACGGAGCCCCTTACTCAAAATTTGCCAGAGGAGTGTTCATCTGGTTCAGCCCCCAGGTACCATTTCTCATACACAGGATGGTGAAAGACCCAGAAGGTAGATATCTGATCATTTGGGGAACTGTTGAACAAAGAGAAATATGTATAGTAAACTCATACTTCCCCAATAACAATATCCCAGCCCATCTAAGAGTACTTAGCACCCAGATGTCACAATACCGGGACAGCTTCTTCTTGTGGGGAGGCGATTTCAACTGTGTCCACAATCCTGAACTAGATAGGTCTTATCCACCGGCAAATGGCTTCCCCGTCGCCACCTCATCCCTGATTGTCATGACCAAGGAACTTGATCTGATTGATGCTTGGCGGGACCTTCACCCAGGCGAAAGGGCATACTCATACTACTCATCCCCAAACAAACTTCACACGAGGTTGGATTATTTTTTCATAAGTAGAGAACATATGCCTCAGATAGGCAGTACGCAGTACCTGGGGAGGACCATCTCTGACCACTCCCGCTCCTGTTAGACTGGCAATACAACAGCCCCAGACTGCCCATTCCGATGTGGAGAATGTCTGCCGAGGCCCTGAAGGATCTGACCTTCAGAGAGGAGCTCCAGGAGTCCATAGAGAATTATGTAATGGAAAATTCAGGCAGTGTAGACCAGATAAGTACGCTATGGGACGCCCTAAAGGTGGTGATACGGGGAGAAGCAATTGCAAAGGCAGGGGGCATCAGGAGAACACTTCGGGAGGAACTGAATCAGAAAGAGTTGGCCGTGCAGCATCTAGAGTCCACCCCTATCGACACACCCGGGAGGGAGGAGGAACTAAGTTCTCTCAGAGAGGACTGCTCTAAAGCATGGGACAGACTGGCTAAGTTCGATTTTAATGTCAGAACTAGCAGGACACATGCAGAGGCCGATAGGCCGGGTCGGCTCTTAGCATGGCTCTGTAAAAGAGAACACCCTAGGCATACAACTACAACACTACAGGATGAACAAGGCACAGTACACAGAACCCAACAGAGCATAAACGACACCTTTCAGAGCTTTTACGCACAACTATACTCCCACACACACAAAGTCTCACAAGACCAGATACTAGATACCCTGGAAGAAATCGGCCTGCCCAAATTGTCGCCAACACAGTCCGAAGCCCTAGACTCCGACATCACACCTGAAGACATAACAGAGGCTATTAGGTCTCTCGCCACTTGTAAGGCCCCAGGGTGCGACGGGCTCCCCCCAGAATTCTACAAGGCATATGAACCCACCCTGACGCCCGTATTGCACCAGGTCTTCTCCGAGACATTCGAAACCGGTATCCTACCAAACAGCATGAGGGAAACCTTATTGGTCCTGATGCTCAAACCTAATAAACCCTCTGATAAATGCGACTCCTATCGTCCGCTTGCTATGCTTAACTATGATGTTAAAATATTAACGAAGATACTGGCTAAGTGATTATCTAGAGTGATAGGTGACATAGTACACGAAGACCAGAATGGTTTTGTACCTGGGCGTAACACGTCCCATAACTTATGCAGGCTTCAACACATCATAGCTGAGACCAATACAAGCGAAAAACAACTTGCATTACTGTCCCTAGATGCAATTAAAGCATTTGATTCCATTTATTGGGAGTGGCTGGTGGCGGTTTTGGAGGGTTTTGGAATTGGCCAACGATTTATCAGATGGGTATCAATCCTGTATAATGAACCAAGGGCCAGGCTAAAATCTGGGAAGTATGTGTCAGACCCGTGGGATATTCGCAGGGGCACCAGGCAGGGCTGCCCACTCTCCCCCATGCTCTACATCCTGGGCCTAGAACCCATCGCAATCTTCCTCAGGCAGCAATTTTTCGATGCAGGATTCAGGCTGGGTGGGATAGATCACATTGTCTCACTGTATGCAGACGATGTACTGATATATGTCAACAACCCCCACCTCAATGTCCCAACCATACTAGAGGTCCTTGACAACTACGCCAAAGTCTCAGGCATACAATTTAGCAAGACGAAATCCTGCATGTTTCCATTAGCAGCCCTGAGAAATAAAACCGCAGAAGAGCTTCCCTGAGTGGGCATAAAATGGGAGACTGACTCCTTTCGTTACCTCGGGATCCAAATAATGCATACCCCAGAACAAATGCACACACAAAACACCAGAGCTGCGATACCCAAACTGCGCAAATCCATAAGTTTCTGGACTAAGCTCCCACTGTCCATGCTGGGTAGGGCCTCTATAACCAAGATGATCATCCTACCAACATTCCTGTACGGGTTCCAGAATGTGCAATTCTATGTCACCAAACCCTTCTTCCAGCTTCTGGACACAATACTTAAGGAGTTTCTATGGGGGAGGGGCAGACATAGGGTGGCACTGTCTACCTTAGTACTACCACACAGGCAAGGAGGGATCCAACTACCGAGCCTCGAGAGGTACTACCTTGCAGCCCAGTTAAGCCATGTAACCAAATGGTTAGCAGACGGGACTACTTCGGAGACCCCCCTGCTGCATGCCATGATCTCCCCAATCCGTCTGAAGGAATTGATCTGGGCCCCACAGACTTTGCTACATGACCTGCCTTATCTGGCAACTTTGGGCAGGAAAATATGGCGTAGAACTGAGATGATACTGCACTGGAAGCAACCATACTTCCAAGAAGTACCAATACTCTCGGGACTCGATAAGTCTGTCACCACCCTTCATACTATCAGGCTCTGGGAAGACAAAGGTGTATATACTTGGGGTGATCTATACTCCGAAGGCATATTCAGGGACTTCACTGAGTTGCAGGAGGGAGAGGGCATTCACTCTGGCCAATTCCTGTGGTACCAAAAGATCCGCAAGATAGCACACACGAAATGGGACACCTGGCCAGAGGAACCGGAGGCAACCCCCTTTCTGACACTACTATACAGCCTGAGCGAGGGGGGAAGGGCAATATCCCAAATCTACAGTCTTCTCATTGACAACCCCAATCCCCGCAGTGATGCACTAAAGATTCGCTGGGAATCAGATATGGGACAAGAGCTGTCCGAGGCAGAATGGAGTAGAGCGTTGTCCTTTCCGAAAGAGGTCTCTAGAAACCAGAGATTTCGACTAATCCAATTTAATATACTTTACCACACATACTTAACCCCAAGCAGGATTGCGAAGTTCAATAAAACCGCCCAGACACAGTGCACCTGGTGTGGGACAGAGGGAGCAGATCTAATCCACATGTTATGGAACTGCACCAAAACACGTAGCCTCTGGTCAATGGTGAAAAAAACCTGCGAAGAAGTGGAAGTCACTAGGTATAAATGGACCCCAGCTGAATGCCTCCTAGGCTGCTACCCCAGATTTGCCAAACTCAAATATGCGGTTAAGCTGATGGTCTTGCTATGCATAACAGCCAAGAGGACTATCGCCATGGCATGGAAACGGCCGGCAGGGCCGAACCATAGAGCATGGCGCAAAGAATTCGAAAGATGGGCGACTGCCGAAACAAGAGCTTGCGAGGACAGTGTGGCTAGATCCACGGACGATCCGAGCATGGTCCTTGCTGCATGGAAAGACACCATGTCCAAACTGTTCCATTCCTCTGATGATAAGCCCCCTTGAACATCTCCCCGGCCCTCTCACATGACTTAAAGGTTGACCAGAACACTCGATACCTGACCCCCCCATCATCATCATTCTTGGAAAGCCCAAACCCACGCCCATGGCGCCCGGCCACTCCCCCCGCTTGCGACCCAATTAACTATCGCTTGCCCTCGGACCGGAGATAGTTAATGTTTGATGTTTTTGTTATGTAAATGTGGTTGTTCATTTGTTCGTTGATCACGTTGGTCAACCTGAATAGTGATTGTAACTATAAATGCCAATAAACAAATTTTAAAATAAATACACGCATTTTCGCTGGCGGGAGCGGGGTACGTGTATTCCAGGGTGTGCGAGTGAGCTGTCCACAAGATTTCGCTGTTGGGAGCAGGGTGCGTGTATTCCGGAGTACGCAAGAGAGCTTTACACACGATTTCGCTGGCACGAGCCGGGTAGGTATATTCCAGGGTACGTGAGTTCGCTGTCTACGTGATTTCGCTGGCGGGAGCGGGGTACATGTATTCCCGGGATATGCGAGTGAGCTGTCCACGCGATTTCACTGGTGGGAGTGGGGTATGTGTATTCCGGGGTACGCGCGTGAGCTTTACACGCAATTTCACTGGCGGGAGCAGGGTACGTGTATTCTGGGGTATGCGAGTAAGCTGTCCACGCGATTTCACTGGTGGGAGCGGGGTATGTGTATTCCGGGGTACGCAAGTGAGCTCTACACGTCATTTCACTGGCACAAGTGGGGTGCGTGTATTCCAGGGTACGCAAGTGAGCTGTCCATGCGATTTCGCTGGCGGGAGCGGGGTTCATTTATTCCAGGGTACGCGAGTGAGCTTTACACGCGATTTCACTGGCAGGAGCGGGGTACGTGTATTACGGGGTGCGCGAGTGAGCTTTACACATGATTTCACTGGTGCGAGTGGGGTACGTGTATTCCGAGGTACGCAAGTGAGCTGTCCATGCAATTTCACTGGCGGAAGCGGGGTACGTGTATTCTGGGGTATGCAAGTGAGCTTTACATGCAATTTCGCTGGCGGGAGCGGGGTATGTGTATTCCGAGGTATGCGAGTGAGCTGTCCATGCGATTTCACTGGCGGGAGCGGGGTACGTGTATTCTGGGGTACACGAGTGAGCTTTACACGCAATTTCCCTGGCGGGAGCGGGGTACGAGTATTCCGAGGTACGGGAGTGAGCTGTCCATGCGATTTCACTGGCGGGAGCGGGGTACGTGTATTCTGGGGTACGTGAGTGAGCTTTACACGCAATTTCGCTGGCGGGAGCGGGGTACGTGTATTCCGAGGTATGCAAGTGAGCGATTCACGCGATTTCGCTGGCGGGAGCGGGGTACGTATATTCCAGGGTACGCGAGTGAGCTTTACATGCGATTTCACTGGCGGGAGCGAGTATGTGTATTTCGGAGTACGCAAGTGAGCTCTACACGTGATTTCACTGGCACGAGCGGGGTACATGTATTCCAGGGTACGCAAGTGAGCTGCCCACGCGATTTCGCTGGCGGGAGCGGGGTACGTGTATTCCGGGGTACGCGAGTGAGCTTTACATGCAATTTCGCTGGCGGTAGCGGGATCAGTGTATTCCGGGGTATGCGAGTGAGCTTTACATGCAATTTTGCTGGCGGGAGCGGGGTATGTGGATTCCAGGGTGTGCGAGTGAGCTGTCCACACGATTTCGCTGGCGCGAGCGGGGTAGGTGTATTCCAGGGCACGTGAGTTCGCTGTATACGCGATTTCGCTGGTGGGAGTGGGGTACGTGTATTCTGGGGTACGCGAGTGAGCTGTCCATGTGATTTCGCTGGCACGAGTGGGGTATGTGTATTCTGGGGTACGTGAGTGAGCTTTACACTCGATTTCGCTGGCACGAGCGGGGTACGTGTATTCCGGGGTATGCGTGTGAGCTTTACACGCGATTATGCTGGCGCGAGCGCGGTATGTGTATTCCGGGGTACGCAAGTGAGCTTTACACGCGATTTCGCTGGCACAAGCGGGGTACATGAATTCCGGTGTACGCGAGTGTGCTGTCCACGTGATTTTGCAGGAGGGGGGGGTACGTGTATTCCGTGGTACGCGAGTGAGCTGTCCAGGCGATTTTGCTGGCGGGGTACGTGTATTCTGGGGTACGCGAGTGAGATTTACACGCGATTTCGCTGGCGGGAGCGGGATAGGTGTATTCCGGGGTACACGAGTGAGCTGTCCACGTGATTTCACTTGCAGGAGCAGGGTACGTGTATTCCGGGGTATGCGAGTGAGCTTTACAAGCGAATTGGCAGTGTGCCCCCCCCCCAGGTGTGCTCTCCCCATATCCCACAGACAGCCCACACCACAGGGGCCCACCATACACCCCTGGGCATGCCCTGCAGCCAGCCCATCACCCCACCACATGCCCCACAGGCAGCCCATACACCCTGGTCATGTCCCGCAGGCAACCCACACCACAGGGGACCACCCTACACCCCTGACCATGCCCCGCAGACAGCCCATCCACCCTGACCATGCGCTGCAGGCAGCCCACACCACAGGGTCCCCCCTACATTCCTGGTCATGCCCCGCAGGCAGCCCATCCAACCTGGTCATTTGCCGCAGTAAGCCCACACCACAGGGGACAACCCTACACCCCTCCCCATGCCCCACAGGCAGCCCATCCACCCTCACCATGCCCTGCATCCAGTCCATACCACATGGGGGACCCCTGTAAACCCTGGCCATGCCCTGCAGGCAGGCCACATGGCACCATGCACTTGTGAGCCCCAACACAAGTCCCCCCCACCAGTGACGGTCACCTGCCAGCAGGCCCCGAGTCATGCCCCCCCACCAGTGACGGGCACCTGCCAGCAGGCCCCGACACATGTCCCTCCACCCCACCCCCATTGATGGCAACCTGCCAGCAGGCCCCGACTCGTGTCCCCCCCACCAGTGACGGGCACCTGCCAGCAGACCCCAATTCATGTCCCCCCAAACACCACGTCATAACAATACAGACCCATGGCCCTAATGCCAACCCAAATCCCACCCCTCCACTCCCCAGTACAAACACCCAACCATCCACTGCACCCACTCCCTAGTAAATTACCCATGCCATGAGAGTCTGAAAAGAACCAGCATGCCCATGAATAAATGTCCTACGGAGCCACACAGTGGCAACACATGACTGAGCCAATGCTCATAGAGACATGCACAAAACCAATGAGAGTGGACTACACCAATAATGAAGATTTATGAAATGTATTAAAAAGAAAACAAAATGACAAAATGAAAACCACACATGGAAATGAGGAAATAATGAATGCAATATGAAAAAGAAAGTAAAATCCAAGGAAAAATGAAAATCCAAGACATGAAAAATGAAAAGTGGTCCCTTGCCAAAGTGCATGAAAATAAATCCAAAATTGAAAAGCATAAAAAACCATTACTCCATGGGATGACGTAAAAAAGAAAGTATGTACATGTCCGGAACTATTTACAATGAAAGTTTAAAGGATCTATGATCCCAAAACAAAATGAAACCTACAAAAAACCCTATGTAAAACACAACTATATACAAAAATGGGAGCAAAGTCTGTGTACTCCAAATCATTAAAAAACAAAATGAAACCTAAACCTAAATAACTATATACAAAGGCAGCGGGATAGTCCAACAGCTCACTTTTTGATGTGCAGGGCCCGGGCATCATCGAACTCCATGTTGATGTTCCGGAGGTGTACCTGTTCCCTGGCCTCGAGGTCTCGCAGGGATGCAGCCATGGCATCCTCCAACTGCCTGCGAGTTGCCTCGAGGCATTCAACCCACCTCAAAGCCCGGTGCATGGAGTTCTGCAGCCTGAACATTGTGAGCACTGCCTTCTCCACCCACTGCCTCTCTGCATCTATTGGCTGGCCCAACCACTGCCACATGAAAGACACTCCCAATCCTGAGTCCTCCTGCCCGCCGGCCGATGCCTGCCCCCGGGATGTTGATGGCCCGAGCCATGATGGCTCCCATGCTGAGCCTGCTACTGCCTCCAATGCAACTGCCTCTGGCACCACAACGGCATCCAGGATGATGGAATCCGCTGGTACCGCTGTGCACGTGCCCTGCTTGTTGATGCCTGCATGTTCTCCATTTGCTGGGGTCCAGTTGGTGGGGTGGCCACCCCTGCTGGACCTCTGACTCCCGACTGTGGCAGGGATGTGTCCTCTACCAGCCTGGCCGCTGGCTCTGGGGCAGCTCCACAGGGGGCCCAGGTTATACTTGGGCGGGAAGATGGCACGGAGGCCAACTGGTGCATAGGGGGTTCAGTTGAGGAGGGGGTCACAAGAAGATCCAACACACAGAGCAACCCAGTGCCGACGACCTGTCCTAGTAGTTCGACGCGCCTGAACAGGTATTCGAAATGACGTGCATTGTCCTGACGAGAACCCTGCATGTCATCCCGAATACCACGTGTGCGCAAATGCACAGATTGCCACGTCCGCAGGGAGAGGAAGGCCAGTTGTTGTTCACGCATTCCCTCTCTGAAAACGGGTCTGGACGAAGGCATCCCTGCTGGTGCCGGATGATGCAGTCACAGGATTGTGGACAGGATTACACACAGGCACCTCCGCAGCAGCCTGTGCTGCCTCCTGTCCCTGCCCATGGACTGCACCACTAGCACCAGTGGAATCCCCCCCTTCCAGGCCCTGTGTGTGGGGCTGTCACGGCCTCATCCTCAACCAAACCCCCCACCAACCTGGATGACTCTGTGCCGTCTTCCTCCATAGGCCCCTGTGGGGGCTCAGCTGCCCCTTCTGCTGCCGAGGAGTCCACCTCCAACCTCCGCCTCTTGTACCTTCTCTCGGCAGCTGCGGCCATGGACATGGCACCAGATTCCTCACTCCCGGAAGATATCAGTACCTGGGAGGGGAGCTGGGCCTTGTGTCTCCGGCTGGCGGTGGCTTCCCTGCCGCTGTGCTCCACAGCACCGTCTCCGCCCTCTTCATCAGTCGACACTGCAGACAAGGAGAGATAGAACACAGGTATCAGGGCACTGTACAATGGTCTGATACACACATGACAGTTGCACATGAGTGGCAGTGTCAAACATCACAGATGGCATCGCACTCCCCAACACTCATATCATTTGAACCAACACACATGCACAAATAAACTGGTATCGTGCAACAGGCATCAGCATCCATACACACGTAACTGGATGAACAAACAAAGGTTGGCATGACGTCAAAAGCAACATGGGGAGTGCTGATCACATGCACACATGCCACCAGACAGACATGCATCTGTACATCTCCACAACCTGTCAAAGTGCATCTGCCAATCAGGTACTCAAATGTCCGGGTCACATGCATCCATGGCGTATCACAGTCTCACACATGTCAAACACACACACGCACATGTACACCGTGCATGTACATGAAGGTGGAACCAGCATCCATATGTCACACCCCAACCATGGCATAGTACATACACAGAAATGCAAACATGTGTGCATCTCCACATGCAGTTGGGCATCATGCATTGGAATGCATACACCATTGATGTGCAACACACATGACTGCACTCACATGCAGCATGGGCATGTCCCTGCACACACACATCCATACATGGGCCATGTCAGACATATGTCCAAGCTGCACACTCCTGCCACACCTCAACATGCACTGTGTGTAATGGGATAGCCCAGATACTCACCCTCGACTCCAGGTGGGTCTGCCTCTCTAGGACCTGGTGCTGAAGCCCTGGGTCGATGCAATCCAGGACCCTCATCTGGTCGATGGAAAGTTGGACCTGGCGCCCCCGTGCATCCACTGCACGCAAAAGGAGCCGGGCCTTTGTGAGGGTCCTGGATCTGAAGTCCTCCCAGTGCTCTGGATGTGTTTGAAGTTGCAGGTTGCCACCCCCTCCCCATGGAGGGCAACCACGATGTCCAACCAGGTCCTCTTCCATCTATCCTTGTCGTGGCACGGTCATCTGAAGAGGGCATCATAATGCCCCAGGACTTGCTCCACCACTATGCCAACTTCTGTGGCTGAGAAGCTCACAGCCCTCTGCCTCTCTGGATGGGGGTTGCCACTGGTCTCAGATGGTGTTTGTCCCGACATGGCAACCCCCGAGGCAGGTGTTGGTGGGCAACTGGGTCCTGGGGCTGGGCTGTGGAGTGATGGAACAGCAGTCGGGAGTCTTCTGTTCCAGCAGGGGTGGTCGCAGCAACTGGTCCCCTGCAGATGGCTGATGTGCAGGCGCCAAATAGCAGGGCACGTGGCCAGCAGCCCTCATCTGGTCGATGGAAAGTTGGACCTGGCGTCCCCCTCATCCACTGCACGCAGGGCGCAACAGATGTCTTGTGGAAGGCTGCTTGGAGCTCTGGAAGGCAGGAAAATGGCCTTCTGGGCAGGAGTGTGGTCTTCCATGTGTTGTCGCGTGGCCAGCTTGATGCAGAGTGAATCCGCAGGTGAAAAATCAGCACGTTTGCATGAAAATCGAGGAAAGGCCCTTAGTGCGTAAGTGACGTGGCACGCGTAGGCGTTGCTGTGCGCAGGGGTTAAAGGTCCACGCAGGACGCCATTTTCTTGCATGTGCTTTTTGTGGAGAGCGAGCGGGCGATTCTTGTATTTCTTGTTAGTTCACACGCAATTACTACACAACGGTTGCAGTGCATATTCCTTGTTTACTGAGGCAGAGTTCAATTCTTCTTTTGGTGGGGGTGTTGCCAACTCGCACACGCGCATCTTTTTTACGTTCATTTTCCAGGCAGATGGTGAGTCGCACACGTATTTTTCCAATGTGGTTGCCCCCGTGTGTCGCGTACCCATTCAGAGGTCATTGTAGCCTGCGTGTAACACGCCTACGCATTTTTTGTGTGTGTTTCTGGGTGCCACAGCGTACTGCGGATCCTTCATTCCACGCACGTGGGCTACCGAGGGGTCACGTGCACATTTGTTTTTGTTTTTGGGGTGCCTGAGCATTGCGTGACCCATCATTTTCCCCCAGGGGTCACAGACAGCCTTGCAAGAGCACAGAGGTACGTATTTCATCTAGTACCCTGCCCCCTTCACCCCAATTTCCCAGGACAATTGTTTTCTGCACCTCCCATTCGCACAAGAACATCAGTGCCATGGTTGAGAGGCAACCAAGTAGTAAGGGAGGCAAAGGTGGCCGACCTCCAAGTGGTGGCCTCGGTAGGGGACGTGGCCAGGATGAGCAGGGTGGCTAAAGTGGCAGCAGTGGCCAATGTGGGCAGGGTGGCCCAAGAGGGCAGTGTGTCCAGGACCATTCAGGGACACCTATGCCCCCGCCCCCCAGTGGGTCAGGGAGATGCAGCTGACACCATCCGAGCTCAGGCCCTGCTAGCCCACCCCGTATTGGTCACCGAACTGGCACGGGATGACTCACAGGCCGACTTCCGTGTCACGAAGTCCAAGCCATGTGTGGCTGTGAAAGTTGCTGTCACCAGGCCACATGGATCTTGGGCAGCAATGTCATCTGCTGCCCCGAGTAGCCAGGGTGAGGAGGCTGCAGGGGCAGCTGCAGCTCACTCTACCCCGGCTCTGAGTCACCCAGCCGGGACAGTGTTGGTCCCAGACCCTGACACCAAGGTAGTTGTGCCGCTTGGTCCTGCAATAGCACCCAGCAGCCAATGCCTGCAGTGAGACCTTTGGTCATCGTGCCAATGCCTGCTTCCAGTGGCCAGTCCACCTGCACTTCAGCCCCTACAGACCAGACATAAGCCACTCAGGGTCCGCACCACCTCTCAAGAGGAAGAGGTGTGTTCTTGCGGAACAGGCTGGGACCCCAGACATGGCTCACCCCTCCGGCACGTCAAGGAAGGAGAGTTTCAATGATGTGGAACTAGCCGCACTTGTGGGCTACGTGTCGGCATATGGCCGCGACATGCTGGTGACGGCAGGGTGCAAGACTATGACTGCTCAGCGTAGGGACCACTGGCAGTGCATCGCAGACCCCATTAGTTCCCTTGGATTTGTGAAGCGCACAGCTGATGATTGCTCAAAGTGTTGGAATGATATCAAACGCTGTGCAAAAAACAAGCTGGCTTCCAATTACGCCTCTACTCTGGTGACTGGCAGTGGGTCACAACCAGAGAAGGATGAACTCAGAGAACACGAGGCAATCGCTGGAGGGTTCATCACAGAGGATCAGATCCAAGGCGTTGGAGACCTACCAGATCTTGAGACAATGTCCGGTGAGTGCCCATGCGTGTGTGTCCAGACCATGTGTATGTTGCTTGGGTGATGTGTTCTGAATGAGTGCCAGGTCAGGCTGTGTAGTCATAACTGCTATATGTGACCCATATAGTGCCTCCAACCCATCCCCTGCCCTTGGGTTGGGGGGTTCACTGTATCCCTACTGACCACTGCAAACACTTTGCACATGATGACTGCACTTGCCCTTAAACTACCACCATGCCACGACATTGTTAATACAGTTTTTCTCTTTATTCTGCCTGTTTGATGGAATCATTTGCATGATAAACACAGATTTGTATGCCGTTCTGCCCCAAAATCACCATACTTCAGACAGGGATTTTCCTGCACAAAGCCCCACATATGTTCACTTTTTACGCAAATGATTTCATCAATCAGGCTGATTGACTGGTGTGCACCTACACATGCACTGCACCCGATCACTTCTGAGCCCGGTTTGAATGTTCAACATGACAATTGACTTGTGCCATGTCCAAGTGACCTACCATTGATGTATCCATGTGCCTCCCATCACTGTATTTGAACACACTGGTGTTGTTGCAGCGTGTGACACATGTGTGTTTTGTCCCACTCTTTTGAATGTTCTGTTTGATGATATGCGTTTGACATGGATGGGGGACAGTAGTGATTAACTCCCATCTGGGTGTCCTTGTCAGTTCTGGCATGGCTATGCTACGTGCCATCTGTGTGCTGGCATGTGTCATGTTTGTGGATGGTCCATGCCACTCACAGGTGTATGTGTGATGCAGGTGCTATGCACCATGCAGCACATGTGTTGCTTTTCCATTTTGGAGTCATCAGTGTCTGCTTTCAGGGTCCCCTTCCACTTCATTGCCACTGCATGCATGGTTGAGTTTGTGTCATGTGCGACAAGTCTGATTAATGTATTGGATGCGTACATTGTGATGACTATGTGTGTCGGCTATGCTGTTCATGCATCTCTTCATTACTTTTCTTTTCATTTTGTGCAGGTGATGAGGCACTAGATGCTGTGGAGGAGGGGGAGATGGCGCAGGGGCAGGAGTACTCAGAGCCCAACCAAGCACCACTGGAGGATGTGGGGTGGTGGTGCATGAAAATCCATTGGTCCTACAGACCATCCTGTCCACGGGTGTCTCTGGGTACACCTCCGATGATCTCTATGGCTCAGGTGTTGAATCAGACATTGAGCCAAATGTCCCGTTGCAGGTGAGTGTTTTTGACAGGGATGCTGGTCTGTCCAACGCACCTGCACTGGGGGTAGACCCCTCAATGGCCCATTCAGTGTTGGAATGTCTGCCTGTGGCGGTTACAGATGCAGGGTTACACTCCCCAATATTTGTTCCTGTTCCTGGGGCAGCGGATCAAAGGAGGAATGCAGTCCTGCAGCCTCAGGCAGTGCCAGCACAGCAAGATGCACATCACCTTGAGGCCAACAGGTGTCGTGTCTGGCAACGTGGTGGCCGTGTGCCACCGGGCAATACTGTGCGGGAGAACACCATTTATGCAATTGCAGCACAACAGGGGGTATCGTGTGAGATGATGGCTCAGGCCGTGGATAGGGTGGCCACTTCCATTCTCCCCCCGAAAGGCAGGTGGAGCTGCAGCAGCAGGTAACAGAGTCCACGTGCTGCTCACACAGGGAGGACATGTTGGCCACCAACAGGGACTGACGGACTGAACTGGAGGCTCTGTGCACAGCCATATCTGCAGAAGCACGGGCCCACAGGGATGACCTGAGGGAAGAAAACAGCTCCCTCAGAGCTACTCTGGGTGCACCTGAGGTGTCCCAGAGTACAAGTTCAGAACATCAGCTGGAGCAGCTAACACGCACAATCTCAGCTGAGTTCCAGGCAACCCATGAGGAGATCTGTGCATCATATGAGGTCTTGCAGGCAGAAGTCTCTGCTACCCGTGAGGTGCTGCATGGGATCTCCGGACCATCATCCTGCAGAACCAAACCTTTCAACCATGCATGCTTTCTACCATAGAGGAGCATTCCAGGGCTTTGCATGGTGTGCCTCCCATACCACGCACACCTTCTAATGTAGTACCAGAGGGTGACGTCAGCGACGGCCGTTCTCCCACTATCGGCTAGCCGTGCAGGCCATGAGCCCATGGAGGGTATTTTTTTTCTCAACATTCATGCATGTGGGTGTTGGGGTGCACCCTGCACCTCCTCCCTCCTGGGTGGTCCCCCCAAGCCCCTGATGGACACATGGCCATTTTTTATTTTTATTTTTATTTAAATGTTTTCATCTTTTTTTTTGTCTATTGTGCTTTCATGTTACAGTGTGTTGCTTTGTGTGGCACCCGTAGGCATCCACTGTGTTCTCCAGCTGGGCCCATGCAGGCTTGTCTTGTGTTTGTGTTTGAAGCTTGGGGTCCAGACACATATGCCACTCCTGCTTCCCCTTTCCATAGGCTTGCAAGGGTGGCACCGTGTGACAGTAACTTACACAGAGGCATTGGGCTTCCATCAGTTGTGTGTCCAGTTGTAGTTCAAACTGTGTACACACCCTTAGTGGGGATTACTGATGATTTCTCCACTGCATGGTTGATTTGTATATTGTATCCCATATTGCTCATTATGCATATTTGCATGTAGATTCTTCATGTCTTACCTTGCCTGTCTCCATTGCAGATGCAGTTCATGTTGTATGCAGCACCCTGCCATATTTACCTACCAGCAACACACTGGAGATGTAAGGGGTCAATGTGCTGCCTTTGTCAGGTTGTCACACTTGCACTATTGTGATTGGTTACTGTCAGACGTTGCCACTGTTGGGTTCTGTATTCATGTTTTGCCATGCTGGTAAGTATTTGTTCATTTGTGCTGTTTCTTTTTCATAGGTGAGAGGGAATTGTCTGTGGCCTGTTTCCATTTGTGACGGTGCACTTTGCGACAGTTGTGTAATGTGTTGTGCATTCATTTGGTTGCTTTCACATTGCATGCCATGCCATGGTGTCTTCAGCGGGTGAGATGGGGTTTGGGAGGCGTTGGGTGACATACCAGTATTTCGGTGTACTGTTTTGCAAAGGGGTATTCCTTCATGCAGCATGAATGTGTGCCTCTTACTGAAACAGCATTGGGTCTGTATAAGTAGCTAGGGATGCACACAATGTAGCACTTCCAGGGTGGTATAGTTGTGACAGTTGACTGTCCCTTTGTCATCATCAATTGCCAGCTGGTATGTGCCAGCCCTTTGTGCAATCCGCAGGGGTGGGATTTTAGGTGAAAAATGTTGCCACAAGCTGGGTACGGGATGCCTCGCCATGTGCCCTTTCCCCTCCTATGTGCAGTGGCCGTACATGTGGTTGGGGATGTGGGGGCACCACCATGTTCACCGGCACGCCCCGCCGGGTTGCAACATTGTGCAGGACAGATGCTGCCACTATAATCCTGCACACTACTGGGGGTGCATATAGCAGCTGGCCACCAGAGCGGTCGAGGGAGCGGAAACATGACTTCAGCACTTCGAATGTGCGCTCCACTATGCCCCGGGTTGAAATATGGACTGGGTTGTATCTTACCTCGGGTGGTGTGGTGGGGTTCCGTATTGGCATCATCATGTAGGTGCTCAGAGGGTAGGCACAGTCCCCTGGGGAGGTGATAATGGTTGTCATTAGTTGGGTTTTGCCATTTCTCTGTGTGTGACATGCATGCATGTGCAGAGGTATTTGTACTCACCAATAGGCCATGTGTCACCATGCCTCCCAGCTTCCAAGTCCCGGTTTATGGGTGACATTCTGAATATGAAACTATCATGGCTGGACCCCGGATAGTTGGCATATACAGAGGTGATGATTCCCTTGGCATCACATACAACCTGCACATTGATGGAATGCCAGTGCTTGCGGTTGCGATAGATGTGCTCAGTGGCCCTAGGAGGACGTAGAGGACGTAGAGCCACATGGGTGCAATCAATGGCACCTAGCACTTCGGGGAAGTGTGCCACCCCATAAAAGTCCTGGACCATGGCCTGCCTTTCTGCAGGTGTTCTGGGCATGTATATGTGCCTGCGGACTGAAGGATGTGCAGTCATGATCACCAACACCTGGTGTAGGCAGCATGACTGCGTGGCCTGTGAGATGCCCCCAACTATGGCACTTGTCCACTGAAATGACCCAGTGGCCAAGAAATGCAGTACATTGAGCACCTTTTCCAAGGAGCTCAGTGCTTGGGAGCACAGGGTGGGTGATGTGAGGTCATCCTCCCACTCAGCAACGAGGTCTAGGATGATATGGGGTGGAAACCTGTATCTGCCATAGACCTGTTCATCAGGCATCCCAAAAAAGCTGGTCCTGGGTAAAAAAATGTGGGGCCTGGCTATCCTCCTCCTCCTGCAGTGTCCAACGACCACTGCTGTGAGGAACGGTATATTCATCATAGCGTATGATCTTGTTTGTTGTTTGCACTCACTTTTATGCTGCGCAGGGCCTCTTCCGCCTGGCGTACGTGTTTCCGGATTAGCACGTCTTTTGTGACGCATGGGTTTGCCCTGTTCGATTCCATGAACACATGTTGTTAGCGCGCGTATGGGCGTTGCAAGGATTTAGCAGAGGTACTTCCCCCATAACACCCACATCTTCACGTGTGGTTCCCCATTCCATGTGTTCCGCCCCCTTTTTAGGTGTGTGCGCTGCCCTGTGTGTGCCTTCACTGGCCGTCTCACGCACAGCCTTCGGGATGTCGCAATGACTTGTGTGCCACACGCGGATTCAGCTCAGATCTCAGGTAAGCCACGCGCAGCGCCTTCCATGAATTGACAAACGGCTGCGTTCACGGCTTTCGCACACATGCGCTGCGATTTTCACGCTTGTGCCCCATTTCCAGCGCACATTAATTCCATGAATTACCCTGAGGGTGTGTTAGAACAGGTGATTGCAAATACAATCAATGCTATCTTTTTGTGTCTATTTCATATCCAGCTAATCACTTGTCACATGTATTGCTGTTTTATGGCCTTCTGTCACTCCATTCAAAGTAGTCGCTAACATTCTTTAAATTGTGTTTTTAAAAATAAATATTGTATTGCCGATATCCCCCTGATCCCAAGATTTTAATGTCCTTAATAGCAATGTGGCTCCTGGATCCAGTGCGTCTCTCGTACTGGAAGCCTATAGTGCTTCTACTGCTCAATGAACCGGAATCAACGTGACTTGCAAATATTTGCAAATGGCCACCACCGCAACCGAACTATTTTGATGACCTTAAACATCAATGTTATTCAAGCAGTGGGGTTTTGAATCCCATCATGAACATGATGGGAGATTCGGGTGCCCCATCTAACCCTCAAATAAATACTATAACTTCTATGCCTAAAATGAAAGTGATGCCTAGGCATAGCATATCATGTATATTTAAGGAGGTCTGTGGGAATCAGTTGCAATCCCACACGTTCACCATTAGATGTCAGCATGGCTGCAAGCACACAGAAAGACAGTAATGGATGGACACTACACAGAAAGACAACTCTCGATGGACTATGCAGGCCAATAAAAGCACTCTGGCAGTGCAGGGTGGACCTCATAGGCTGACAGAGAGACAGCACAGAGAAGCACTAATACACATCAGAGAAACAGTGCAGGATTGAATAGGATAATAAAGAGACACCAGAGATGGCCACTCAGGCCACAGATAGACAATGCAGGATCTGCAAGATCAGACTATTTAACGCAGAGTTCAAATTAATTCCATAATGGTCACACTTCCTTGTACAAGGCTAAAAATACTTTTTCTTTTTTCCATTGTGGGTTCCCCCTTACTGGAAAGTCTAAAAGAAGAATGTGTAGCATGGCTGATTTCTGCAGCAGTGCCCACTACAATAAAAATACTGTTAGACTAAACATGCCTCATTCCAATTTGAGGGGTTAGCCAGAATCCTGTGGGGGGGGGGCATATTCTATGGACCTGGAGTAGGATGGCACCCTGCCTGCCCCTGCTAGGCCTTCCTGCTCGAACTGTGTCTGCACAAACCACCTCAAACGCTGAGTGAACGCCCCATCACCAAAAATGCACTTGACCCAGAATTGTACTGAATTGTCTGGAAGAGGACTAGTGTTTATATAACGTACAATGTATCAACGTGGCTACCTTGTGGAGCCTTGGTCTGCACCATTCCTGCAGCACGAGAATCTCACATTTGGTATCAGACGTGTGGCTGTCTCTGCAGCAACAGGGCAGAACCTGTCTCTTCCTACGTTCCTCCTTTCTCTGGCCATTTAATAAGCCATGTGGTAACACACTCCACTACCCTCTGCTGCCATTAGTACAACGTTCACCTTTAGGTCTTAATGCGTGGTGTCTAAACCAATTGTGTTTCAGTAGAAGAGCAACAAGAGGACCATGTGGCTGATCTTTGAATTTCCGACCGTGGATGTGGGTGCCCCATCCTTAGGTTTTTGTTTCCAATGTAATAAATGCCTGTTTTTATTGTTTTGATGTTGCTTCTTTTCTTTTTCATTTTTGGGGGATAGTGGACAAATTGAGTTGGAACATGTGTTACCCTTTCAAAATCTTTTTGGTGCATGAGTTTTGTTGGAGTATTTGCATCTGGTAATAAGTCTGCCATGGCTGAACTCCTCATGCAATAAATATCTTTTAGATGCAGGTCCCTTTAGATTGTAAGATCTACAGTCCTGGTATAAACTGATATTTGTATATTAGCCGGTGGTTATGGAGACATGTTCTTGTTCTTACATCCAGGTGGGCTCGGTCTTTATGCAGTCAGTCTGCAGAGGGTGGAGGTAGGGTAGCAGAACACACAGCACCTCATTTTGGGGTGTAGCATAAATTGAAGGCATAAAAGGTCTTTTACACCTTCCATTCATGCCATGCCCCATTTTCATCAATTTGTATGTCAGAGAGGAGGGGCGCAACACAACTTGCGTTTCCACTCCCTTCTGCTTCGCCATAGAAATCCTCTAGCATTTGCACCCGCATGCCTTTTCAGGCGGAGACAAATACTGAGGATCCCTTTGGGGTCCGCCTGCTTTAAGAGCCAGCAAACAGCGTGCAGGCTCCATAGTGATCTATATTAAATGCTGTCTGCCATGCATACATGACAGGCAGTGTTTACTTCATTTGCAAGGGCAGAGTGCAAAAGGGGAGGGCAAGAGGTGGTGACAAGGGCGAACATGTGACCACAAACATGGACTTGTGACCATGGACACCATTGGGATTGTGAGGGTTCCTGTATTTTCGTACATTTACACATATGTTATTAAAGGGGTGAGTGTGAGTAATATGTCTGTGTTTGAAATACAAATATAGTTGTTTGTTGCTGAAGTGGTTATGCAGTAGCTAAAGTGTATAGTTCTGTGTGTGGTGATGTTATAACATGATTGAACAGTATAAGTCTGACAGTGGTTAATGTGTATATTTTCGGGGCTGCACATTTTTGGAAATGGCTAGCATGGTTGCATAGTTGTGGCAGACAATAGGGTGATAACTGAAATGAGATGAGTCATGTTATTTGAAGGTGTATTGTGTGTATTTATGATATGGTTGAATTCTGTTGAATCTAGACACTGGCCACGGCCACAGTAGTATGTGTAAAATAATTATAGCTGCTCTAGGAGGAGTATGAATCTGGACACTGGCCACAGCCACATTAATATGTGTAAAGTAATTATAACTAATCTGGAGTGAAGGTTAACTTTGTCTGGTACCTTTAGACTCTGCGCTAACTGTTTGAAATATAAATTGTCTTCAATAACCACATATGTACTTAGCTTGATACTTATTTAGATTTTGTTTTTTCTAACTATCTTTTTTTAGAAACATTTTGTATTATTTGTCATACATTTGTTTGTCTTGCAATGCCTTTCACAATTTTATCTCAAGTTGTGTTGTATTAGTTTCATACAATCCACTTTCCTTACCTTCTTCAGTTATTTTTGTATTGGTTTCATACACTTGTTCGTTCTCTCAGTCCTACAATGCCTTTCACAATTTTATCTTCAGTTGTATTGTATTAATTTCATACAATCCACACTTGTTCATTCTCTCAACACGTGTTTCCCCATAGTAGTTCCTATGGGGAACAAAATGTTTATAAAAAAAGATATTTATAAAAAACAAAATAAATCTAAATAAGTATCAAGCTAAGTACGTATGTGGTTATTGAAGACAATCTATATTTCAAACAGTTAGCGCACAGTCGAAAGGTACCAGACAAAGTTAAGCATTACTTTCAATTATTGTTACGGTCACAATAAGGGTGCCAGGCGAGCAGATAAGAGTGGAACTAAAATACAATATAATTGTGGACTCGCCCAAGGGAAAGGAAAAAGCCAACCATGACTGTAATCCAGGGTGAGTATGCAGTATTTGTAATAGGGTGGAAGGATATCATTGAAGTGTATATGGTGTTTATAATGCTACCAGAATTGTGGGCACTGTGTATGGTAACACTAGTTTGTCCTTGGTGATTTTGGCTCCAGTAGCATCTTGATAGAAATATACTGTATTACATTTTAAAAGTACTATTGTTGTGCTACAGATGTATTATGTAAGGATATGTGTGATGGTATGTTTGAAGTGTGTCGTAATGAAGGGTATGTTTAAAGTAGTTAGATACCCATTGGTGTGTTCAAACTGTGCATTTTATTGAACTTTGGTGAGTACATTTGGGTTGCAAGAACATTAGGTAGGCATTTGTTAGATTTGCTGGTAACCTATGTTTAGGAGTAATGGAAGTGTTGTTACATTCAAACCAACCACTTCTTTTTTTTGACATATGCAGTATAGTGGCCTGAAGTGGTTGTGCCACCAGTGTGTTAGATTATGCCTAATGTTGTGAAGGTTTTCTTGCCAAGTGATACTTGGCTGTCTGTAAAGCTAATGAGCTTACAATATTTTTGGTACCATCTGCATTGTACCTTAGAAGCATTAGTATGACATATTGGCCATGTGAATTTATTTGTATTCTGGAGCGATTGTCTTAGTTGAAAAAAGAGCATAAAATGCGAAGATTTGCATTACGCAGAAGCTGGTGAAATGGAATGCATTCAGGATTTTGTATGGATATGCAGACGCATCGTTAATTAGGGGTATGCTCTTGTGAAACATGGTTGCATAGAGTACATATTTGTTTGCATGTGTATACAATCTGGAAAATGTCATTTATAGGATGTTTTTGGTTTCTAGTGCTTGTAGTAAGTACATTAGGAATTCTTGTGGATCTTCTTGTGTGTTTACTGTGAATTCTACCATTACTGCACAGTAGTTAAATTCTTGCCTTATACCTGAGGCACTGCAGGTGCTGTCAGGATTATTTGTGGCATTTGTATGAAGAATGAGCATTTGCAAACACAACTGGTCTGAACCGTTTAAGTAAGTGTTGTGAACAATTGGTGGCAATTGGAAGTGAATATTAATTGCTATATTTGCATAGTATTTTACTCCAGTTGTGTTGCTAAATGTAAATGGACCAGAGAGTTGTGCCTCTGTATGCTTTCATGGGCCTGCAGTTGTTTTTCGACAAGCGGCATGTGTCTTTTGATGGATGTGCAGTTGTTCTTGGACTGGAGAGTTTTGTACTTTTATAATTTGATCAACCAGCAGTTGTTCTTTGTTTTTTATGTGGTAATGCAGGGAGATCTGGTATAGCTTCTGTTTATTAGATTTGTTTTTAAAGGTTTTGTTTTTTGAGATACAGGGTACATATCTAGATGGGGGTCTACAGTGAACACAGCATGTTATATTCTAGGATGCAAGGAATGTCAGCATTGACTTTGCATCATAGTTAACTAGGAATAAACCATTGACTGTATGGAGACGTGAAAGTGTTACCTAACTTTTACCTTCTTTGAAGACTATGCTGCCAATGTCGATCAGTGCATGGTCTACAGTTATACCATGTGACTTGTGAATAGTGACAGTATATGCAAGAGACAGAGAACATTGTTCTCTGCATACATACATGTCTTTGAAAATAAGGAAACGTGCTGTTGTTTGCCATATTCTTTTAACTTTTGCAAGTTTGTCAAAGTGGGTGTTGACAAACTGAATGTTGTTGTCATGTGGATATGGTTGGAAGCTAACAACTGTACCAATTGCTCCATTGACTAAACCTTGTTCTACGTCAAGGTTACAGTTACTCTGCAGTTTAAACACAGAGTTCATCATTTTTCTCATCCACGTATGCTTGGGATACATTTATCTAAGCTATGTAGTTGTGCTGTTGCTTGTTGACACATAGGGAGTGTTATGCCGTGCACTTCTAGTTTGTCTGTAGAGGTGATATGCACCATGGCTTGCATTTCTTTTTCAACTTTGTATCTTTGAATTGGCAACAGCTTGCAAGCGTTGGCATTAAGCACATGCATTTTAGATTTTGCTGAGTTAATTGTTCCATGACATCAGGGGCAGATGTCTTCTGTCCGTACAGCTCATGGATTACTCTAGTTTTTAAGGTGGATTTTGCATCTATAGTAAGTAGACCAGTTCTAATGTTTTTTAAAATGTTAACATAGATTAGATCTGCAGACTGACGCAAGTTTTGATTTAGTTCTCCGTAGCAAAAATGTTGTCACAGATTTACATTCCTAATGCTGCCGAGTGTATTTTTGCATTGTTTGTGTCCTAATGTTTTGAAAATGGGTTGACCTTTTACTGGTGTTAACTGTTGGAGGTCTCCGAAAACAATAACGTGCTTTCCTCCAAACAGTTGTTGGTAGTCGGTTTTTAGGACTTCCTGTATTCTGAGATGAGTTAAAGCCATCATGATGTTGGAAAACGTGCTTACATCATCAACCAGGAGCACTTACATTTGTTGCATAATTCTGCGTACTTCAGTAGCAGCTTCTGCTGATAATTTGTAGTATTCTAATTTGTTTTGGTGTTGAACTGGGAGAAGCAGTTGGTGTGAAGTTAAACCTCCTATGTTATAGGCAGCTAGATCTGTAGGTGCTGTTACAACAGCTGAAAGGTTGTTGTTTTTTAGGCCTTGTAGATGTTTCCTGATTATTTTAATAAGAAGGTTTTGCCAGAACCAGCTTCTCCACTTACACACAAGAACAGAGGTTTGTCATTTTTACAGCTACAAGCTTTAGTTTCATGTTTAAGTCGATGTTCAATTTCTTCTGTGATTTGTAGGTAAATGGTGAGTTGTTCATCATTTAGTTATGATTTCAGCACTGATAAAGCTTCTTCAGATTGTGTAGATTGAAACATGGTGTTTTCTACCTCAGTCATGGCTATTTCTACTTCATTTTGAATGAGTGGTTCTTCAAGTGGTTCTTTGCTTCCTGTAAGAGAAGGTTGACTGCCTTCAGGGGTGTCATTATCTAGTAGTTTCAATGTCTTCTTCTTGTTGGCGTTTATTGTCCAACATTTGTTTGTATGTTTAAAATTGATATTTGTTTCACTGCTTTCATTTGACTTGAATGCAGCTTCAAATGTGTCATGGTCACCTAATAATTCTTCTTTTCCCCAAGGTCTGAAAAGTTGCAGTAGGGCTATTCAATAAAGTTCTCTATGTTGTGGAGAATTAAATGATACATTTACATGATTAATTATGCTGACCTTGGCATGTTTTACTAGTTTTACTAGGCTTCCTTCACAAGTTGAGACTGAATATTTGCCAGTTGTCTCATCTGGCATATTATTGTTTTTGAAGAAGTAGTTGTGGGCTATGTTGTACAGGCACATGTTTCCCATGGCAGTGCTTCTGTGGCTATAGTTTCTATTTATTGGTAAGATTTTTTTACCCTTTTTTATGATGAAGCAGGACCAAGGTTTAGCCAAGCAATGTTTTCAAATTTCCTATATAAGGGTGTGCCTTTTGAATGGTCTGCAGCTTTGTAGGATTCGCATTCTCTATGTGACAGCATTTTGATACCATAGCTGTATAATTTTTGTGACACAGTTTTGTCAGATGATATGTCATCCCAAAGGTCTTTTAGCTCTGTTTTCTCAGTTTTGGTGAGATAGGCTGTGACATATCTTGCAACTGCAGTAGAATTGTCTGCAATGTATTGAATGTCTATATTTACATTCCACAAGAGGGCAATGATTGCATTGTAATCATTGATGTAGGTGGATGCCTCATCTCTTTTAATGTTGTATGTGTTTTATGGGGCTTTCCCTTTTAAACTGTGTCTAACAGAAGACATCAAGCTATTTACTTGTCCTAGCTGTTCTAGAGAAGCCAAGGCAGCACTTTGTATAGTATTTACCTTTGATTTTATATGGACATCGGCAGTATTTGACACACTTATGTTTTTGGAAGCGTAAGATTTGTGTATGTAGGTCACTATGTGTGGTTTCTGAAGGGTTGTCATAGGTAATGTATTTTTGAGTACATTGTTACATAGTGGCATCACTATCATGGCCAAATTTGAGATCATCTTTTATCTACAAAAGCATGTGGATGTGTGATGCTCCTCCACATCGGTATTCTTTTCTCAAAAAGAAGTGTTCTACTTCTCTGAATGGAGGGGTAGTTTATCGCAGACGAAGTGCAGCATGGCAATGAAGCGAATGTTAAAGTAGCTTGAAACCTTGAAAGGTTCAAGCGAGCACAGTTCTCCTGGTGTTTTTATGTCTATTACCTCTTTATTCTGGTTTGCAGTGCATAAGAAGTCATGCAAGTCATCCCATGCATATTCTCCACAACTTAAAGTAACAAACCATGTGGGTGGCCTAAGTTCCTTAGCATACAATGTACATCAGTGCGACGTTGGAACCAGTATTCTTTTGTACAATGCATTTTTGCCAAGAGATTTGTGATACTTGACTGTAAAACTTCCTCTGTGTCTTTTATCTTTTGAAGCAGTTGGGTAGCTGACATGTTTAAGAAAGTAGAGTCTTTTTTAATGAGTGTGCAAATCGATAACATTGAGTTGTTAGTTCGCTTTTGGATAGGAGGTAAAAATGTATTCTACATGTTGTCTGAATCTTGGGTCTTCAGAATGCATACATAAAGAATGATATTCTGATGCACTAATTAGTGTGATTCTTTCATCATATCTTCTTCTTTTTCCTGTTGGAAAGAGTAGAGGAAAAGCACATGCTTCTACACTTTTCTGCCATATGCTCATTGGAGATCCTTTGACTTGCTGCATTTGATATGTTTCTAATGCATCTACTATGGTGTCTTTGAAATGTAGGGGGGGTGAATTGCATACTGGTCAAAAATGTTGGCTGAAGTAACAGAATCCACACATTCAAATTGGTCAGTTTGTGGTGAATCTTCAATTATTTGGGTGGTTTCTTTTAAGTTTTCTTTGATGTTTATATCTCTATAGTATTCCTTGTTTTTCTTTAAGATATTCTGGGAATTGTCTTATTTTGTTTAAGTCAACTAGTTGCCAATTATTTTTTTCTTTTGTTGGTACACCATTACCTAGTACAATCAAATATTATTGTATTGGCTGTCCTACTCCTAGAGTTTCTGCATTTTCTCTAAGATCTAATGGCAAATATATTACTTTGCCACAAATGCCTTTGAGTAACTAGGATGGACATAATTTGGCAGTTTTTGGTTGAAGGCGTATCATATCTTGAAATGGGGGTACTGTTTGAATTATGATGCTCTCATAAAAGTGAAGTGGTTGGAGAGCTTTTGGAAGTAAGAAGACTTATATGTTATTAGTAATAGCCTGTGGTGGCATTTGGTTATTTTCAAGCTTTGTATTGCAGTATGTGCAAACTATTGAGGGTTTAGTTCTTTTGTATTTACTTTCTGCTGTTAGATATAAAGCTAATTGAAACCATTGGGATTCCTCATTGTCCTGTATTTTGTAGGCCATATCTACTATTTTCTTACAGTTTTTATAGAAAGTTCTATGACAACAGACACATACTTGATCTGGTTTTTCAACAGATGTGTTTTGAAACGTTGCCATTTTTTTTGTGTTTGTAAGTTGGTCGGTGTTTGTGAGGTTGTGTCTAACATTTTCTAAAGTAACAGAATTTTGTAAGCCAACTTCAGTGCCAAAATATGTACTTTAGATGTGTTCTATTTCTAGAAAGAGTTCTTCGGCTCTTCCATGCCGGAGGATGTTGTTTAATTTTTGCAGTTGTAGAGCAGGACTATTTGCATAACACAATCTATGGACAAGGTTTTGCATAGCGAATGGTGTGTTGCTAATATTTTGATGTGATGGAAGGTGCTTTTGCAAGCAATTCCAGAAATACAGGCTAATGAATGTTCTTGCAGTCCATTGCAGATGTGTACTGGGCAGGAGTCCATGGTTTGTAAAATTGTATTCTACTTTTGTCCTTTAGTTTCACATAGTGATTGAGGAATTGTCATAAACATTTTAATGATTGTTGGCGTACGTTACATATTGAGCTTTAGGTCCATTTGTACACTGGAGGGCTTGTTTGTTCAAAAGGAATATTTGGTTGAGATATTGTTGGGGACGTTTTTTCTGTAGGAGTTTCTTTTGCCATAATGGTGTCTGCTACCACTTTGTAGCCTTGCCCATTGATGTCCATGGCAATTGGGTTTATTTGTTCTTGTTTATAAGCCTCTTCATTGAAGTATTGCTCTGCACTGGTTGTGTGAAACCATTCACCTTCACCGAAGTAGGAAAAGGTATTCATATTGATATAGAGCATGTTTAGAAGTCGTTTTTGTAGTTTAATGATTAATTGATTAATTTAGATAGTGATTTCATTCTGTTTAAAATCAATATAAACAACTTTTTCTTTAGTTTAAATGCGCTGTCAATGAGCGCTTTGAGGATTAGTTTTCTGCAGCCATTTTTAATCATAGAACGTGACTTCTTAGATTTTTGATGTGATTGCTAAGAACTCTACGGTGGACATTTTTTGTCAAATTGACTTTGGGAAATGTTATACTGTGGCTATGTTAACATTGGTAGATTTAGTGTTCGGCTAATTTTTAGGTCTACTTTGATTTGTACATGTTGTTTTCTTTTATTTTTTTAAATATGGGGCTTACTTTTCATTCTGCTGACTGGTTTAGTTTCATTTAGTGAGGTTACTAGCTGTTCTGTTTGAACATTTTCTATACATTGTTGTGGTGGTTGATGACTATATGGCTTGTTCTTATTTTGATCTGCTCTATATTATCTTTGTTTTCTGCAGAGTTTCTGTTTAAAAAAAAGAAAGTGTGTTTTTGAAAGTTGTTGAATGTGTGTTATTGTATAAAATATGATGGGTCTATGGGTCTGTGGGTGTGATTGTAGAGGGATGCAAAAGAGTGCTTTGTGATTGTTTAGTGGGATGATAAGTGTGGTTTGGAATGTTGTAAGAGTAAGGGGTTGTATAGGTGGGATGGGTTTGGGTACACATGGCATTGAAATTGGGTTGTGTTGCATAAAATAAGTATATTTATGTGACGGGGAATGGGTGATAATGTATTGATAGCAGACTGTGTTGAGCAGTATTGGTGAGAGTGAGTAAGTGAGTGATGGTATGATTGAATAAGTAGGAATATTATACTATGTTGAGGAAAACATTGGTTGCTGTAATGGTGTGATTTAGTGTACAGGTATGAGGGTTGTGTGGGTGTAATTGTAAAAGGGTGAGGACCAGTGTGTATGAGTGGTAATGTGTGTTAGCAATTTGGAATACAATGAGTGTGAATGCTTTTGTATTGGAATTGAGGATTTGAGGTGGATAGGGGTATGGAAGAATAAAGAAATGAAATTGTGTTATAGAAGTTCATGAGAGACGGTTCTGTTTCCAGGCAATAAGGAATTGGTGGAGTAATGAATAAATAGCAATGTGGAGATAGGATTAGAAATTGTGTGAATGCTGCAATGGAATGAGTAAGAGTGAAATACAAAATTGTTGAGTAAAAGTATGTTATTTGAATTAGAGCGATATACATACTATATTAATGTACTTACTTTGTAGGACAAGAAGAGTTTTCTTTACTTCGGTAGCTGTGTTTGTCATTATTCTTTTTTTCTGTAATTATAAATGAAAGTTAGTTGGTATATGTGGTAATGGTGAAGTATTTTAGTAGCAAAGGTTGTTATTTATTGAGGTAGGAGCAGTTATTGGAAAAAACAGTGAATAAAGTTGTATTATGTGTGGAGTGATAAGTATGTTTACTATGTTGTTACACTCTGGGGGTAAGATGATTTAAACTTTTCACTGGTTCAAGTGGAAAGTCGCACGGTATTAGCAGTAGGTCAATGTGCATTATTTTTTTAAAACAGTGGGATACATCAGAACATCATTGAACCATGACAAGTGCAGTTTGCCATATTATAAGGAACAGGGTCAAAATTGGCATAGTGTAAAAAGGATGCACTTTTATTGCATCTTTGCAGCAGAGTAAACTTTGCACTAGGTCTATAATTGAGGGGTATTAGTTGTATAGCAAAGTTTGCCTTGATGCAAAAATGCATGAAAAATTTTTTTTTTTTGTTGCAGTAGAGCCATTTCTGCCCTGGTGCTTTTAAAATAGAAACTGCGCTTTCGTGGTGCAATGGATTTGTGATATGTAGCAGGGGCTTTAAAAAGTATGGTAAAGTGTGGCCTAGTGGCAACTCTGTGGAACTTTGCAGTTGTAGTAGAGTATGTTGTTAGTATATGGTGTGTTATAGTAGTGGTTGAAAAAGACTACTCTTTTTTATATAGGGAAAAGTGTTGCATATAGGTTTGCACGTTTTTAGTAGGAACTTGTTCAAAGGTAAATAATGTATAAATACATTGGCATGTGTACCATATTTGTGTGTTTTTAAAGTAAGGAACATATATTTGCAAAGTATTGTATCCACTGTATTAAGTGGCAATTATAATAAGGTGTAATATTGTGCTACTTAATGAAATGTGGTAGTATTGGGTGTAAATCACTGTATATTTAGAAGTAAGTATATAATTCACAAGGGTACCTGGTAGAGGTCTCGATCGTCCAGGTAAACATAATATATCTATACAGAACAATGTTCAAGACCCATAGTTTCAGAGAGCACTAGTCATACTTGAATTAATGCCTTCCTAGTATATCATACCTTCTTATATGAAAAAACTCTTTTTATCAATTTAATTTAAAAATACATCATAGCATTTCATAATGTAAGAATCAGCGATTTTAATCAACACACACCTCTTTCATCAACCTGAATACATGTATATCCCACAAGTCATACAAATTCATTCCCTTACACACCAAATACCTTGAGTTTCAATACTCCACCCAGGTGCACTACCAGGATTACAAAATACTAACTTAAATCTATTGATCAAAAACACCACTGACAAATAGCATCAATGTGTCTATTTCTTTGACTATCTGTCGACACGTGTTTCAGCTGGTTGCCGTTAGCCATACAATCATGCTAAATACTGCTGCGCCCTTCATCAGGACTGGAATGGAATTTTAATAGAATCCCACTCAAATTACAATTATGTGTTCAGGGTGTATTTTACTTGTCGCACAAGCTTCCTCTACATCATCTCTGCCTGCATTCTATGTAACCCGGCCATTTTTCGTGTCCACTGTCCTGTGACCTCTATGTTGATGTATACCACCTATGGTCACTATTCTAAAGGAGTCTCATTCTTAGCAGAATGTCCCCCAGTCATCTCCTCTTCTGATTCCATATTATTTCTTAGGGAAAAGCTGATAGTAATTCTCAACAACCCCCTTGAGCTGCTGGCATTATGCTGCTAAGTATGTCTTATAATGCCGCCTCAACAACTAAAGAGCTGCTCCATGATTGCATAGATCTCTGAGTCTGTAAGGTGCTTTACTGTCACCAACTTTCTCTGATGGACATTGTGGAGGCAACAATTTGGGGTATGTGACTGGAATATCATTGTAGTTTGCCATAAAGTTTACGTTTAAAAGACTCATGGGCCTGTTTCCAACTTCCAAGATTATATTTTCACAGAAAACTCAAAGGCAAATGTGGAAAGGTTCAAACTTGCTTTGTCCACAAATTAAAAAAGCCAGGTGGAATGTGAATATAGCTGTATGTGCTTTTTTACAGGATATAGGAATGGCAACTTTCCACAATGAGAATATAAAGTTTGATGGCGTGAACAGCTTTCAAAGAAATGGACTACATTTAACAGATGTTGGGATGAGATTTTTCTTTCAAATTTTCAGAATGCCTTGAAACAGTTTTTGTGCAAACATTTAAAATGGAACATGTGAAATATCCAGTAAAGCCTCTTTTAGTAGGTATAGTACATCAAAACCAAAAACACAAAAAAGTTCGAAGCAGTTTTTGTAAAAAGTTCTAATAAACAAATAAGTACAGTACAGCATTTGTTAGTTTAGTATAGTACATAAAACCGAAAAATTAAAAAGCAGCTCTTTTGAAAAAAATAAAAAGGGTGTTTTAAGAGCCACCAATGTAGAACAAAAAAAAACTAAATTGAGTTTAAACCCCCCCTCCCCCGCACACTTTAATTTCCTGAAAATACTGCTGACATTTTTACTGTCCACGGACTATATGACTGTGCAAAAGGGAGTAAGTAATTTTTTGATGGTAGTGTAAAATGAGTGGGACGTGTGAAAGCCATACATAATGGCTAAATACTTCCTATGCATTTTACACTTTATGTTAGCATTTTGTATAGTAGAGAAAAGGTGTTTGGGACAGAAATGTATTACTGTCACCTTTTCTTTTCTTTGCTATATAAAATGTAATGCTGATGAAAATGTTAGATATTCTTATAGACTCTTGCTACTCAAAGTATTAATATAAAGTAGATGGCGTGTATAAAAGTATTTTTTTCTCATTCTATTTTTGAACTTTAAAAGCGGTTCCATGAGAAACCTTTTCTTTTCACAGAGGGAAAGAGAGAGCAAAGCAGGGAGGGTGGGAAAAAGGGAGGGAAGGGGCACCAACCACCATATGAGTGGGACAGGTGGTTAAAGGAAGATGTAGGGCTTCAAAATAAAATAAGGTAGGGTATAATCCTTTTCATGCACCTTCACAGCCGCCTCAAAGGCGCTTTGGATTCCCTCCCACCTGCAGATGATTGTTTCACAGTACATACAAAGTACTGTTGACCGCACAAGGTACGGGGCAACAGCATCCGGTATGGCCTCTGAGACGACAAGAGGAATCCTCTGTCCCACTGCAGTGTCCGAGTGGTGACAGGAGTGGTCGAGGATGGTGTAGTGGCTGAAGTAATCCTACTCCCTGAGTAGGGGTCACCTTTCTCAGGGCAGCCGGGTGGAAGGTACGAGTGTGGCAACTCATAGAGGAAGTACCAAAGGTGTACTGCCCCTTTTGGCTGCGACTTAGTACAATACTCAGTGCACTGCACGTGGGCAGCCTGAGCTTTTGGCACTCCACCAACAGTGGTGAAAAACCTCCACACCCACAACTCCTTCTGCCCACCCAATTTAGTAGGCAGTTCCTCCACTACACCTTATTTGTCCTATTCCTCCTGCAGGTCAGCTACTGCAAGTGCCCTGTTGCCCTGTCCATGTCCTCCAGGTTGTGGTGATGGTGGCCACTGGGGAGGAGGAGGGATGGCCATTGTATCTTCCATTTTGCTTGAAAGATGCTTTTTTCATCTCTCAAATGCAGAGGTTCTTGTCTGCTGGTGTGCCATATTGAGAATGACTAACAGAAATGGGTGGGTCCCTTCAGAGGAAATGTCAGCAGACTACCGTCCTGTCTGCTGATATTGGCACCCAAATAAGGCCTTGGAAAGTTGTAAACAGTTTACGAATGAAGTAGGAACGGTACTGGGAGCTGTGGAAGGGCACAGTTTTAACTTGAACGTCTCTAGAGTGGCCCAAAATTGAATTTAAAGATGTCCACGGAGCACGAACACCGACCACGGACACATCATCACGCCGTGAAAATATAAGCTGTTGCAGAATTTGGTACGAATCCACCAACATTGGTTTAACTCCAGGAGAGCTCAGTATACAAAGGTTTGGAAACCCCTGCAACAGAGAGATGAAAGACAAAGGGGAGAAGAAAAAAGAAAACGATGAAAGGGGTAAAATAAAAACAGAATTAAAGGTAATAAACCAATAAGTGTTGATCCACCAATTCATCTAATAATTATGAAAATAATTGAGCAGGTAGAAATAACACACATCCTGATAATAGGTGAGCAATTTGTGGGTGTATATATCGTTTTTTGCCAATGTGTATGCCTGTAAGTGATAACCTGTTGTACAGTCAATTAGAGTGGATCACTCTCAAATTAGGATCAAGTCATGCGGATAGACAATGTGTAATTGTTTCAATAGATGTGGATTAGTATATAGGCTGGATTATTTTAATGATGTCAAGAAAATTATTCAGTCAAGTAGGAGAAGTTTATTCAGACGTTACTAAAGTCTTGTCATTTGAAGGAGGAGTCATCATCATGGGTGAGACAAGGTCCATATTTCTGCACAGCATACAGTGAAAACCGCCAGACGGAATTGGACCAGGAATGAAACAATTTGGGCACAAAGCGTTGACTCGATTTCTGGGAGGAGTCTGGGATTATTTGGTCAAGTAGTTGTTAAAATATTTGACAGAGTTGAGGGTGCCCCTTCTCCAAAATTTATAGCTGCATCTCCCATGGTGCTTTGCAGCAGAAAGGCTTTTTCAGAAATGAAAAAGCTGCCTTTTTTTTGATGGAAGAGATAATCAGGGTTATTTTCTAAATAACCGGGGTTAGCCAAAAAGTAGAAAATATGCCACTTGGAGGAGGACAAAGGATGACATGGTATCAGACTAGAGATGGGGAGGGGGAAACGGGACACCATGTGAAATTGGGGGTTGGCGGGGGGCGGGTGGCTGGGGACCAATTTCAGAGCTTGAATGTTTTCTCATAACCAGAGTTATTTTCGCGTAACCAAGGTTATGGTAGACAAAGGGATCGAGAATGGGGTTATTTGTAGTACATTACTTTTATCGGGGTATACTAACCGCGTTTAAGGGAACATTTTTTTAAAAAAAGAGTTAAAGAAATGTGATTGATATAAATAAAAAGTGTAATGTTACAGCTACAGTGAGGTGGTGGTAATGGATGTGGCTGAAGCCTAAGGCTGCTGGGTTACTATAAGGAACAGAATGGTGCAATATGGAAAGTGGACACGGCCGAAGGCCTTGGCCACTGGCCAGGGCCAAAGCCCATGGCTAGTGAGCCCCAACAAAACCGATTAGGACACCATGTCAAGGGATCACGGCGAAAGGCAGCGGCCACTGGCCATGGCCAAATACCATGGCTAGTGGGACTGGAAGAAAGCTATTGGGGCAACATTTCAAGGGATCATGGTGAAAGGCCGTGGCCACTGGCCATAGCCAAAGGCCATTACTAGTGGGACTGGAAGAAAGCTATTGGGGCAGCATGTAAAAGTGATCCCTGACTGCTCCTCGCATTCACACCTGCCACTCAGTACCGAACATTATTGACATTATTTTTAATGGGACCCCTAGCAGCGACTGAGGGATTTTTCTCCTCCGCTCTGACACACTTGCCTTTCAAAAGATAAATCATGAACACCTAGAAAATAACCCAAGAGAGGAGAGTTTGCTATAATGTTGATGGAAAAGTATAAAAGGTGCACACCTTAAAACCTACAAAGCTGTATTTAAACAGTTCCTCCAGAGTGCAATCCTAATGATCGATTTCGCTGGCATCTTGACCAGACGTTCACGTAGGCTTGTAGTAAGTGTCTCACGCCTGGTTCTGGCAACCTGTTTAAAACAGTCCAAACGCATGAAACACTACAGGTGTTTACTGACATCTGCAACAAGGGATTTTCCTGTATCAGGCGTGACATTGTTCGCCATATCTCAGATCCAGGAAAATTGACCCAATTCCTGCATTAGTGGCAATTGAACACCCCTCCCAACAGACTTAAAACATTTCAAACATACACCAAAACGCTACACACCTCAACCAACTTGCATACCACAGCCTTGGCCAACGGCTCCTAGCACCATGAGATCACAAAATTCGCCTTCTTGCAAAAATGCCTTTCTGCTCTCGACACAGAACATCTAGACATGAACCTGCTCTCAGAGCTCAAGTTCCTTCCAGTCTGCACATATCACCACAACCGCAATGGTATGCTGCATTTTACCCTCTCTCCCCACCAGAGGCGTTGCTAGGGGGGGCAGCCTAGGGGGCTATAGCCCTGGGTATTTTGGTAGTAGCCCCGGATAGAATCTCAGGGTCTACAACCAAAAGGCTACCTAGCCCGAGTCCTGACAGTCCCGACATTAGCGTAGCCCCTGATCTTTTCCAGACCTAGCAACCCCCTGCTCCCCACTATTCTCACCCACGCCCCTCTCATTCAGATCTACTAGGGAGCCTGTACACCATGCAAATAGTGGAGGGGCGCAGTATAAATGTTCATAAGCCTTTTTACAACCCTCATGTGCGCCATTATGCAGCTAAGCGGGCTGAAAAGGGCCTTTTCCTGCATTTTGAAGCGCGGCCCAAATTCCCGCTATAGATGCACTTTAAAGTGTGTTGTTAAGTGAAGCGCGCCTGTGCTCCTTTCGGAACAGGCTCATGGCGATCCACGATGCTTGACGGGCTTTACTGCTGAAATGGTCATGCACTTTCTTAAAATATGAACCGCTGCTCTCCCACTGGCACATCTGTCCCTCAAAAAGGGACCTCAATGCAATGTTGCATTTTTACTTTGCAAAATGACCCCGACTTAAAGGTACACTGACCGTGAAATTCTCTCTGGGAACTTATCAGACATTGTCCAAGAAATATGCAGATCCCCTTTGTGAAGAAGGTAGCAAGAGCATTTTGAATTCCAAGTTCAATTAGTGTGTGTCCTAGCCACATGTGCCAGGGAGCTATTTGCTTCTACTCCAATGGAAATAGCGCCATTCGGTCTGTGGGAATTTGCTCACATATTATACTGCAAATGCTAAATGAGCATTTATGAGTTGGACCACATTAAAAAAAAATATGCTGAAAGCTTCACAGTGCATAGGTCAAGAGTTGCAGAAAACTCTTGCTAACATCGTCAAACTATACTTAACTAGTATTCGACGCACTCAAAGCGGGTACTCAGCAAGTTTGGTCGGTGCTGGGAATTGGAATTCACTGGCATACATTGTCCATTCCATTCGGGAGAGGCTAGCCCAGTCATGCGTTAACTTTGCATTCTGGGACTTGGAGTCCTGCATTTATAGGTTACATGTGAATATGTGGAATCACAAAATAACTAATTCCAAAACAACAAATTCCTTCTTTGTTGTTTTTTGGGGGGTTCCCCGCATAAGCCCCACTTTTGTTGTTCCTACTACTTTTCCCCCAGCCCCAAAACCACTATTCCTACTCCCAATGCCATTTTTAGTTTTTTCCCAAATTCTTTATTTTGGAATTAGTTATTTTGGATTTGTTGTAATTGGATTCGTTATTTTGTGATTCTGCATAATCATTGCATACCCATTTGTAATGGTGAACTTCAGGACTATAAGTCCTAGAATGCAAAGTTAAAACCAGGACTGGACTAGTCTCTCCTGAATGGACAATGTTGGCAGTATGCATTTGGGATGAGAATTTTAGCCATCACAAAATCATGCTTAACCTATAAATGACAAAAGAGTACATTTTTGTCACCAGGATAATCCATTCCTAAAACAGGGACTATCAGCGGACATGTTCTTGTTGCTACGGTTACCGCTCCATTTTTGCTTGCAATGGCATTTGGAAGGATCGCATCCCTTTGACTGGGTGTCGTTTGAGACCTGTTGAGCATTGTGCCAAGTCATGAGGTCCACAGTGCACACATTCAAATGAAATGACGCACCAACGAATAGGAACGCTGTCCAAATGTGGTTTACCAAGGAACATGGCTGACTTTCTACAGGAACTGGGCCTGTAAACACCTCTCTGGGGCAATTTTTTCAGTGAGATGTTGACGGGATAATGAAACAACGTCACCAGTGTCCTGCGAGAGCTGTCAGGTGGGAGATGCGGCGTAAACAAGGCAGCCAGGAACAAGAGCAACTGGCTGGAACTTTGTTCTGAGATGTAGCCGGAATCCACGGCGTTCCTGTAGTGTGTGAAAGGGCAGTGTGAAACATAAGAACTGTGCTGCCTGGTTGACCTAAGGGCATAGCCCCATCACGCCCCCTTGTTAGATAGTGGAACGTCAGTGCAATTAACTGGGCACTAGACTGTTGCCCAGTTCATTGTTGTTCGTTGATGGTAGCCATGCCCAAACTGAAATGTCAATTTTTTTTGCTCATTTGAAAACCTGGGAATCATGTAGGTGCTTCACACAGCGCTGAACTAACTCAAAGTAGAATCAGGGTTTTTTATAGATACATTTTTTTGAAGCAGAGGCTTTTCAACCAAGAGGTCACCAAACAGTATTGCGCGGAGGTTCCCAGAAGACAGGATTACATAATCAAAGACATATGATAGGCAGGTGGAGGACGGAGCTGGGACATATCACTGTATCAGTGGTAAATAGTTGCTTTTTCGATAAAAAGAAATATGCACGACTTGATAAATCGGGTTTTAAAGAAATGTGGCCCAGATCAAAGAAATAGTGGTGTTTTTTTCCGGCTAATGTGGGTTTCACGTGTATGGGTTTTGTTAAGCACTAATCATTTGCCTGAGAACATCTTGGTGCTGTGGAGTTGTGCAGGCTGTCAAAGCGTTATCAATTCAATTCCAATTCCCTAAATGGTGAGGTCTTGAGTTTCTATCTGAAGACTTTGAGCCTCATTTAGAGATTGGTGGTAACAGCAAATCTGGCTGTATTTAGCAAATACCTTCTGATTTACCATCCCCCAATTCAGGTTAGGGTCTAGTACTGCTGGCAGTGTTCCAGCCTCCAGGTGGACTTTCTGTTGAAATTCTACCTATGTTTACCTCCACCAAGGAGGGGATCATGACCAGCAAAGAGCTGGAGTGTCTGCTGACATTCCCTTGCAGCTGCCAACACTGTTGGAGGAGGCTGCTGGTCTACCTGAGCCTGCAGCACGCGAGGCCCTCTCCGTAACCCCATCATTGTGCCACAGTCCCCAATGTACACTACCTTTTCTTACCGCAATGAACTGTTTGCTGGGTGAGGTTGCACATTACACTGCCTGCCTCCCCCTGGCAGTTCTATCCTATGGCAAACAGTGTCCCACACCCAGGAGGAGGTGGGCGGTGATGCCATGGGAGCGGATGTCTTCAGTCCTACCTTCCCCTTTGTGAGGAAAGTCTCAGCCTGCCTTGCCTCTTCCGCATGAGCAGGAAATACCGAGGTGGCCCCAGTCTCCTCCTCCTAAGTCATCTGCAGGGGCAGGGGGGCGAACACGGGCTCCTCAGTCTGGTGCTCGTAAGCTCCCTGCAGCACCACCACCTCCTTCTCTTCCCTTCACCCTTTGTCCCCCTGCACCTCTGTGGATACGTCTTCCTACTTTTCCTGAAGTACCACCTCCTCCCTACACTTTCAGGGTGAAGGAACACAGCCACATTCTGCAGGTCTTTGAGTGACTCTGCTGCAAAGTCCTCCTAGCGCTCTGCAGGCCCCTGTTCGCCCACAGTATCCATCCATTCTAGCACTGCCTACCCCTCACCAAGCTCTAGCACAACCTCCGGCTGCCCTTCCTCAGGGTCTGTCTCCCCCTTCATGCTGAATTCCTCAACTTCTAACCCCAAGGTTCAGGAGTAATCCAGCTCCGCATCTTCTCCCTCCAGAAATAACAAAGTAAAACAGTAGTGACGGTGACTGGGAACAGCCAGGAAGACTACTCTGGTTAACACGCACAGGTTTCTCTAAAAACAAAGAAAGGAAATATATGATAGCTTATTTATTTATTTATAACACGCTTAATACCCATTTTCTAAGCGCGGACCCGGGCTCGAACCTGTGTTGCTTCGTGTCGTCTTGCTTCCAAATCGAGCACGTTGCCCCTGAGCTATCCTCAGCTATTAGCAAGCCTTCTTTAGGTTTTTTTTAAATGTTTGTGGTGAGACACAGTGAATAGGGGAAGTACAAGAGGAACTTGTTTGTACAAAATACATATTTTTACAACTGAGTGAGGCCTATAGGAGAGCCTCAAAGAACACACACAGACAAAAGAGGGTAAAACAGGGCTCGATAAAGAGGACAAATGCTACAAACAACAAACAAAACAAACTCGTCCAAAACTCTCCTAAACTTGCCAAAAGCACTCCAATTTCCACCAAGACAACCAACATATGGCCCTGCCCTGTGCACCCCTAACTCAACAGCCAAACAAAACCCACAAAGGAAGCAGCGGGCTAGTTGAGACTTCTAAAGGTCTTCAAACCTGTTTTAGAATGGCTCAGAGACAAGGAATGGCTTTTAGGACTCCCCTCTCGATCCTCAGGTCTTGAAACTGAGCAGCATGCCTCAAACCCCACCTTGAGACTTGTGGATACCATTTGGAGGAAAACAAAACACTTGTGGTCAATCCCACCGGGAAACGCTTAGCCTTCCTGCAGGGCACATTTTGGGAAGTCCAAGCACCTCTCATCACTACAGACTCAGTCTGACTCTACGGCAACAGAACAATGCCCAAAAGGCTGGCCTGGCATACTTCTTCTGTCTTGATTTGTGGGCTAACGTAAGCCAGTTTAATGAGTTTCTGCATTGTGTGGCTGGTAGGTTTGACAAGCTATAATGAACCAATGTGGTTTAAAATGAACTGTGGGTCAAACGTTAGGCAAAAAACTTTCCCCTAGGTACTACTACTTATCAGTGTGTTGTGATACATATAGCAAAACAAAAAGATGATGGCTGGAAGGTTTTGAATTAATCTGAGCCTCTGGCATTGCTCTGGGCAACCTCCCTGACCATCGCTTTTTGCCTGCCACTCCATCACAAAAGGGGAAAGATCATATAAAAATCAGACTTGGTCCCACCCCAAAAGGGGAAGTCTAGCTCAAACTGCTTGGTCACATCCCTTCTGCACAAGAACACAAGCATCCCCAAACATGTTTGGCCTCGTTGAGCCTCATCATTAAGGAGTAGCTTGGGGTTCTAGGCCCAGAAGGCACGGGACCCACATCGGGGTATACCGTCCCACTCGGGTGACTACAGCAGAACAAAAAGGTGATGGCTGGAAGGTTTTGAATTAATCTGAACCTCTGGCACCAAGCCTGATTTGCATATTTCACGTTGCTCGGGCCTTTAACTATGGGCCACAGGAAATTACCTGAAGCGGTAATGCCCTCCCCTGTTCGGGGCTTATTGCTTAATTAAGCACTGGCTGCATGTCAGTGTTCAACAATGACCATAAGCATGAGACCTTATCACAGTTTCTTCTGTTGCATGTTTTTTTCGTCTTGAAAGTAGGGTATTAAAATTCAGAGTAGTTTTAGGTGCATATCTCTCAGCCTTGCGGTACTTGCAGCCTTCCACCTATGATGGGAAAAAAACTACAGTCATATTGTAGGTAATTGGTTATTATGAGAAATGTAAAAATGATATTGTTAGGTTGGTTTATCGTGATATGCGTTCAAAATTACAAGCCACATCTATAAAATGGCATTAACTTAGTTTGTGAAACATTCTAAAATAATTGAATCTCACTGGACAAACCGAGCTGTGAAACAATGTGGCCAAGTGCATACTTTGGAGACTGGGCTCAAACCTCATCTTCAACCAAAGTGTGTAAACCTCAGCAACACATGTAACCTTGCAGTGCTTTACTTGCACAAATCATAGTCCATAGAGGTGATGTATTCATAGTGTACCATATTAAAAAGTCTTTATTGTGGTTTATGAATGTGGCTCATTGTGCATTGGTGTGGTGCAGCACTCCCCCCAGTCCCATGGCCATGTTTGGGTCCCAGTGGGTCTATACATACCAAGTCATGAACCTGCTGAATGCAGTTTAGATAATCGGCCTCATCATAAGTCGGGTGATGCGGTAATAATGTGGTGGTAATACTGTTACCGCTGCATTACCACAGCACCCCACTACGAGTTTGGCAGAGAGGTGGAGGGATTCACCTCCAGCTAAGAGCTGGAGCTAAATCTGCCACCTTTCCACCAAAAAAAGGCAATTTCTCTGGAATTACCGCCGGAGGTAATTCCGCCAAAATGCTCCATGGAGTCCAATGGACCCCAATGAATGGGGACTAAAAACGTGCAGTCCAAATGTGCCTGCAAACAACGACATTGTTCAGCAGGTTTCTCTCAGCCTGCCTGCTTGTAGGCTTTCCCCTGCAGATGCAGCAGGCGGCATCCTCGCCTGCGGCTGTCCGGTCCAATAAGGAGACCCCTGCGTAATTAAAATGACATTGACATCTTTGCCTCAGCAGCTGTGAAGAGAGGCTTTCTTCCACGTGTAGAGCTGTTTCCTTGGGTGGTGGGACCCTGGTTCCTTGAGCTACTGGGGAAATACGCGTCCAATGTCTGCATCATCCGGCCCTTCCTGCCCATGAAATATGCCAGCACGGTTGTGCCACCCTGCGTCCCTGCCGTGTGATAGGCTGCCGGGCTGGCACTACAAATTACTTCTGGGCCGAGTTCCAGGAAGTTAAAAAGAAGCCGCTTATGCTTTCCGTGGGAAAAACATACAAAGTGGGTCTCCAGCGAGGGGGCAGCGGCTATTCTTCCTTTCTTCGCCTCGCTCTGGAGTGTGTGCGCTTTATGCTGCGCCTGCACAAGAGATGTTTTGGCGGTGGGAAAATGTGCTTCTGTTTTCTTGCTTTGACAGGGCGGGGGAGGGGCGATTCCCCGTGAGTTGTAATGTGTGCCCATCGCGAGGAAGAATGCGCCCTCGAACCCGCCGTAGACGTCGGTGTCCTCCACGGGGAATTCAATGAACTGCGAAAGTCGGCCATTAACATTCCCGAGGCACGAGGCAAACCTGCATTTCCTGGACAGTTATGCTCAGAGATAAACGTCCTGCCTTCCTCCTGCTAATTTGGCGCTGACGAGGCAACCTCTGCATCTTTCTAGGGTAGCCGTCCCCGCCCCCCAGCACATCAGATCAGCTCTGCTGTCACCCAGCAAGGGTGAAGCATTGTATGAATACCCTATGACCTTGGGGGGATGCTCTTCTGGCCTGTTTTTCATTTGCATTCTGGGGTGTAGGACTTTGCCCCATCCTTTTAGAATTCCGAAACTGCCTCAGAGCGAGAGCACAGTACTGTACAGGTACACACTGGCATAACGGGAGCCCGCGCAGCGCCCGCGCAGCACCCGCGGAGCGGGGGCCCCGCTAGCACATGTCCTGGAGGCAGTGGCGTCGCCAGGAATCAAATTTAGGAGGGGCACAGAAGGGGCCAAGGACAAAAGTAGGGGGGCACAGACAAAAGTAGGGGGAGAACATGGTCACTGCTCGTCTTAGGTAGGGGGGGGGCACAAGGGGGGTGCACAGGGTTTCACGCCACTGCCTGGAGGGGGCCTCACTAAGTAAAAAACTTTTTTTTCTTCAAATTTGAAAAAAAATGAATAATTCTTTTTGAATTCACGCTGCCTTCATAAATAAATTACTTCTGTAACAGAAATAATTTCTTTATGAAGGCAGAGTGAATTAAAAAAGAAACAATCTTTTTGAAGTCCGAAGGCCCCACTCAGGGGAGTTGCTAGGTCTGGAAAAGACCCGGGGTTACGCTGATGTCGGAACTGTTGGGACTGGGGGCTAGCTAGTCTTTTGGCTGTAGCTCCTGAGATTCTACCCAGGGCTACAACCAAAAGATCAGGGGCTATAGCCCCCTTAGCCCCCCCCTAGCAACGCCCCTGACCCCACTGCATGACAGACCCCAGGCTGGAGGCCTCCATGTCATGGGGTGTGGGAGCCCTACGACTTCAAAAATAAATAGTTTATTTTTGAAGTCACTCTGCCTTCATAAAGAAATTATTTCTGTTATGGTTCGGTCCATAACGGAAATAATTTCTTTATGAAGTCAGAGTTGAATAATCGCAGGTTGCATGCATATTATATATTTGTATAAGTGGAATGTTTATCACCCTAATTATTTATGATTGGTATACTATATATTTCATCTCTGTATATGTTGTAGACGTAGCCATAAAAGATTAATTTCCCAAAAATTATATATTGTTGCAAACATTAGAAGATAATGTTTAGCGGACAGCATTCTATTTCTTAATGACAATTTCGAAAGTGCACTGCCAGGGGTTGTTATGAATCATAATCTTGGTGTCATGTGCTGAATTCATGTCCACTTGGAGGATATGGACAAAAAAGCGGCATTCCTATGATTCATTAAACAACTGGGAATGGCCAATGGATGGTGCACACTAGATACTCTCATTGTAAATTAACAATAAATTGTTTCTTGTTCATGGGTTCATTCCTGCATCTGTAAGTAAACTAGTATAGTTATAGAAATACATGCATTTCACGGTCTGTATTTAGACTGCACTCTGTAGACCGTAGGAAACAAATAAGTTTAGATTCCATGTTATGCAGTTTCAACTGCAAATTGCTGCCCCATTTCCCCTTTTTAGCTTTAAAAAAAAAAACCAATGAAACTTAGGTCATCTTGGTTAGCCATCTGGTTTTCCAATTGCCAATGAATGGCCAATGGAAGTTTTGGGATCTGGATTCCTTAAACTCGATAAATGTTCGCGTATGCTTTAACCTTTTGAACTATTAGTGAATCACTTACTTATAATATGAATGAAACATCTTTGGCTACCTTACCTAGTAATAACTATTAATAATAACAGCTCACTCACTATTATACGGGGAATGATCAGTGATTCTGCACACTAGAACTCTCATTAATCACTCAAATCACTGTTACTTATGCAGTTGCTTTCATCTCAATTTTGCTCTAACATCATGATATTCAACAATCAAGTTGTTTGCTTCTTCAATGATGTGATAATACCCATGCTGATTCTCAAATGTAATTTTCTTTTCCAAATGTTTGACCATGACGCGTGCTTTGTCCACTTGAAACATCCTGTGTGGTAAGTGTCTTTACTACTTTTTTATTTTGATTCCACAATGGATTTGAGCATGAGTACAATTTCCTTGTCACATTTTCCACACTATCTTGTTTTCATATTATTGGTTACAATGACATTGTACAGCCCTGAGAACAACCAAGCTGGTCGAAACACGTGTCGGCTGTTTCTCGAGATTAAGAAATACATCAAATGTATTCAACTCAAGAAATTGCACATCGCAACGTTCATTTGGATGTTTAAATTTCAATTGTGAAATATTCCTTGGACTTTCAATTTTATAAGTTCATCAATATCCACTATTGCGATTGTAGTGAGCATGAATATTATCTCGAAACTTATATACAACATTATTATTCAACACAAACCTTAGTGGGTGGTTCCAATGTTTTGAGGTTTTCGCTGCTGGTAAAACATTTTTCTAAATACAGCAGGGAGAATAGTGTAAGGGATTTCAATCAGACACTCACCCAGGTCTCGCCTAGCATGTAGCGCGCGATGAAACCCTCATTCATTTTTGTCTATAAGTTCAATATTCTGAATGATGTACCACTCATATCAGACCCATCTCAAAATACCCCCCAGGTCACACTGAACCAGGAATCAGGCTAGTTTGTAAAGGTAAAGATGTATTTATTTATTTAATATTCAAATCACACATAAGTTTAATATATATAGCATTTAGGTTAAGATTCCCTCTCCAAAGTTTTGTTTAAATACCAATGAACAATCCTACACCAATGTGAGTAACCAGCAGCTATTCAGGAATAAAAGACAAGTTCTAGAGCTTATAGGCAATCTTCCCTCCCCAAACAAGAGAGAAAAACCATTTTGTAAAATGACACTTTTAAACTGACAGATGAAAATTGCTTTGTAAAATACTGCAAAATGGTCAAAAATGCTTAAATGAAGAAAAATTCTAAGGAAAGCAACTCTAAACAAGTCCTAACACACATGAGCTATAATATAAACAACAATACACACTTCAGATGAGGATGGGATTGAAGAAGCACTTTGAAATGGGCAAAAGACACATGTAACTTTGGCTAAATTGCAAATTTCCGGCAAACTTTTACTATTCGAAATTGGAGAAAAGCGGATCAAATACACTGTTCCATTGTGGATGTAGCTAGGGGTCTTAGGTATCAGTGAGAGTTGAAATTTCGTTTCTATCGTTAAAACTGAAGAAGTTATAGAGGTTTTAGTAAGAGGTGTTTTTGCAAAATAGGCGTGAAAATGAAAACAGAAATTCGATTTAAAAATGCCAGATTTTCTTATACTAGATTAATGACTATGAAAAAGAAGAGACCACACATGAATCTTCACGGCTACATGGCCAGCGCAACCATTCACCTGATGGGTCCTCAATTTCTTCTGGGATTTACTTTAGTTACTTGAAATCACTAAGGAGTTATGGTTTTGTACAGATGAGAGAAAAATCAGCGCAAGAAGGTTTCTAACAATACTATGGTTCTGAATTAAAGATGGGTTGGGGAGGGAGGCCACCAGGGGGCGCACAGGCAATGGCTGCCTGATCGCGGGGTTCCCGCCGAGGCCGGGCCTATTCAGGGGATTGAGCCCCCCCAAGACTCCCCCGAGCGAGCACAACTGGTGGCGTGAGCTGGTGACCCCCCCGTAACGCCCCCGCTCGAAGGAACGGAACTCCAAGTCCGAGCGGAACCGGAGTTCGGGGAGTGTCGCTGCACAGCTGGGCAGGCGCCGTTCCCGGAGACGCTGGAGGTGGAGGAACCCTCCGCAGCAAGGAGGTCGGGGAGAGGATTCCGGCCCCCCCTGGCCCCGGTGTCGGAAGGCGCTTGTCAGCGGAGTGGCGCTCCCCAGGCGGGGACCAGCGGCAGCGCCCCCACCCGCCCTCGGACAAGGGAGACGGACAATTTCGGATCCGTCTCCGGGCTCCACGGGGCTGCGGTGCAGGCCCCAGGAGACAACGCCGGTGGCCAGGCCTCACCAGAGGGGGCCCAGGAGCGGAGGCCCCCGGTAACGCGTCACCTCGGGCGAGCGGCGGACCGGCCCCCCCAACGAGAACCAAGGCGACAGGCCCTGCCACTCACCACGGAGAGGCCCCACAACTCGAGCTGGCCCCGGGGGCCTAGTGGGGTGGAGCGGGGTGGTCTCCCGCGGCCTGGGTCCCATCCAGGGTCTCAACAACGACCCCCATCCGGAGAGCCAAAGACAAGGAACCTCACGGCCTAAGGCACAGCAGGGGGAGGCCCTTGGACCGGGTCCCGGGGCGTGGACCCGCCCGACAGCAGACAACCCCAGGAGGAGACAGTGATTTGGCAGTGACGGCTCCCCCATCCTGAAGAACGCCGCCGGCAGCGACCCGCACCCCAGGTGAGAGGCCCCCGTCCTCAGTTGGCGGGGCGAGTGCCCGCCTGGGGGGCTACCCCAACCCCCACAGGGGTTAAACCACCGCTTACAAGCCCCACTTGAGCGATGCATAACTGTCTGGCCCCGGGACAGCGCAGCACCCCCCCAAGCGCCCCCCAGGCCGCAGCGGACCACGCAGCTGGAGGTCAGTAGGTCCTCGAGCTGGCGGAAGACCCGACAAGCATACCGCTTTTGAGACTCGGAGAACGCCTCCGGGGTCCCTAACTTCTCCGGAATCGCGGCCCACCCTGAACCCGCAGGCTATCCGTGACCCAGGTGAGAGGCCCCCATCCTCAGCTGGCGGGGCGAGTGCCCGCCCGGGAGGCTGCCCCATCCCCCACAGGGGTTAAACCACTGTTTACAAACCCCACTGGAGAGACGCATAACTGTCTGGCCCCGGGGCAGCATGGCGCCCCCCAAGGGCCGCCCAGACCGCAGCAGACCCCGCAACAGGGGATCAGTAGGACCTCATGAGCTGGCGGAAGACCCTACAAGCATTCCGCTTTCAAGAAACAGAGAACACCACCGGGGTCCCCAACTTCTCTGGAATCATGGCACACCCTGAACCCGCAGGCCAACCCGCAATGACGATGGAGAGGGGCTTTGCCTCCATCCTCAAGGAGATCAGAGAGATGAGATCCGATATCGCCCAGAAGTTTGAGAAGATGGATCAGAGAGTAGACAAAATTGAGGACAGGCTCCTACAAGTGGAAAACTATCAATCGTCCTCTACATCTCAGGAGGTCCAATTCGGCACACGGCTTGCTGCCCTGGAAAAGAGGGACGAGGAGAGAGCCAGGCTAATGGATGACTATGAAAACAGGGATAGACGGAACAATCTTAGATTTTTTGGGATCCCGGAAACGGAGGGTGAGACGGAGAGAGAGTTGACCCGAGTGGTGAGAGACATTATCGACCCTCCTGTTTGCAGAAGAAATGACAACAGAACTCACGTTTGACCGGGTGCACAGGGCCGGGGGAAGGACGGGGAGCCCCAGATCGGTTCTGGCCCGATTCCACTTTTACACCGAAAAAGCCAAAGTTCTGGAGGAAGCGAGGAAGGTGGGGGTGATAACCTACAACAACGCCCAAATCTCCATTTTTCAAGATCTCTCTGCTTACACCATAGCCAAACGAAGGATGTGCCGCCCCCTGACACAACAACTGAAAAAGAAGGGAGTGCGTTATAGATGGGGGTACCCCTTCTCCCTGTCTTTTGAATATTCAGGCCAACGCACAACGTTGGTAACAGAAGAAGACATTAAGGGTGCTATTCAGGATTATGTGGGTGAACCCGTCCCCGGAGGGGGCCGGTGGGCCCTGAAGCGCTCATCATGGGCACCCCCAGCCAGTCTAACTCCAGGAGAAGGAAAACCGGCTCTAGGAAGTTCAGGAAACTGAACACACCACCGACACCAATGGAGGAAGAACATGTCGAATCGGAGGGGTGACAATAGTGACCCCATGATGGTCTCCAGAACTAGAAAACAGGAGGACTCAAATGACGCTTCGTTCGCTGCACTCCCTTGAACAGCAAGTATAAGGGGGAAATGGGGGGGCATAACCATGGGTGTTGAGAGAAGTATCATTCCGGGCACAGGGGAAGGACGCCCATTGGGCGGAGGGGAAAGCCCGGTTCATCCACAGATCGGGCCCTGACAACTGGGTTGGGGAGACAATTCTAGTACCCCCTCAAACAGTGACCAAGCTGGGGTGATCGAGGGGGGGAAGATGGGGGGGGCTCACGTTAGTGTGCTTTGCTATCGATGCCTGGCCGTAGGGAACAGGCTGGTGGTCCGGCCATAATTCCAGAAATGGAGGAACTACTTGGCTGGACGCTGGGGAGCGGGGAGGGGGTTCGTAAACAAGTTGGGGGTTTAGGGTTGGGGAATGAGTTGGGGGGTAAGTTGGGGAAATGTTTCAAAAATGTCCAAACAAGGAAATACAGCAAGCAGGGAGGGAGCGACGATGCGACATCGGTGACCAAAGGGGAAGGTGATAGCGACTATGGCTGACGACCGACCGGCCCTAGGAGTGGGAACCCTGAACGTACGGGGCCTGAATACCCCCACGAAAAGATCTCTAATCTGCAGAGAGTTTAGAAGGGCAAAGTTGGACCTACTCTTCATGCAGGAAACACACTGGGCAAGGGGGAGGGAGCCCAGAATGCGAGGGGGGAGGTATCAAGGAGATATTCCATGCATCCCACAAAGGAAAGAAAAGAGGGGTTGCAATCCTGATCACTAGGGGGTTAGGTTTTGAGAAGGACTCCATCCTGAAGGACCCCGAAGGCCGCTACCTCTTTGTACGAGGCTCCCTACAGGGCTCGCCCATAACCTTGGAATTTGTATACGCTCCGAACGAGGGCCAGGCCCGATTCTGGGAGGGAGTTAGGGAAAGGCTAGAAACTTTTGTCCAGGGTCCAATGGTGGTGGGAGGTGATTTCAATATGGTCCTCGACCCAACCAGAGACAGTCAGCGGGTGGGCGCTTTAAACCCCAGACCCGCAGGAGACGCCATGGCATGCAGCTTTCAGAGGGTGAATGGGAGCCTGGGGCTGGTGGATACGATTCCCACCCCCCGAGCAGGGACTCCCTCCTTTTCCTACTACTCCTCCACTCACAATGCCTTCTCCAGGATAGACTACATTCTTGTGGACGAGGTCCTCCGCCCCTACATAGTGGGTTACAGGATAGATCCCGTTCCCTGGTCGGACCACGACCTGGTCTGGATCACCCTGGCGGGGGACTGGTGTAGAGAACGGAGGGGACGCTGGAGATGCAACGATGCCATACTTAGAGATGAGGTACATGCCCAGGCCGTCCTGGACGCCATTTCAGAGTTCTTTGAGCTCAACGACAACAGGGAGGTGGGCATGCACACCCTCTGGGATGCCTTCAAGGCGACCCTAAGAGGAGTACTCATTAAAATAGGATCTCGACAGAAACGGGACAGGGAGACCCAGGAGAGAACTCTGAGGGAAAAAAGTGTGCGTCTCAAACCGGGGGGTTCCCCGGTACAGACCCTAGAGAGCGACCGCGTGGCGACACTGGAGGACTACAGGCTCCAATTAAAAGACCTGCTCCTCTACAAAACGGAGAGGAGCCTCCTAATGGTTAAACAAAAATACTATTAGAAGGGGGACAAAGCGGATAGGATCCTGGCCTGGAAATTGAGGGAGGTCCAGAGAAGCAGGATGGTGAGGGAGGTGAGGGACATCAGGGGAACACTAGGTTGCGACACCCCCATATAAGCAAAGCTTTTCGCCAATACTACGAGTCATTATACGCCTCAGAATACGACGGTGGCGATACCCAGATTGTGGAATTCCTCGACTCTATACAGATACCGTCCCTCCCCCGGGAACTGGCAGAGGGGCTGGAGGGTCGGGTGATCGAGGAAGAGGTTGACAAGGCGATCTTCGGGATGAAGGTGGGGACCTCCCCGGGGGAAGACGGCTTTTCGATTTACTTCTACAAGAGGTTTCGATCCTCCCTGTCTCCCTACCTGGCAAAAGTTTTCAACTCTGTGTTGGAGGGGGGCACCCTCCCCGACTCCATAATGGGAGCCATAATAGTGGTCCTTCCCAAGGAAGGTAAAGACCCGAGGGAATGCGCGTCCTACCGACCCATATCATTGCTCAACATCGATGTCAAGATCCTGGCCAAGGTGGTGGGCAGGCGGATGGAGGGAATTATGCAGAAGCTAGTCCACGGGGACCAGGTGGGTTTCATCAGGGGCAGACAAGGGTCAGACAATATCCGTAAAACAATAGATTTGGTACATTTTGCCCAAAACTCAGATCTCGACGCATGCATCCTGTCCCTGGACTCAGAAAAGGCCTTCGATAGGGTCGAGTGGAGATACATGACCCTCCTCCTCCAGCAAATGGGCTTCGGGACACACATCCTGAGCTGGGTGGCCGCCCTCTATAGAGCCCCCACCGCAAGGGTCCAGGTAAACGGATTAATGTCTGAGCCCTTTCCTCTCACCCGTGGGACAAGACAGGGCTGCCCACTCTCCCCCCTGCTATATGTCCTCACGATGGAGGCTTTGGCCATAGCAGTTAGATCCCACCCAGACATCAGGGGTATTAGAAGGGGGTAGGTGGAATTTAAGCTCTCCCTGTTTGCCGATGACATCCTGGCATATCTGGTGGACCCGGGCTCCTCGATCCCTCCCCTCCTGTCCCTGGTCACCTCCTTTGGGCGTTTCTCGGGCCTGAAAATTAATACATCTAAATCCGTTCTTCTTCCAATGCGTCTGGCGGACCCGGTGCTGGACCCCCTGACCAGGTATCAAGGGATAGCTGTGGGCAAAAGCACCATAAAATACCTGGGCGTCCTCCTCACTAGGGACTTATCGGAACTGGGAACCTCCAACTACGACCCCATATTGTCCGAGATCACTTCCGACTTGAGGAGATGGGGAAAGATGATCCTCTCATGGTTTGGCCGGATGACGGCAGTCTAAATGAACATACTGCCCCGGCTTCTGTACCTCTTCACAGCCCTCCCTACCCGGGTACCCGCCCAAACCTTTATAGACTTACATAAGGGGGTCCGAGACTTTGTTTGGCAGGGAAAAACTCCGAGGGTCGGGAGGGCCACCCTGACGCTCCCAAGGGAGGAGGGGGGATTCGGTCTTCCAGACTTCCAGCTGTATTACCACGCTGCACAGCTGCGTGTCCTCCTGGAACACATGAAGGAAGGCCTGCGAACATACTGGTCATACTTAGAGTACATGGACGTCCACCCCCTCAAGGTCCGCGACCTCTTGTGGGCCCCTCGCAGGTCAATTCCGAAACAAGTACTGACCCACCCGACCCTCGGTGTTCTCTGTGATGTTTGGAGGGAGTGCCCCTGGACAGCTCACCTTTCCACTTGGCCATCCCCTATGACCTCCTTATGGGGCCCCCCCTGAAACTGGGCAGCAGAGGGTTTAGACAATCCCAGCGTTGGTCTGACGCGGGCCTGGAATGGGCAGGCCAGCTGTTCAGGTTGGGAGAATTTCTGAGTTATGAGGACCTCAGGGATGGGCTGGGAGGCGGGACTCTCTCCATTTTCGAATACCTCCGCCTTAAGGGCATCCTCAACGATCCCTCATGGGGCCCAAACCTGAGGAGACAACTAACTCCCTTTGAGAAACTCCTTGATTCAGCAACTTCGAGAAAGGGCGCGGTCTCCTGTATGTACGCAGTCCTAAACACCCATAACCTTCAGGCTAGGAGGGGCTTCCGTGGGTTTTGGAATGATCTGGCAGGAGAGGAGATGTCAGAGGACGCCTGGGCTCATATTTTCAGGATATCGTTTCATGGTAATCTTTTCACCTCGGACATGGAACACAACTTTAAAGTCCTGCAGGGGTGGCATAGCGATCCGGCAAAACTGTCAAAAATGTTCACAGGGGTGTCACCAGAATGCCCGAGGAGATGCGGCCAGGTAGGGACTAGAGGTCACATGTGGTGGCTATGCCCGAAAGTACAGACCTATTGGGAGTCAGTGAGAGATTGGATAGCGGAGGTAACGGAGGACCCTCTACCCCTCAATCCGCTGACCATGTTGCTGGGCCTCCCCCCGGAGGAAGCGGAACTGCAACGGTACCCAAGGATGTGGGAAACTATGTTGAGAGCGGGCAGAGTGGCCCTAGCCCTGAAATGGAAGAGCCCGGAAACGCCTTCTAAGGAAGATTGGATGAAAAAACTCAAGAACATGTTCCTGATGGACAAATTGACTGCCATGGTGAACAATGATTCTTGCTCATTCCTCGCTGACTGGTATGGGGTCCAGCAGACATGGGGATGGGACGTCCATTAGTTCCAAGATCGTGCCCCCAGATGGCCGGGGCGTGATCGTCACCGAGAAGGACAATACCTAGTAGGGGGTTCCACGACCCGGGGCAACGTCGGCTCCAAGCCAGCTTCTGAGTTGGTCACATATCGCATCGAAGGGGGGGTGGAGGGGGAAGGGGTTATGAAAAAAAAAATGTTTTGTTCTTTGTATCACAAAAATGCAAATAAAAACCAAAGTTTTAAAAAAAAAAAGATGGGTTGAGTTGATATACGGATAACACAATGCAGATATATTATGGGTCACTGTTCGTCCAATTAAATTGGACCGTCCGATTCTGGCCATATGGTCGGATCAGGTCTACCGGCAGCAAGGCACCTCAGGAGGGATCGGATCAGCGGCGCGGTTCTGGTACATTTTGGACTTAATCTCAGACTGGATTTGGACGGGCCCCTTCTGGTTACTAAACACGGTAGATAGCAGGATGCAAGGTTCAGCGGGCAAGCCTTAATGGTAGCAAGCCAAGCTGAATCAGAATTATTCTTTTAAGTTCTGGAGGTTTGCAATTGAGTCAAGCTAGCAATAATTCAGCAATGCTAAGTATGGATTCTGCAAAGAAATCTGGATCTTCTAAGAATTCTGGAGTCAGATACAAGATGAATAGTTCTGGAATAAGGTGCTGTGTGGACATCTGGATGGGTTCTGGAAGCAGTGCATTCTGGAAGCAGTGTGTCTTTTGTGTAGTGAAACTCCTATATTTATACATTACAAGTTTATGACATGGGCATAACTTCAAAACACACCCCCATGTCTGTGAGTGGCTACAGGCATGTGCCTTGTCCTGGTTGGCAGTCTGAACAGAGCTGTCATCATTATGACAGGATTTAGGAACTCCCACCATGATTTTTACCAAAACATAACTCTTGCACACATGTGCATTTCTAACATTCTGTACCCTAATAAAATTGGGCACATATATTTCCTATTTGATTGTCTACATCCACATTCAATCCCCATCTTTGTGCGATCTGTCTTTCTGATTCTATGGATTTTTATCAATTTTCACCATAACGGTTTGGATTAATCATTTCTAATTCGATACACCTATGGGCGCTGATCAGTGGATCATGTGCATACAATATTAAGCTTGCAACATTAATAGTTTTGCCACAATCAATGTTTTAGTGCATCTTTGGTGCCTTATGTAGTAAGAACTCCTACCAAATCTTCAACTGTCTAGCATGAGTTCAGATTTATAAGTTTGTATTTTTCACTTCTCTACTTATTTTGGCTGCCATGTTAAATGTCATAAAGTTCTGAGGCAAAAACAAGTAATTTACATTCAAAATCCAGGCCAGGTTTTTTTTTCTTGCTTCCCAAGTAATCAAATGGCCAGTCCTCTGAAGTTCACTGAGAAACCTCCTCCACGCCCTGTCCCTCCTTTAGGAGGATGGGTGTCCAAGCCTTCCTTTGTCCTTGTGTCAGCCAGCAGACAAATGTCTGAGGCTCTCTTTGTTTTCATTATGCGGGAACCATTAAGCAGCCATTAAGCCTTCCTGTAGCAACTGAGTGTAAAGCTGAAATGTGAATCTTCCCATGCTGGGCTGTCAGATTAGAATTAAATAGTTGATTCGCTCCAGACTGGGTTCCTATACATTAAAGTCTTTTCAGTTCACATATACAATACAAGCACAGTTTATAAGGGATTTGGGCATTTTAAAAGAATTAGCCCTTCACAAACATAGGCGATTTTTGCCATTTTAATCAGGAAACAGAAACCCTTTTAAACTGGGTTTGACAGCTAATTTTCTGATGCAGCTGTCAGTCAGGGAGGACTGAATTCCTCTGACTGCCTGGAGAATCCATGATTTCAGCACACTTTCCTTTCAATAATTCACTGGGGAAAATGACTTAATTTAGCGCCAAAACAGCACTTTGAACATTGCCATTGATTAGGAAGCTGTATTTAAGGGCATTTTCGGATTTTAGCCCACTTCTGTGGCATTGATTTATGTGATAGGTGACAGATGACAGGTGACAGCAGTGATTCCGGTTTTTACACCAACTTTGCCTGTGTGTGTGACAGAGTGTGCAGCTCTTTTGTGGTTTGTGAACCATGCACAGTTTTGCAGATTTGGCACGCATGGGGTTATCGCCTCCATTTTTGGCAGTTTTCTTTCCCTATTGGCAAAGGGTTACAGTGTGGCGCGTGGGTGTGGATAAAAATATTCCACAATAGCGCACAGTAATGTTTATCAATCCTACTAACCGTGGATTCATTATAAGTATGGCGGTCTGGAAACAATGGTGTCGGTAGGCTTACAGGCATCGTTGTTTCCAGACCGGCATACTACAGCTCTGCCTGCCGGAGCCGCTGTGCCCAACAGGTCAGACCCAGCCGGGCACAGTGGCCAGCAGCCACAATCAAAGAAGTACCGTTAACAATGGTACCAATGCTTCTGTGTTCCCCATTCCCACAGAGTCCTATGGGATTCTATGGGAATGGGGAACTACAATTTACGGGCGCCTCACTTTCCGGGCCACCGGGAATTCAGGCCCCCTTAAATCATTCTGAGTCTGGTGGCAACCCGCGGGTAACACCGTCAGGGTTACCGCTGGACTCAGAATGAGGCCCAATTTCTTTTTGAAGTAATAGGACTCCCCTCAACCTCATGACGTGTGCATGTGTGAGTGTATGGTGAAAGGGTGCACACAAATGTATGGGTGGCTGGTTGTGCGTGTACAGTGAAAGGGTGCACACTTAAATGTATGGGTGGGTGTCTGGGTGTGTGTGCCTCTATGGTGAAAGAGTGCACACTTAAATGTACAGGTGGTTGCTTGGGAGTGCCTGTATGGAAAAAAGGGTGCACACCTAAATGTATGGATGGCTGCATGGGTGTGCCTGCATTGTGAAATAGTACACACTTAAATATATGGATGGCTGGGTGTGCATGTGTGTATACCGTGAATGGTGTGTGTTCTTGTGTTCAGGGGCGCAACAAAATCTACATTTTGGGGGTCTAATCCTTCAAATGTTGGGAGAGGTGCTAACTTCATGGGCAGTGGGGGAGGGGCAAACTGATTCGTGCAGGGGCATCTAACTTCTTTACGCATTTTAATGAGACTATTCTAGTGCAGCTTCAATGTTACAAGCAGTTAACTCTCTCCTTTAAGTCTGAGAGCACCCACTTATGGACTACAGTGAGAATGAGCAGTCTTCTGTTCCCTCTATACCCTTCCAATCACTCCCCTGCATGCAAGTACTAAACCCACATCACAATTTAAATTGCCTAAAATATTTGCCATTTGAATGCAGGTACTAACCGTGAAATGCTTTAAGTTAGTAATTGCTGAGCCCTTGTTAACAGCGAAACCCACGTACCGTTTAACATCTGTGTCCTGTTCTGTCCGGCAACTGCTCTGAAGGTCAGCCAGGTTGAGTCAACATAGCCCAAAATTTCAGAGTGGGGGCTGGGGGGAGTGCTCAAGCCTTGTCAACTCAATGGTATTATGCAACTAATTGTGTTAAATGCCTTGATTACTTAACAGTAATCATCATTACTCCTGGCCCTATTCCTCCTCGTCCCTGTACTGGTGTATGAGGCGCTCTGCCTCATACACAAGTACTCTGCATCATACACAAGTACTGGGATAAGGTAGAGGTACATGAAGGTAATGCCTGACTTAGCTACCTGTAATCTTCATTGCTCCTAGTCCCACTCTTCCTCATCCCAGTACTTACCTATTAGGCAAGGTGCCCTGTGGACCATTGGTTTGCCCGGTGAAGCCCTGATGCTGTGCTGAAGCTCTGAATTCACCTCGACTAGAGAAGACCTGCAATGAACGACTCCTCTCCTTGGGTTGGTGGGACCAATCGACCCCAAGACAAGCGCATTTGTACATCCTCTCGGAGCTGTCTAAACTTCCATTGCTGCTGCAGGAACCGAGTGTCAAGGAGAGGAACACTGGAATTGAGTGAGTGTCTTTAAGTTGGACCCGAGCTCCAGGAAGATCCTCAGGACTCCCATGAAGCAGGACTGACCAAGCCAGAGCCACCTCAACAGAGTGCTGGACCCCAGATGCGAGGAAAGTCCAGAGTGGTATCCGAGAACCGTGGTGGTGCTATTTGCGAGAGAAGCAAAGAGCTGAAACCGCGAAGTGCCACTGATCTGAAGTTTGCCCATTGCCGCCGCTGACCTTCCATTCATAGTGCAGGACTCCCCAGACATCCTCCCTCTTGTCCCCACGACTGAGGCCCAGGAATGCCAGGATCTCCAGATCTACACAGGAACAGAAGCCCACTGGAACCACTTTCTTCTAACCAAACGTACTGTAAACTAAGGGGTTGCTTACCTTTTGTTGTGTAGCCGTGTAGGAGTCTCGGGAGGATAGCTCAGGGCCAACATGCTTGCCTTGGAAGCAAGATGACACAGAGCAACACAGGTTCGATCCCCAGGTCCGCACTTAGAACCCTCTGGGTATTAAGCACGTTATAAATAACCTATCATATCATATCATACGTAAGCTCTGGGACAAGGATGAGGGACGTGAAGGTAATTCCGGGTGAAAGAGATGAATTTGGAGTTTGGTTTAGGTAGTAGGAGGAAGAGGGGGGGTGGGATTGTGCGATACACCATAATGGTTGTTCATGTCCAGGCTAAGCCGGCATGATATGTGGTATTAGTGGCTAGAGAGGCATTTTGGTGCAGCCATTCTAGTCATTCCTCAGTTTAGTATGACTTTTTTTTAACTGCGCATTTCTGATAAAACCGTCCTGCTAAGTGCAATTACCTGACTAGACTGGCATTTGGGTGCTGGCAGTCTAGCCGTTTCTTACTGCTGCAATGTATATTTTTCTGGGCATCTGTGATAAAATGATATGATATGATATAAGTCATTTATAACATGCGTCTACACAAATGTTTCTAGGCGTGACAAGACAAGGGAGGGAAGATAGAGGGAGGACCAGACAAACGATCTTACTACGCCTTGTGTCGTTCAGATTGTGTAAGTGCGAGAACAAGAAATGCAAGGGGAAAGGGAGGGGGAAGTGCAAGGAAGAGGGGAGGGGAAATGGGGCAGTAATGCTCTGAGTAAGTGCAGCCAGGGCAGCACGGCTCTGGTAGTGCAAGGGGAACAAGGGACTGTAGGGTTACAGTTACAGCCCCTAAATGCATGGTAGGCCCTGAGGCAGTGCAAGGGTGACTGATCAAGAAAGAGCCTGGATTCAGTGAGACTCTAAGGGTAGCCAAGCAACCAGTCAGTACAGCAGACATCTAGGTCAGGTAAGCCAGCAGGGGAGGGAGAGAGAGAAAGCAGAGGAGAAGAGGAACATTTTAAGCTTCTTCTGAAACTTCAGGTGGTCTTCTCAAAATTGAGAAGGGCATGGAGGCCAGATGGAATTCTGGAATAAAGGTTAGAGAGCAGATCTTCACGGGTGTTCAGGAGAGCAGTTTCTGTGCCTCTGGCAGCTCTGGAGCCAGACTGATGGTAATGTAGACAACAGATTCAGTGTGGAGAGTAAGCTGGGAGATTAAGCTGGGAGATGGCCAGCTTTTCCAGAGTTTGCCCAGGAAAGGGGTGATGGAGATTGGGTGATAGTTCACCGGGCAGGTAGGATCGGCAGATGGCTTCTTGAAGAGTGGATGCACAAGGGAGTGCTTAAGGAGAGAGGGGAACATTCCAGTGGTAAAAGAGTGATTACAGAAATCGGCTATGGCTGGAGCAAGGGTGTCAATATGGTCCTTGATGGATCTGGAGGAGCAGGGGAGCACCTGTTTGGACAACATTTTCATAGATCAGACTTGTCTAGAAACCTTGTCAGGTGTTGTCAGAGAGAAAGGGGAGAAAGGAGGAGGAGAGGTAGAGATGGCCAAAGGGGGCCAAGAGAGGAGGAGGAAGAGGAAGAGGAGACAGAGGACAGGATGCCCTGGTTTTAGCAGAGAAGTGAGTGGCAGAGCCATACAGAGGGCCTGGGAGGGCACAGGAGAGGTAGAGACTGCAACAGGATTGACCAGTACCTTGCAGATTTTAAAGAGTTTGGCCGTGTTGTTAGAGGCTACAGAGACACAGGCTTGAATATGTGCTCTCTTCTTGATGAGTGTTATTGCTTTGACTGGCATTTTGGTGCAGTAGGTATGTCTAAATGTGACATGGCATGCTTCACTGTAATGTTATTACGTGTCTACCCTGGTCTACATGGTGCACCCAGTGGGGCATGTTTTCAATGTGGCATGGCATTTGTAAAAGCAAAGCATTAATGTTCCTGTGCAGTGTTGGTTACTTGCATGTATTAGATTGGTGTTACCCTAAAAAACAATTGCAAACACTCTGGCTTTTTAGCCAATCATTCTCAGAAAGTGTGCTGTATATTGCATGAAAACACTTTTTATATCTTTCTCTTAGTACAGTGCGCGGCTTACCCCTTCAGCAGCACGTTTGTGTTATAATCTAGGCCAGGCCCAGAGTGTGGCACAACCCTGATTTGTTGCTGACTTGGGGGGGCCTCTCAGTATGGCTCGCAGGGGGGCCCCCACATTTTGTGTTATGCCACTGTGGCTACGATCATCTCCCTGTATGTATAGTGACACGGGGCATGTTGGAATGTATGGTATTGCAAAGCTGGCTTCCCACTAACACGCTAGGCTTCTCTTTTCTTTTATTTTCAGATGTTTGGTGCCATTATTAACACCGGTCATTGAATGCCATGATCAAGTAAAATGCCAAAACAAAAATGACACAATCCCAAAGTGTCCAATAATATAAATCATGATATACTACAAAGACAATGGGGCCTGGTGAGGCACTACCGCCCTGCAGCGCTCCCCACATCCCGTCCTTCAGAGCCTCAACCACACCAGGTTTTCAAGATAACCACAGATTTTATTTATTTTACATTGTAACGCGCTAGACACCAATACGCCTCAAAGCGCACACAGAACACAGACTTAACAGACAACAGACAAAATGATAGCTACAGAAAGTTGTATAGAACAAGGCAATTAGTCTGGGTTAAGGTTAAAAAAGGAAGTCTTGGTGAGTTTCTTAGACTCTACCAGGGAGTTTGCCCGTTTGAAATCCGGCGGTAGCTTGTTCCAGGTGGAGGGGGCTTGAACATCAAACATGGTTCCTCCAAAGCTTGTAAGCTTGAACCTCGGTTGAACCAGTTTGAGAGGGTCATAAGATCGTAAACAACTGCCTGGTGGAAGAGACTTCTGGAGATTTGCCAAATATCGCAGGTCATCACTGTTACGACACTTGAAGGTAAGCGATAGTAGTTTGTGTGTGATACAATGTTTGATCAGAAGCCAATGGAGTTCCCTCCTGGCTTCCGTGACATGGTCTCTCCTTGACAGGCCATAAACGACACGAACAGCACCATTCTGTGTAACTTGAAGTGTCTGAATATTGGCTTTCGAGGTACCTAATAGGAGACTGTTACAATTGTCTAGGCTCAAGTTTATCAAAGCAGTGGCTAAAAAGGATCTGTTTTTTAGTGAACTATAGGGGCGAAAATAGTTCAACAGTTTAGTGACCTAGCACATGAAGTTCGAACATGGGCGACCTGAGGCTTCATAGAAAGTTCGGAGTCCAAAATTACACCTAAGGCCTTAACCTTCTTGGCAACTTTGTTTTGTTTGTTTGTTTTATTTGCTTATATAGCGCACTGAACCATGAGGTAGCTAGGCGCTTTAGACTTGTGGAGAGGTTACATACGCATGAAGTTACAGAAGTACAGGAATTACAGGCATGTAAAGAGGCTAGTTACAAACGTGAATTTGGCATGATGATAAGGTTATTCACGACAACAAACAGTAGAATACAAAATAAAATTTACAAAATTGTATAGGTATTTACAAATTAAGGTCTGGGTTAGGCAGTTGCCGACCGAGACCCAGGAGCTTGCTGTCTCGTAAGTGTTAATTTAGCTGAGAGGGGTTGTGGTGGAGAGCCATGCTTTGACTTTGAAATGGAAGGCAAGGAAGGAAGGATTATTCATCTGTTAGTGCTGGAGGCAAAGAATTCCATGTTTTTGCCGCTGGGACTGGGAAACTGGTACCGCCTGATTTTTGGAGTCTGTATTTGGAGAAGTTGAGGCAGTGAGCGTAATTGGATCTGGTGGGTCTAGAAGATGTCCTGGTGCAGAATTTGTCGACCAGGTAGTTTGGGGCGGTGTTGTTGAGGCATTTGTGGGTGATCATGAGGGTTCTGAAGATGATTCTGTCTTTTATTGGTAGCCAGTTGGCAGTCTGTCTTGCATGGTATATGTGGTCAGTGCGTGGGATATTGAGGGCTGCTCTAAGGGTGTTATTTTGTACAATTTGGAGTTTGTGGATGTTTTTCTTACTGGTACCTAAGTATAGTGAATTGCAGTAGTCGAGTTTAGAAAGTGTCAATGCTCTAGCTAAAATGATACAGCTTTGTGTGGATAGGAAGTGTCTGCAGGCTGTTATTAATTTGGTGGTGTAGGCCGAAGCGGAGGCAATGGCATTAACCTGTCTTGAGAGTGTCAGGGTGGAGTCAAGGTAAACACCTAGTGTTTTGGCATTTTTGGAGACCTTGATAAGGTTTCCGTCGATATTGAATGAATTGTATTGAGGGTTGAGTTTGTTGAGGCATTGTTTGGAACCAATGAGTAGGAGCTTAGTTTTTTATCGTTTAGACAAAGCCCATGCTTTGCCATCCAGTCTTGGATCTTACTATAAATTTCATTGAGGTATGAAGAATCCTTTTCGTAAGAGCCTGAGAGTGTGATGAGGATCTGCGTATTATCAGCGTAGTTAGTGTATAGGACATTCATGTCATCCAGGAGGTCGAATAACATCTTCGTAAAGATGTTATAAAGATTGGGGGATATCGGGAGCCTTGGGGAACTCTGCACGTGATAGGGGATGGGTCAGCTGAGGCACTGTCTGAGAAAACCCTCATCGATCTTTCGGAGAGGAAGGATTGGATCCATTTGGCTGCATTTGGTGAGAAGGAGGCTGAGGTGGTTAGGTGTGAAGTTAGGATGTTAGGTTTCATGTTTAATATCCCCGCAAAAATATTGTGATACAAACATATTGCTATATTTTTATGGTGATATTGACCCATGGAACCTGCGGGGGACCCCCTGCAACCCCTGCATTATTTTAAAATGTGCGGGGGACACCCCCGCAACTCCCGCTCCCACAAATTATCCCCCTAAAAATATTCCTATGGCGAGACAAACGGCCATATGTACGGCAATATTTTTGATGGGGATATTTTGTAGGGATACCGGATGTTATGGTCGACTAGGTCGAAGGCTGCAGAGAGATCGAGGAGTAGGAGGAGGGATGGATGGCCTTTATCTTTGGCCTCATCCATTTGGATCTTCAGGTCTAGAAGGGCTGTCTCAGTGCCGTGTCTAGGTCTGAAGCCTGATTGGCGGAGGCCTAGAAGGTTGTGAGTTTCGAGGTGGTTCTGAATTTTGATGTAAGCTGCTTTATCAAGGATTTTTAGCAGGAAAGGGACAGTGGTGATGGGGCGGTAGTTAGTGGGAATGTTTGGGTCTAGAGTAGGTTTCTTGATAAGCGGTTTGACCCAGTCGTCTTTGAGATTCTTGGGTACCGAGCAGGAGGCAAATGAGGTGTTAATAAGAGTGGTGATGAAGGGGGCAAAGTCTTTGGCTCCTTCTTTGATGATGGACGCTGGACAGATGTCCCCTTGGCATTTTGACGGTGTGAGGCTGGCAATTATTGCTTCAACCTGCGTAATAGTAACCAGGGCAAATTCAAAGAGATCAGGGTTGTTGGAGTGCTGTTGGTGGGTTTGGTTTGAGTTATTTGTACTTTTGGTGGATTCTTTTGGCTTCTATTTTAGTTTGGAGTAGGGCTATTTTGTCTAGAAGTGCCTTTTGTATCTTGGCACAACATGTGGCGTCTTTGACACAGGAAGATTGGGGAGGTAGGGGTGTTTCCAATTCCCTTAGAATGGTGAAGAGTTCTTTAACATTGGATTCAGCATTTTGTATTCTACTGTTGAATGTGTCACTTTTGGTTTTAATAATGGCTTTTTTGTAGGTGGCGGCAGCTGTCTTGAAGATGTCTTTATTTTGGGGTGATGTTTTTTTTTTGCCAGGTGGCTTCAACTGATCTTTTAGATTTCCTCAATGCTTATAGTTCTGGGGCGAACCATTTGTTGAGGTGGTTAGGTTGTTTAGCTTTTCTAGTTTTGATAGGGGTGATTTGGTCTAGTGCTAGCAGTAGGTTTTTGTTGAACATGTGAACTAGCGCTTCAGGATCTAGTTCAGTGTTATGAGAGGGTTTGATGATGGGTTGAATGAGGGGGCGGATGGTCTCCAAGGTGATGGACTTATTGTTCCTAGTCGCTGCTGGTGGAGCTTGGGCAGCCACCGGGGGGTGTGTGTGTGGAGGCATCTAACTCGAAGTGGATGATGTGGTGGTCGGACGAAGCACAAGGGTTATTCGAGAGTAGGTTCAAATTGCAGTTTATGTTGGTGACCCAGTCAAGGGTTCAGCCCTTGCTGTGGGTGGGTCCTGACGTATGTTGTTTGAATTCTAGTTCAAGGAGGGTTTTTTCTACAATTAGGGCGTGAGAATCCAAGGGGTCTTTGTACCCTAGGTTTAGGTCCCCTAGTAGTAAGATTTTCGAGGTTGGTTTGGTGTGTTGGGAAAGTAGGTTAGAGATGTCTTCTTCAAATGTGGAGGTAGGGCCTGGAGGTCTATAGATCAAGTGAATCAGAAGTGTGCTTTGGGAAGATAGTGGCAGTTTTACGAATATAAGTTTTCCAGATGGGAACGGTAGTGAGGTGAATTCTCTTAGACATAGATGGGTTTTGGAAATGAAAGCAATTCCTCCCCCTTTGCTGGATGTTCTGTCAACTTTGGTGATGGCGTAGTCGTCAGGAACTGCAAGCATGAGGGCAGGGCCTGCTGCTGGATGTATCCAGGTTTCAGTGACTGCTAGAAGGTCGAGGTTGTTGGCTAGTATGAGGTCTGCTATCTCAAGTGCGTGCGCTATGAGGGATCTGGCATTTATGAGCGCACAATTGAGTTTGATGATGGCGGGTAGAGGAGTGTCTTGCGGAAGGTTAGGCTTGTCATGAGGGATCCTTTGAGTGTTGTTAGTGGTGTTTCTTACAAAGTGATGGGGGGGTGTGGTAACCTAAGAAGGAGTTTCTGCGATTAATGTTGCAGTGAGCGGATATGAGGTGAAAATCAGAGGGATGAGGTAGGCCAGTGGTGCTATGTGATATGTTGGAGATGGGTAGAGTGCTAGTTGGGTGCTGCATCTTGGTTTTTTGGAGGGGTATGGAGGTGATGTGGATGTGATGGATGTATAAGGAGAGTGTGAGGATAGTTAATTGTAGGCATGCCATGGATGGTCTGGGTAGTAAGGCAGGTGCATATTCAGTTAACAATAGGCTAGTGGGAGACAGGCACATATGCTACAGTAGGCTAGTGTGAGACAGGCTCAAGGCACAGTAGTAATGCAGTTAAGGGCACAGGCACATTTGCTATAGTAGGCTAGTGTGAGATAATTGTATTCCCTGCAATAAAAAAAGAAAACATCGTAATCTGGGCCAAGTTTTTTGATTTTCTGACCCTAACGCAGTAATCAGAAGTTTGATTTTCTCTGCATTCAAAGCCAGGGAATTTGTAATCATCCATTCACGAATGGACTCATAAATTGAATTGATCACATCCGCATCCTGTCTATAACATCCAGATAGTTCTAACATGACCTGGGTGTCATCTGCGTAATTAAAATAATATAGACATTGAACAATGTGGAGGATATCCAAGAACCCTGAGGAACCCCACAGGTAACCAATGAGGGAGTTGAACTTGCATTGTCCAAAGCTTCACTGGCATTCCTAGGTGCCAGGAAAGACCAAATCCACTGTGAAGCTAAACTAGAACAATAGGCCTGCTCGTCCAACCTAGCCACCAGCAAGGAATGGTCAATTACGTCAAAGGCGGCGTAAAGATCGAGCAGCATAAGGAGGGCAGGCTGGCCTTTATCTATGATGCTAGAAAGATTGGATTTCAAGTCCAGCATCGCAATCTCCGTACCATGCCTGGATCTGAAACCCGACTGTCGGGATTGAGTATATTGTTGCTCTCTATAAATTCCTGAAGCTGTAATAAGCGACACGGTCCAGAATCTTAAGTAAAAAAGGGACATTTGTTATGGGACGATAGTGTTTTGCTATGGTGGGATCCAGGCTATCTTTTTCAAGAGTGGAGTGATCTGTGTCTCCTTGAGAACCAAAGGTATGTCTGCTTCAGTAAAAGAAAGATTAAAAAGTTTGGTCACCCATGGAGCAAGAATATCTATACAGGCCTTAAAAATGCCAGAAGGACAGCTGTCCCCGAGGCATGAGGTAGGTTTCATTCCTGCAACAATTTCACGAGTCTGAGCCTCTGAACGAGGTTAAATTTAAATAAGGAGTGTACATGTTCCTTGTTAGAGGAAGATAACAAAGAATCAATGGAACTTGGTGAATTTTCAATGAACTTAGGCCGTTGATTCTGCTGAGCCGCTATGGCTTGTTGATGGCCAGAAATGTTGGGAATTTAACCCATCATGAATTGACTGACACCAGACAGAGTCTTTGGGGAATGTTGTTTTAGGGGAAGATTTACCCTCAGACCCTTTAAGAATTGGAAAAAGCTCACGTATGTTGGATTTAGCTAAAGAAATCCGATGGTTAAAGCTATGTGATTTTCCATCAACAATGGCCTGTTTCAAGTTTTTTACATATTGTTTATAGTGGGAGAGCAAGAGAGGAGAGGGGTGCTTGCGCCAATACCTCTCAGCTTTCCGTTTCATACGCCGAATCTTGTCGTCAAACCAGGAGTTCTTGCAAGATTTAAACTAATATATTTTTGTTGGGTGCAAGAACCTCCGCAATATCATTAATAACTGAAGTAAGATGTAGAGCAAGACTATTGGGGTCATTAAAGGAGTTAATCAAATAAGCCTGGCTAAATGTTTGGCTGACAACTTCTGTGGCATGACATTCTTCAGGTTTCTTGCCATTTTGAATTGTTTCGGACCGGAGCTGGGTTGCATGAGGGTTCCCCACCTGAGGATCGGTGCAGTTCACTAAAGAATTATCAGACCACGGACATTGGCTAGTACCAGTGTCAATTGCAGATATGTGATCTATCAAGACCCAGTCAAGAGAGTGTCCATCTCTATGAGTAGGGGCCGATATTTGCTGAGTAAAACCAATGGCATTCACTTCTAAAAGAAAAGAGACTGAAATGATTGAACTTGCTGCCCTCCTCCTAGACATGGATTTTCCCTGAATATTCAGCTCTGGTTTACTAGAGAGGTGCTCACTCTTCTGAAACGCCATCCAGTTGAACCATTCAAGCACAATGAACATTGCTTCTGTGAACAGCATGTGTGCTGTCTTGATCCACTGTTTTGCATGCAATGTAGTAGCCTAGAACATAATAAATGAAATGCAATGGTCCACATTTACTGGAAACTAACAAGCCACATACACTTTAAAAAGTAAGGTTGCTTTATTTGCCACCATCAGGTTACAGCCTCATCACAGGCACATCCCCATCTCCATAACCCTATGAATGACCAGAAAAGCATTCCCTTACTGCACTATAGATAAATACTTTTTATAAACACATGATAAAACAAAATTAAAGTTTATTTCCCCATCTCTCTTAGCCCACCAGGATATCTATAAGACATCTATAAAGTCAGACTAAAGCCATAGTCTGACATTTCCAGGCAACAGCTTGCCAAGCAAAGTAAATTACTCAGTTCATAATTTGAATCCCGTGATGAGAAGACAGGAGAGATTTGTGCTCAAACATAGGACCTCATTACAAGGTTTCCGGTCCGGTAACAACGGTACCAGTAAGCATGCCGGTACTGTTGTTACCGGACCGGCAAACTAAGAGGTCTGCAAGCAGGTGCCTTTCAGCCCAGCAGGTCTGGCCTGCCGGACGGAACGGCACCCGCTCGCAGACCATGTCAGATGCACTCGCAGACCACGTCAGATGCACTCGCAGACCATGTCAGGTGCACCGGCACCATTCAGGAATGGTGCCGGTGCATCCGGCTTCCCCATTCCCATTGAGTCCAATGGGACTCAAATGGGAATGGGGACTAATATTTACCGGCACCCGGGAATGGGCAATTACCGGGTCCACCGGGGCTGTAATGCCCTGGTAATTGCCCATTCCCGGGTGCCGATAAATTCGTGACTCCGGCGGCAGCCGCACCAGTAATTACCGGCATGGCAACCGCCACAGTTGTAATGAGGCCCATAGTCCTCCCTAAGCAGGGAGTTAATTATCTCATGCTGGGATGTAAAAGTACAGCAAAGGAAAGGTTAGTGCAGTGTCCAGAATCATGCAAAAAGCACAGCAGTAATTACAACTTGACACACACATATTGAGTGCACAGTACAATACAGTACATCCAGCAGCAAATAACTCTCTCAGCTTGGTGCTAATCTCTGGGCTGGTGATCTAAGGAATTGTGCAGTATCAGAGAATGTGTGAGCACAGCAAGATGAACGTATTATCAGGAGATTAATTGATTCATATAGCACTGGTTGAGTGCGGCCATCAATGATTGGTGTCTTAACAGCCAGGGCAATTTGGGTAGTGTGATAAACAGCAGGGTATTTTCCCTCCTGAACCCCTTGGATCCTCTGCCAGGTTGGCAGTGAAAGGCCATCGCTATTGTATCCTGACCCTGGGGGCAGAGAAGTGAGGGAGGATCACCTGGGTGGAGGGTCTTTGGGGACTGGGAGTGGGGTACCATTGGGCGAGACATGGTATCCCTCTTTTCCTGTTGACAACCAAACCTTCCCCAATCTTCATGGACTGTTATAAGCCAGTTCCCCTTATTCCTACACATATGACATTTGACAGTACTTGGATGAAGAAGAGGCAACTAAGATCAATGAAGACAATGCTCTTTTACCACTCTGGTACTGAGACGAGGAAGATGTCTGTTAAGAGATGTGAAGGTTAGGCATGTCCCATTGATTGTGGTCAGACAGGGCTAATTGGACATCCACACATGCAGCCTGTCAAGGGGCTGCAGGTGTATAAAAACAGGGCAGCCCAGCAGTAAACAGAACCACTGGGGGAGCCACGAGAGCCCCTGGGATTGCGACTGGGAGACCGAATTATACGAAAGCAGCAAAAAGGCCAGTGCACGCATCAGGGAATTGTAGGAGCAGAGGCTCCATGGAACAGACGGAAAGATGTGAAGGGAGCCTTGTGGAGATGCTGTTCCTTTCCATTGTGTTCAAGATGCTCATTGCCCTTTGTCCCGAGGTCAACACAGGAGTGCTTGAGAGGCAGGAGTTGGACCCCTGACTCGTCAGGCAGAAGAATGTGTGTTCCGCTCTGCTGGGAGAACTGCAACATGACTGGTTAGTTTCTAATGAGTGAAAAACCCGGTGCGCGAGCGTTGGAACGTTTCTAAACTTTGAATACTTTGTATCATAGTGGTCGTGTGTTGAAGGAAAATGCTTTTTTGAAAGTCTCTGAGTACTGGGCACTTTGTGAAAATGTAAAGAATATTAAACAACGGGTTGAGCTAAAAGTGTGTTGCAAGTACAATCCCTGCTTATTGAATACCAATCTAAATGAAAACTTTACAAATAAGCCAACTTAAAGACTATTAAACATTGGGTTGAGTTAAAAGTGACTATGTTAAGGAGTGGGTTCGACAATGTACCTGTGCGCTAATTAACCACCTTTAAGATTAGTTGTATGATTGGCATCGAGCGTACACCCTTCCACAAAGCCCACTCAAACCAGGGCCTTGAATTGGTAATAAAGTGAAATTGGGTTGTAAATTGGGTGAATCACGCACTGCCCCACTATAAATTCTCAATTTAAGTAAAATACTACTAAATGGCATATATTTCAGATAGGTGTTCTCAAATTTCAGTTTATTCCTGGTAAATCAGCCGACACGTGTTTCGACCACAGAGGTCGTCCTCAAGGCAATTCTTCGATAGACTTGGTATATTAACCGTGCTTTACTGCCGTCTAGCGAAGAGTGAAAATAAGCAGATAATATTCAAGGATTCTGATTGATTAAAGTATCATCAAGTATGTAATACATCTTTGTTCAGAAATTCTGCTGATACACCTGATTTGCAGTGTATGATATTATACGTGGATGCCTTAATCCGATCATGTAGAGGTAAAAAATCCTCATATCTGATGGCATAGCAGTAATCCTAGGGTTAGATCCCTCATGATGTCCTTTGACACGTGTTTCCACCACAGAGGTCGCCTCAAGGCTGTCCAGTATAATACATATACAATGTATAAAAACAGGTAAGAGTATGGTATAGCCATAGTATCAGAAAGAAATGGAAAACATTTTAGCATCATATGATTAAGAGACCAAGTGCATAGAATGTTGTCATAATTAGATTACATTTCAAATAAAATTGGCATTTGAAGCATTTGAATTTAGCATAAGAAAGTTGTAACCGGAAATCAAGGGACAAATATTATAAATAATATAAAAAATAACATACCATACATCAGTTTGCAGATTGAGGATAATGCGGAGAGTGGAACAAACAATAAAAGCAGAATAAGAAAGATTCCTCAAATCATATTATTATTGGATTACTATTAGTAGTTTGTTTATGATTCAGAAGTGCCACCTCACTTGTCCTTATGCCATTATTGTGTACAATCCCATTACCTCCGTTTGACGTGCTGTACATTGCCTCTATGTTAAGAAAGGAAGAAGGCAATGAATATGGCAAGGGAAATGTGCATAGAATCGCACAGTGAACAACTTGTAATCTAACAACGTGCATACAATACCCAAGACTCGTGTATACTAAAACCCAGGAGTGCAAATAGAGTGAAACAATAATACCAATATATGAAAAGGGATGTGGGGTAAGCACTTAGAACCTCCTTATGACTGAAAGGAAAGTTGGCAAACTCCTTACCCACTATGCTATTACAGATACTGACAGCGCTAAGCCCACGTAGAGGGCAAGCAAGGACAGGATCTGTGAGCTGACACTCTGGATGATACTGAATAAGGAACTTAGAAACAGTACTCACGAGGACCGGAAAGACCACTTGAATGTCAGTAAGCCCACGAACCCAGTTGATCAAACAGGGACCCAGAAGGCTATAACAGCAATGGGTGGAGGATAACTAAATACATAAGACCCAAGTCAAGGGGCAAGTAGGAATTGTGATTATAGAATAGTGAGGAAAACAAAAGGCATTCACACAGGAGCTAGTTACAACAGCACCCCACACCTAATAATCAATGGGAAATAAATGCAGAAGTGCAATGGAAAACATGGAATGGATCCCAATAGAAATTAAAGATCAGGAGCAGGGAAAATGATATCACAAAAGGAAACCTTTCCCACCCATCCAAGGAGAAAAGGCAAGAAGCTAAATCTATAAAAGGAAAGACTAATGCATCAAGTTTTTCAGTAGCATCAAAGAAACAGAGAACACAGGCAAATTGGGCTGCATCAAAGGGTAAAGCGCTGAGAAAGGCTGCCTGCATTCAGAGGAAGACAGAAAGGGAAATCCAGAAAGCAGATATCAATTAAGCAAATAAATTCGAAATCCAGGGCAGAGGAACAAGAAACAGGAACTAGGAACTAGGCACAAAAGCTAGGAACAAGGGACCAGTCACAACAGGAACACTGCAACAATGACCAGCGCTGGACTGAAGCAAACTGAGGCTTTTAAAGCTGCTTAACAAGCATAGAGGAGGTGTGCTGCCTGCTGCACCTGCAGCCACAGGTGTTGCCTATCCTCCACCCAACCTTGTCCTGCAAGGGAGGAGGTGAAGCAGTGAGCCAGGCATTCTGGGAAGCATAGTCATTAGATTAAAGTAGCATGCTGGCTGCCAAAAACCTGGAATGGATCCGGAAGGGAAGTAACTTGGAAAATAAGGTTTTAGCGCTCCCAATTCATCACAGCACTGTAGCATAAGGTTCGGAGGAAATGTCCAGTAGGGAATAAACCCCAAAACATGCCCCCAAATGGCGGGAACGGGAGTGAAGGGAGCGAGCCGTGACACTCTATTAGCTATATAATCATTATGTGATCGGTAATAGGTGGGAGCAACAGGTGAGCAATGTGGGTTGAATTCGAAAAAGCGAAAAAAGAACTATGTAAAGTCCATATAAGACTGAGGCAGGCTCCTCGGGTAACTTCCACCAAGGTATCATGCACCAATAATCAAAAATACTACCTTACCAATTCTTCTATAAACTTGCTATATTAACCTATTGGAGAATGATGGTATATGTCATGATTAGATCCTTTAACATATCGATTAAAAATCCTTAATTAGGCAGGTTGAAACAATGTGAGTGAGTCTGATGAAACATCAAACATACCATCCTTGACTCCCGTCTCGCGAAGAGTGAAAATAAGCTGATAATATTCAAGGATTCTGATTGATAAAAGTAGCAACAAGTATCTAATACATCTAAAACTAAAAGGGGAAAAAGTGTTCCCACTGAGCATGCGGTTCACTCTGTTTATAATGTAGGTAAAATGATCTGAATGGCACAATGGCCCCTCACCTTTGTTCAGAAATTCTGCTGCTAGAACTGATTTGCAGCGTATGATATAATATGTGGATGCCTCAGCCCGATCATGTAGAGGTAAATAATCCTCACCTGTTGAGTGCAAGTAAAAGTTGTTGAATGTGCAACGATTGTTGAATTATTAATGCAATTTGGATTCTATCATAGTGCCAAAAATAATATTAAATGTAATTAGCCAAAACATAGTAATAATTGGCAATGGCTACATGTGGCTCTGGTAAAAGCCTGTTATATTCGATTTATTATTGCGAATAATCAGTATAGGGTTAACCCACTCATAGTGTTTCATCGTTCAAATTACAAATAGTGTGTATTCTTGATTTGCCGGTCATTCTGATTATTAGATAATGTGGCTGGTGCCAGGCCTGTAATCTGCAAGATTATCTAATGAAATAGGGCCTGAGTGAAGTCCACAGCAGTATGTGAGCCAGTCACCTGTGATGGTTTAGCAGTGATCCAAGGCTTAGATCCCTCGTGATGACCTCGCTGTGCTTACCGGTACCTCCTAATGAAGGACCCACACTGTAAGATACAACGGGAAGACACATCGCAAATTCTGACGTGTTTGCGTGATGACGTCATACTTAATTGAACGAGTGACGTCAGATGTAAACAAACATCACATAAGTCAATACTTAATACATAACGGTCGAATGTAGTATTGTTTGTTGTTCCAGTTGGACAAATGTGGTCGTTGTCCAAAAAATGGCTTTAAAGCATAGGACTTGAAAATGATTAATTAGAGAGTTGTTTATAAAAAATGACCAAAATATGCTTGCAAATTGATGTGGTTTAACGCAGTTACCTAAGTAGACGGTGCTCCAAGGCTTAGATCCCTCGTGATGACCTTGCTGTGCTTACCGGTACCTCCTAATGAAGGACCCACACTGTAAGATACAACGGGAAGACACATCGCAAATTCTGACGTGTTTGCGTGATGACGTCATACTTAATTGAACGAGTGACGTCAGATGTAAACAAACATCACATAAGTCAATACTTAATACATAACGGTCGAATGTAGTATTGTTTGTTGTTCCAGTTGGACAAATGTGGTCGTTGTCCAAAAAATGGCTTTAAAGCATAGGACTTGAAAATGATTAATTAGAGAGTTGTTTATAAAAAATGACCAAAATATGCTTGCAAATTGATGTGGTTTAACACAGTTACCTAAGTAGACGGTATGCAGCAATCTATTGAGGTGATGTTCCTTAAACATAAGACAATCGATGTCTATAAACAGTAATATGGTACTGTCCTGATGTAACGTAAATATAAATGTAGTAATGAATGAGCGATTGATGTAACTAAAGACATGTCTTGCTCATTTGAGTGATTTAAGTAAGAAAGGTCAATGTTGGTGCTGTCAGAGCCATGATCCGGTACAATGCGCAATGCTAGCTTACGAGCAGAATTAGGTTGAACATAGTTAACCATCTGGAAAGCATGCCATGTTAACTGCGCCTTTCGTAAGGATGAGCTAAAATGAAATCATAACTATGTCAACATGTAAATAAGTATCAGACATTTATGATAGATATGTTACACAGTTAGTGTGTTCCCCTGATATTGGTAAGGGAGGATAGTGCAGCGGCAACATGCTCGCCATGGAAGCAAGACGACATGGAGTAGCATAGGTTCGATCCCGGTTCGTGCTTAGGAACCCCTGGGTATTAAGCGCATTATAAATAACCTATTGTATCATAAGAAAAAAAAATATCTTTGTCTTGACTTCAAAGGTACCAAATATGGTGGTAACAAGTGAGGTGCATTAAAGAGGGTTAATTTCACTGGACAAATATAATGACAATCTCAAGCAACATTTGGCAATATTGTATGATCTTACAGAAAGACATTAATTTCATGGTCTGTATTAAGACCATTGAGGGTACAGCATACAAAACAGATCAATTTACATTCCATTTGTCTAAGTTTTAATTGTGTATTACCTTCCCTCTTCCCCCTTTTTGCTTGCATAAGTCCCACAAATATTAAATCTGATTTGTCTGCTAGTTGATGGTTAAGTTGCCAATGTACAGCAAGAGGTAGTCTTGGGTCAGTACTTTTAAGGCTGGCCAAATGTTCTCTTATCCGTACACGTAGTTGTCTGATAATACTGCCGATGTACAGTCTCCCACAAACACATATCAGCGCATAGACAACATTCAGAGAGGGATGTGGTGTCTTCAACCAAAAGGGTTGCAATATTTGAAACATTTTTAAGATAGTTAGGCAGTGAATATTGTTAAAAGAGGTTACAGTTCAAAATTTCATAGCAATGAAAATGCACTTTTCAGGCGGGACTGTATCCTACCTCTAAGGACATTTTGGTAAAGTTAGGGCAAAATTGGTTCATTTTAAAGCATGGTTAGCCAGTAACGTTCATCAAACCTGGGTAGAAATCATTAAAAACCACTTCACAGGAATATCTGGGGGTACTCCTCCAAAGAATATTATGACACTTAGCGGCAAATGGTGACCTTTAAAGCACTAGCGGCAAATGGTGACCTTTAAAGCACTTTGGGGCATGAAACCTTCCTAATCCCATAGTGTATCTGATTAGGAATGGGCATATTATTTCTGGGGGAAATTTGGTGAGCAAAATATGATATATCTAGATAAAGTTGCCATGGTCATATTGCAAGGGGCATGATCTATGAACGTTGATTATGAAGACGTCTTGCACAAGATAAGGAAAGGCCAGCACCTCTTGTGCGATGGGTCCAAACTTGTTGACAAATATGTTGTTTAAATCTTTTTAACAGTTCCTCTTAACTAATATATTTACAGCGCAGTGGCAGACATTGTTTGTTGTACTTATATACAAAAAGGGACCTTGAATAGACCCTAAGAACTATAGGCTTATTATGTTCATGGATGCAGATAGTAAGATATTTTCATCCATGGTCCAAACCTGGGAAAATTGGGCATCATATCAGACTGGTTTCAGGTGTGGAAACGGTACAGCTCTGAATGGATATCTACTGCGTTGCTTCCAAGACTTTTCCTGTAGCAAAACATCTGAGTCCATCTATGTGGCTTCCATTGGCCTAAAGTCTGCATTTGACCTGGTGAACGGAGTAAGTTTATGGGCCAAATTGGTGGCGTGGGTTCTTCCGGAAAGGTTAAGTATATTGGTACAGTTGCATGAGTCCTCAAACATTCAAGTTAGATTGAATCTGGATGGTACTCTAAGTAAGACAATTGACACTAAACTGGGCCTAAGGCAGGGCTGCATCTTAGTTCCCTGCCTTTCTAATCTGTTTATGGTAGGCATAGATGAATATTTAAGACAGGTGGCTTTTCTTCCTCCAAAATTGGGTAATCAGAGGTGTATGTGGATTTCTTATTGAGACGACGGCTATCTACTGTTCGACTGCACGCGTTTAAGTCTCAAAAGCGTTTTGAAAGCCTTCTCTGAGTATGCAGGTAGAAATCGGCTGAATATCAATCGAATTAAAACAAAAATCTTGGAATTGACTGCAAGATATAGAGTAAATAAAGGGAACTGGTTAGCAAACAACAAGAAACTAGCCCAAGTAGATCATTTGATTTATTTATGTCTTCCAGTACTTGCTAAACCCACCAAGTATTGTTTGTGGGATTTATACAAAATAAAGCAATTGGTGAAAGTAAATAATACATTCGGGAAGTTCTCCATCAGTCCAGTGGTGAAGGTTTACAGGGCGAAATGAGTCTCTAAGTTACTATATGGTATTGAAACTTCACAGTCATGGATCTGGGAGAAACTCCGGATTTTGGAAGTCATAGTGTGGAGGCGAACATTACACCTTACGAATTGCATTCCCATTGATCTTATTAGATACGAGTTGGGATTGAAAATCTTTGGAAGCCAGGGTAAATTGGACATTACTATGTCTCTATGCTAAATTCCATAAACCACTAGCTCATTCCCTTTATGGTTATATGGCAAGGTTAATAGAATGCCACTATAGGGCAATTAATCGATCATTGCAAAGCCATATTAAGTGGATTGGGTTTGAAAGAAGAAGACCTACATGCTTGGCAAGGCTTGGTAAAGCATTCTGTGTATCAGGCTGGCTGGATTGCCACTATTCAGAGGATGCAGAAGTATACCTCACTTACCCATTTAACAAACAAGCATAACAAATGGGGTTCCACAGCACCGTATTTATTGTGCTAACTGAACAGTCATGTGAGAAACACACTGATGCACTTTAGATTCCATATTCTATTGGCCCGTGAAACTATGGCTTGCAGAGGTACCATACCAGAAGACGCTTATTATTGCAGACACTGGGCCACATTCCGAGGTGGGCGCACAGGGATTACCGGCACCGGTAAGGACATCAGTGCCGGTAATCCCTTTGCGCCCTATTCCGAGGTCCCTTAGCGGGTCCATCCTTTAACGCCTGGTTTTACCCGGCGTTGTGGACGGGACCCGTTAAGGGACTTCGGAGCTAATAACGGTACCGCAATTTGCGGTACCGTTATTAGCTACTTCCCCATTCCCATTAAGGGCTCAAATGGGAATGGGGAATGGATTTTTCAGTGGGGACTTACCGGTCCCGCAAAGGTCGGACTAGACCGGTAAGTCCCCATTGAACCAGGGTGGACTCGGTACCGGTATGGGAGGTAGTCATGGCGCAAATAGCGCCATGACTACCTCCATACTCGGAATGAGGCCCACTGGGGTGTTTTGTCGAAACTTGAGAATGTGTTTTGTCGCAACTTGAGAATTGGTGTCATTTGTTGTTTGCATTGTCCGGCACTCTTGTTTTTTAGAATGTTGGATTTGGGACAGTTTGTGTATTGCCCAAGTGCTATTGAAAATGAACGTCTTTGGCAAATGCTAGTGAGTCTAGATAATACAAAGATTGCACTGTCTGTGTGGGGTTTTAGTATCCGTCTTAAAGCTACACAAAATGTGATGGATAGATGAATTGATTCAGCTTTTTAGAGATTGGGATTAGTGACGTTTTTCACGTTGGGAACATTCGGTATAATACTTTTTTTGATATGAGTGGTTGGATGATTTGAGTATGCTGATGAAATCTGATTTTATGTATTGAGTATATTATCATGTTCTTTTAAATTGTAAAGGTTGAATATTTTATTAAACCATATACGGTAAAAAAAGAAAAAAGATATTCCATCACTTCCCCAGTTTTCATTTTAAACAAACGGGGGGTCATTACGACCCTGCCGTTAAGGGTTTAACGGCAACGTAAAAGGTGTTGGCGCCGTTAAACCCTTAACGCCTGATTACGAGGTCCCTTTGCGGGACCCGACCTTAACGGCTGGTTTTACCAGCCATTATAGTAGGGTGCCGCAAAGGGACCTCGGTGCTAATTACGGTACTGCAATTTGCGGTACCGTACTTAGCACCTTCCCCAGTCCCATTGAGCCCTATCGGGCGAAAATGGGAATGGGGTAGGGCCATGGTGAAATGGGGAAATACTGCCCCGCCAACCTTGGAATGGGGCGGTATTTCCCCATTTCACCATGGCGGACTTGTTACAACACCGGCACCAACCATGGTGCTAATAGCACCATGGTTGGTGCCGGGGTTGTAATGAGGGCCACGGTGTAAAATCCTGGCAGGCAATATCCCGACAAAATAAGAGGAAAAAGGCGCACATAGATAACATGATCATCTCCTCTAAATACATGAACACATCAATGAATTGAATAATGAACACAGCAATGAATTGAATAACATGCTCAGGGTGTTTGCTCAAACCAACACAATAGCTCCATAAATTGAAGACATAACATCCTACAAAAGCCTGTATTACATACTCTATGCACTATAGAGCAGATGCCACCATTGGTGCCACAATTGCCAACCAGACTCATGTCATCGGGATCACCTTTGCCAGGTCTGCCAGTGCAAGCAATGAGTGGCACTTCTCATGAGAAGACTGGCTGGTTCTCCTTCCTGCAGAAAGAAGAGCCTGCAAGTCTCAGAATGCAGAATGATATTGGCTGAATTGTAATACTGGTGCAACTGCATAGACGAGCATAACAGAAGACTTTGCCTGGCACGTTTTGCTGTTTTATTATGTCCATTAGTTATTTGCCAGTTAATCATTATTATTTAGTGTAATACTGAAAGGCCCTCATTACGACCTTGGCGTTAAGGGATTACCGGTAACGCCTGATTACGAGGTCCCTTTGCGGGTCCCGACCTTAACGGCTGGTCTATACCAGCCATTAAGGTAGGGACCCGCAAAGGGACCTTGAAAGTGATTACGGTACCGCATTTTGCGGTACCGAAATTACCGCCTTCCCCATTCCCATTGAGCCCTATGGGGCAAAAATGGGAATTGGGAAGGGCCAATGGTAAATGGGGAATTACCGCCCCGCCAACCTTGGAAAGGGGCGGTAATTCCCCATGTCACCATGGCGGATCTGGTAAATTACCGGCTAATAGCGCCATTGGTTAACGCCAGGGTCGTAATGCGGGCCAATATGTTTAAGTCTTGTATGATTAAACGAGTTACCTCATTTTGCCAGCATTTTAATACTGCAGACACAAACCGCCACCAACATCATTTGGCGCATTGGTCCTATACAGGCAGGAGGGGACAGTGAGGGAGGAGGTACAATTAAGTAAGATCTAGGGGAAACCCCTGTGAATGGCAACCCTACAAAATGTAAATACTGTCAGCAGCGTCAAATAATAGTGGCATTTCAAAAGTGGCATTTCAAACTGTGAAAAGAGCCTCTTTAGGGATGTGGTGGGCGTGCATACACCTTTTATTTATTTATTTGTAGGGCGCCGCAGGCATCAGGGCGCACAAACACAAGAACCAGCAACAAAAAAGACTGGACAGATGACCAACGTGGGCAAGAGAGTCAGAAGCGGGCGTTTACGGTCTGCAGGCAGCATAGCTGGAAGCCAGCCGCACAAACGATCACATACAGAGGCGTGGCGTGCAGTACACGGGGCTTCTAGCTTTGCGGCCTGCAGATCGACTAATAAATAAAGCAGGAGCTGCCGCAGGTAAGTGGAGGGGACAGAGAGGAAAGGGGCACAGAGTGGGTCACGCAGAAGAAGAGGGGTGCGTGGAGGGACTCCCTCAGACAGCACCAGGAGATAGGAGTGTGACCAAAAGATCAACCTCTTTGGGGTGGGCTTCAGAGACTGGATTCCACACAGTTGGTCTTTTCTTGCTGGCATTTGGGCCCTGATACAACATTAAGTTCTGAGTGTGCACCGTAGTGTCAGCAATAGAGTCGCTGTACTGTGTAACCTTTAAATACTGTTACCAGATTTATTTTCATATTTGATATTGCAAGCAACTTGCTTGTAGAGTGTGGCTACCAATGTTAAAATAAAATGGTGTGATGCACTGTGGTGCCTGGTGGATTGTGCCTTTGTTTGCCATGTGAAGTGGATTGATGTTCTGTTGCTTGAGATGCACAGTGGGTTGTCGTTCCATTGTTGTCCATGGGCTGCGGGTTGATGCCCCAATGTTTGCTATGGGCAGTGGGTTGATGGTCCATTGTGTGATGAGTTGATTACATTGATTTTAGGGTGGATTGATGTCCCATTGTCTGTGCAGTGGGTTGATGTCCTATTGATTGTGATGTGCAGTGGGTTGTTGAGCCATTGTTTGTGCGGTGGGTTAATTCTGTATGGGATAATATTGCATTGTTTTTGGGTTGGGTTGATGTTCCATTGTTTGGGTGGTCGGTTAATGTCTCTTTGTTCGTTTGTGAGCTGGTTTACCATTGTTTCAGGAGCAGGATGATGTCCCATTGTTTGTGTTGTGGGTTAATGTCTGATTGGTTGTCAAATGCAGTGGGTTGATGTCAAATTTGATGTGCAGTAGGTTAATGTCCCATTGTTTTTGCATGTCCAAGTGCGTATGTCCAAGTGTGTGAATTGCATTGATGTCCTATGGTTTGTGTGGTGGACTGATGTTACATTTTTTGTGGGGTGGGTAGATTCCCAGTTGAATGTTTGTTGGGTTAATGGCCCATTGATTGTTCCAATATTTGTGCAGTGGCGTGATGTCCTATTGTTTGTGTGGTGGCATGATTTCCTATTGATTGTGTAGTGATATGACGTCCTATTGTTTTTGAGTGGATTGATGTCCCATTGTTTGTGGGTTGGGTTGATGCTCCATGGATTGTCTGGTGGGTTGATGTTCCATTGAATGCAACACATGGTGAATTGATTTCCCATTCATTGTGCAGTGATTATGTCCCATTGTTTATGCAGTGGGTTGATGTTATGCTATGTTATGTTTGGTTTTGCTATGTTATGTTACTTGGATTTATACCATGCACTGCTGCTTTTTGTGTGGTCTCCAGGCACTCTGGCAGATCTCAAAGAGAGTGGGTTGGGTTTGGTTAGTGGCAGGATAGGTAAAATAAAATACAAGATCGTATTTCTGTTGAAATGATACGTGTAAAGCAGAAGTACCGGGATCCGTGAACACGTGTTTTGTGCCAGGAGCACCAAGGGATTTGTGTCCAGAGAGGAAACCTTGTCTGACTATGCTGCTGGGCTGCATTTTCCTAGGCTGTGGTATTGTAATGGGGCAGATGCATATACAGGTATCACCTATTGCCCCTGCTATACAAGTACCAAATCCTGCCCTTACCCCCTCACTATTACTGTGCAGGTGAGAAACGATGCCAGCTGAGGCAGCCCTATGCCCCATGAATCTAGGGGTGAGAGATGAGACAAACTAAAGCAGGTTCTAAGAAGCAATACTTTAAATAGTCAATGTACACACATCTGCCATAAAGAATTAGTTTGGTTGTGCAACACTAGAAGGGATTGCAGTAAGATAGTTGGAAGCACAACTACTGTGCTGTATATAGCATGCAAGGGAGGAGGCTTCCAGGAGACCAAGAGAGGGACTTCCTAAACTGATAGGACAGATTGAATATATAGGCAGAATATATAAAGAATACACAGGCAGAGAAACCAATGTATGGCAGATGCACATGGTGAATGTAACATGTACAGACAAATATAGGTCTCTAATATGGTGACGAGAAGCGCAGACGTATAGCCATTTTCATAGCATAAAGGCTGTAGCAGGCCTAAGAGTTAGCAAGGCCTCAGACAAACATGCTGAATGCACAGAAACACATTTATTTTAGAAGCGTTTAAGCTGCCCAGACAGTTCATAGCACGTGCCAAGGTCAGATGTATGGAAGGGAGTAGCGAATTAGCAGAGTGCAGAGCCAAGGTAACAGTTCCCAGGATGAGAAGCACAGACTCCCAAGTTAATTAAAGTTACCACAAGAGCACAAACAGCCATTTATGTCTAGATACATGAGATCAGTATGCCAAAAGACCTTGTCTCAGGTAGATGAAGTGTGTCTCCAGTGGCCACAAAGAGTGCAACACGCATGTCAGAATTAGCTAAAAACCCAATACATAAGAAGGAATTCGTTCTCCAACACGGTCCCTTAACACGTGATCAAGACATGAAGAACACTAGCTATTCATTATAAGCCAAGTACAGATAAGACAAATTGACAAGGGGGGTCCTGGGAGTCCGTCTGCCAGACATTAGTCCTGGTTACGAGGGACTTACCCAGAGTCTTTAGCTCACTATCTTTCACAGAAAAGAAATATCCCAAACATATCAGTCTTTGTCCTGCCCTGGGGCAGTCCAGCACCGAAATGCTAGGCAATTCTCCTCTGAACAAGAGTACCAACAGAAACCCCAGACACGTGTTTCGGTCTGGTTGGACCTCATCAGTAGGGTGGATCTGTGCCTCTCTAAGAATAGTGAGCAAGGGGTCCACGTCTGGATTCCCCTAGTAACTTAGGGTGAGACCCAAAGTTACTTAATTATGCAAATTGACAAGGGGGGTCCTGGGAGTCCCTCTGCCAGACATTAGTCCTGGTTACGAGGGACTTACCCAGAGTCTTTAGCTCACTATCTTTCACAGAAAAGAAATATCCCAAACATATCAGTCTTTGTCCTGCCCTGGGGCAGTCCAGCACCGAAATGCTAGGCAATTCTCCTCTGAACAAGAGTACCAACAGAAACCCCAGACACGTGTTTCGGTCTGGTTGGACCTCATCAGTAGGGTGGATCTGTGCCTCTCTAAGAATAGTGAGCAAGGGGTCCACGTCTGGATTCCCCTAGTAACTTAGGGTGAGACCCAAAGTTACTTAATTATGCAAATTGACAAGGGGGGTCCTGGGAGTCCCTATGCCAGACATTAGTCCTGGTTACGAGGGACTTACCCAGAGTCTTTAGCTCACTATCTTTCACAGAAAAGAAATATCCCAAACATATCAGTCTTTGTCCTGCCCTGGGGCAGTCCAGCACCGAAATGCTAGGCAATTCTCCTCTGAACAAGAGTACCAACAGAAACCCCAGACACGTGTTTCGGTCTGGTTGGACCTCATCAGTAGGGTGGATCTGTGCCTCTCTAAGAATAGTGAGCAAGGGGTCCACGTCTGGATTCCCCTAGTAACTTAGGGTGAGACCCAAAGTTACTTAATTATGCAAATTGACAAGGGGGGTCCTGGGAGTCCCTCTGCCAGACATTAGTCCTGGTTACGAGGGACTTACCCAGAGTCTTTAGCTCACTATCTTTCACAGAAAAGAAATATCCCAAACATATCAGTCTTTGTCCTGCCCTGGGGCAGTCCAGCACCGAAATGCTAGGCAATTCTCCTCTGAACAAGAGTACCAACAGAAACCCCAGACACGTGTTTCGGTCTGGTTGGACCTCATCAGTAGGGTGGATCTGTGCCTCTCTAAGAATAGTGAGCAAGGGGTCCACGTCTGGATTCCCCTAGTAACTTAGGGTGAGACCCAAAGTTACTTAATTATGCAAATTGACAAGGGGGGTCCTGGGAGTCCCTCTGCCAGACATTAGTCCTGGTTACGAGGGACTTACCCAGAGTCTTTAGCTCACTATCTTTCACAGAAAAGAAATATCCCAAACATATCAGTCTTTGTCCTGCCCTGGGGCAGTCCAGCACCGAAATGCTAGGCAATTCTCCTCTGAACAAGAGTACCAACAGAAACCCCAGACACGTGTTTCGGTCTGGTTGGACCTCATCAGTAGGGTGGATCTGTGCCTCTCTAAGAATAGTGAGCAAGGGGTCCACGTCTGGATTCCCCTAGTAACTTAGGGTGAGACCCAAAGTTACTTAATTATGCAAATTGACAAGGGGGGTCCTGGGAGTCCCTCTGCCAGACATTAGTCCTGGTTACGAGGGACTTACCCAGAGTCTTTAGCTCACTATCTTTCACAGAAAAGAAATATCCCAAACATATCAGTCTTTGTCCTGCCCTGGGGCAGTCCAGCACCGAAATGCTAGGCAATTCTCCTCTGAACAAGAGTACCAACAGAAACCCCAGACACGTGTTTCGGTCTGGTTGGACCTCATCAGTAGGGTGGATCTGTGCCTCTCTAAGAATAGTGAGCAAGGGGTCCACGTCTGGATTCCCCTAGTAACTTAGGGTGAGACCCAAAGTTACTTAATTATGCAAATTGACAAGGGGGGTCCTGGGAGTCCCTCTGCCAGACATTAGTCCTGGTTACGAGGGACTTACCCAGAGTCTTTAGCTCACTATCTTTCACAGAAAAGAAATATCCCAAACATATCAGTCTTTGTCCTGCCCTGGGGCAGTCCAGCACCGAAATGCTAGGCAATTCTCCTCTGAACAAGAGTACCAACAGAAACCCCAGACACGTGTTTCGGTCTGGTTGGACCTCATCAGTAGGGTGGATCTGTGCCTCTCTAAGAATAGTGAGCAAGGGGTCCACGTCTGGATTCCCCTAGTAACTTAGGGTGAGACCCAAAGTTACTTAATTATGCAAATTGACAAGGGGGGTCCTGGGAGTCCCTCTGCCAGACATTAGTCCTGGTTACGAGGGACTTACCCAGAGTCTTTAGCTCACTATCTTTCACAGAAAAGAAATATCCCAAACATATCAGTCTTTGTCCTGCCCTGGGGCAGTCCAGCACCGAAATGCTAGGCAATTCTCCTCTGAACAAGAGTACCAACAGAAACCCCAGACACGTGTTTCGGTCTGGTTGGACCTCATCAGTAGGGTGGATCTGTGCCTCTCTAAGAATAGTGAGCAAGGGGTCCACGTCTGGATTCCCCTAGTAACATAGGGTGAGACCCAAAGTTACTTAATTATGCAAATTGACAAGGGGGGTCCTGGGAGTCCCTCTGCCAGACATTAGTCCTGGTTACGAGGGACTTACCCAGAGTCTTTAGCTCACTATCTTTCACAGAAAAGAAATATCCCAAACATATCAGTCTTTGTCCTGCCCTGGGGCAGTCCAGCACCGAAATGCTAGGCAATTCTCCTCTGAACAAGAGTACCAACAGAAACCCCAGACACGTGTTTCGGTCTGGTTGGACCTCATCAGTAGGGTGGATCTGTGCCTCTCTAAGAATAGTGAGCAAGGGGTCCACGTCTGGATTCCCCTAGTAACTTAGGGTGAGACCCAAAGTTACTTAATTATGCAAATTGACAAGGGGGGTCCTGGGAGTCCCTCTGCCAGACATTAGTCCTGGTTACGAGGGACTTACCCAGAGTCTTTAGCTCACTATCTTTCACAGAAAAGAAATATCCCAAACATATCAGTCTTTGTCCTGCCCTGGGGCAGTCCAGCACCGAAATGCTAGGCAATTCTCCTCTGAACAAGAGTACCAACAGAAACCCCAGACACGTGTTTCGGTCTGGTTGGACCTCATCAGTAGGGTGGATCTGTGCCTCTCTAAGAATAGTGAGCAAGGGGTCCACGTCTGGATTCCCCTAGTAACTTAGGGTGAGACCCAAAGTTACTTAATTATGCAAATTGACAAGGGGGGTCCTGGGAGTCCCTCTGCCAGACATTAGTCCTGGTTACGAGGGACTTACCCAGAGTCTTTAGCTCACTATCTTTCACAGAAAAGAAATATCCCAAACATATCAGTCTTTGTCCTGCCCTGGGGCAGTCCAGCACCGAAATGCTAGGCAATTTTCCTCTGAACAAGAGTACCAACAGAAACCCCAGACACGTGTTTCGGTCTGGTTGGACCTCATCAGTAGGGTGGATCTGTGCCTCTCTAAGAATAGTGAGCAAGGGGTCCACGTCTGGATTCCCCTAGTAACTTAGGGTGAGACCCAAAGTTACTTAATTATGCAAATTGACAAGGGGGGTCCTGGGAGTCCCTCTGCCAGACATTAGTCCTGGTTACGAGGGACTTACCCAGAGTCTTTAGCTCACTATCTTTCACAGAAAAGAAATATCCCAAACATATCAGTCTTTGTCCTGCCCTGGGGCAGTCCAGCACCGAAATGCTAGGCAATTCTCCTCTGAACAAGAGTACCAACAGAAACCCCAGACACGTGTTTCGGTCTGGTTGGACCTCATCAGTAGGGTGGATCTGTGCCTCTCTCTGTTTTGCTAAAGTCACCCCGAGTGGGACGGGTATGCCCAGACGTGGGTCCCGAGTCTGCCGGGCCTAGAGACCCAAGCTACTCCTCACTGATGACGCCCAACAAGGCTGAAACATGTCTGGGGATGCTTGTGGTCTCGTGCAGAAGGGATGTGACCTAGCAGTTCGGGCTGGACTGCCCCTTTTGGGGTAGGACCAAGCCTGATTTGCATATGGTTTTTCCCCTTCTGTAATGGCTTGGCAGGCTGAAAAACGATGGTCTGGAGGGTTGCCCAGAGCTTTGCCTGTGGTTATGATTAATTCAATACCTTCCAGCCATCACCTTTCTGTTTTGCTAAAGTCACCCCGAGTGGGACGGGTATGCCCAGACGTGGGTCCCGAGTCTGCCGGGCCTAGAGACCCAAGCTACTCCTCACTGATGACGCCCAACAAGGCTGAAACATGTCTGGGGATGCTTGTGGTCTCGTGCAGAAGGGATGTGACCTAGCAGTTCGGGCTGGACTGCCCCTTTTGGGGTAGGACCAAGCCTGATTTGCATATGGTTTTTCCCCTTCTGTAATGGCTTGGCAGGCTGAAAAACGATGGTCTGGAGGGTTGCCCAGAGCTTTGCCTGTGGTTATGATTAATTCAATACCTTCCAGCCATCACCTTTCTGTTTTGCTAAAGTCACCCCGAGTGGGACGGGTATGCCCAGACGTGGGTCCCGAGTCTGCCGGGCCTAGAGACCCAAGCTACTCCTCACTGATGACGCCCAACAAGGCTGAAACATGTCTGGGGATGCTTGTGGTCTCGTGCAGAAGGGATGTGACCTAGCAGTTCGGGCTGGACTGCCCCTTTTGGGGTAGGACCAAGCCTGATTTGCATATGGTTTTTCCCCTTCTGTAATGGCTTGGCAGGCTGAAAAACGATGGTCTGGAGGGTTGCCCAGAGCTTTGCCTGTGGTTATGATTAATTCAATACCTTCCAGCCATCACCTTTCTGTTTTGCTAAAGTCACCCCGAGTGGGACGGGTATGCCCAGACGTGGGTCCCGAGTCTGCCGGGCCTAGAGACCCAAGCTACTCCTCACTGATGACGCCCAACAAGGCTGAAACATGTCTGGGGATGCTTGTGGTCTCGTGCAGAAGGGATGTGACCTAGCAGTTCGGGCTGGACTGCCCCTTTTGGGGTAGGACCAAGCCTGATTTGCATATGGTTTTTCCCCTTCTGTAATGGCTTGGCAGGCTGAAAAACGATGGTCTGGAGGGTTGCCCAGAGCTTTGCCTGTGGTTATGATTAATTCAATACCTTCCAGCCATCACCTTTCTGTTTTGCTAAAGTCAACCCGAGTGGGACGGGTATGCCCAGACGTGGGTCCCGAGTCTGCCGGGCCTAGAGACCCAAGCTACTCCTCACTGATGACGCCCAACAAGGCTGAAACATGTCTGGGGATGCTTGTGGTCTCGTGCAGAAGGGATGTGACCTAGCAGTTCGGGCTGGACTGCCCCTTTTGGGGTAGGACCAAGCCTGATTTGCATATGGTTTTTCCCCTTCTGTAATGGCTTGGCAGGCTGAAAAACGATGGTCTGGAGGGTTGCCCAGAGCTTTGCCTGTGGTTATGATTAATTCAATACCTTCCAGCCATCACCTTTCTGTTTTGCTAAAGTCACCCCGAGTGGGACGGGTATGCCCAGACGTGGGTCCCGAGTCTGCCGGGCCTAGAGACCCAAGCTACTCCTCACTGATGACGCCCAACAAGGCTGAAACATGTCTGGGGATGCTTGTGGTCTCGTGCAGAAGGGATGTGACCTAGCAGTTCGGGCTGGACTGCCCCTTTTGGGGTAGGACCAAGCCTGATTTGCATATGGTTTTTCCCCTTCTGTAATGGCTTGGCAGGCTGAAAAACGATGGTCTGGAGGGTTGCCCAGAGCTTTGCCTGTGGTTATGATTTATTCAATACCTTCCAGCCATCACCTTTCTGTTTTGCTAAAGTCACCCCGAGTGGGACGGGTATGCCCAGACGTGGGTCCCGAGTCTGCCGGGCCTAGAGACCCAAGCTACTCCTCACTGATGACGCCCAACAAGGCTGAAACATGTCTGGGGATGCTTGTGGTCTCGTGCAGAAGGGATGTGACCTAGCAGTTCGGGCTGGACTGCCCCTTTTGGGGTAGGACCAAGCCTGATTTGCATATGGTTTTTCCCCTTCTGTAATGGCTTGGCAGGCTGAAAAACGATGGTCTGGAGGGTTGCCCAGAGCTTTGCCTGTGGTTATGATTAATTCAATACCTTCCAGCCATCACCTTTCTGTTTTGCTAAAGTCACCCCGAGTGGGACGGGTATGCCCAGACGTGGGTCCCGAGTCTGCCGGGCCTAGAGACCCAAGCTACTCCTCACTGATGATGCCCAACAAGGCTGAAACATGTCTGGGGATGCTTGTGGTCTCGTGCAGAAGGGATGTGACCTAGCAGTTCGGGCTGGACTGCCCCTTTTGGGGTAGGACCAAGCCTGATTTGCATATGGTTTTTCCCCTTCTGTAATGGCTTGGCAGGCTGAAAAACGATGGTCTGGAGGGTTGCCCAGAGCTTTGCCTGTGGTTATGATTAATTCAATACCTTCCAGCCATCACCTTTCTGTTTTGCTAAAGTCACCCCGAGTGGGACGGGTATGCCCAGACGTGGGTCCCGAGTCTGCCGGGCCTAGAGACCCAAGCTACTCCTCACTGATGACGCCCAACAAGGCTGAAACATGTCTGGGGATGCTTGTGGTCTCGTGCAGAAGGGATGTGACCTAGCAGTTCGGGCTGGACTGCCCCTTTTGGGGTAGGACCAAGCCTGATTTGCATATGGTTTTTCCCCTTCTGTAATGGCTTGGCAGGCTGAAAAACGATGGTCTGGAGGGTTGCCCAGAGCTTTGCCTGTGGTTATGATTAATTCAATACCTTCCAGCCATCACCTTTCTGTTTTGCTAAAGTCAACCCGAGTGGGACGGGTATGCCCAGACGTGGGTCCCGAGTCTGCCGGGCCTAGAGACCCAAGCTACTCCTCACTGATGACGCCCAACAAGGCTGAAACATGTCTGGGGATGCTTGTGGTCTCGTGCAGAAGGGATGTGACCTAGCAGTTCGGGCTGGACTGCCCCTTTTGGGGTAGGACCAAGCCTGATTTGCATATGGTTTTTCCCCTTCTGTAATGGCTTGGCAGGCTGAAAAACGATGGTCTGGAGGGTTGCCCAGAGCTTTGCCTGTGGTTATGATTAATTCAATACCTTCCAGCCATCACCTTTCTGTTTTGCTAAAGTCACCCCGAGTGGGACGGGTATGCCCAGACGTGGGTCCCGAGTCTGCCGGGCCTAGAGACCCAAGCTACTCCTCACTGATGACGCCCAACAAGGCTGAAACATGTCTGGGGATGCTTGTGGTCTCGTGCAGAAGGGATGTGACCTAGCAGTTCGGGCTGGACTGCCCCTTTTGGGGTAGGACCAAGCCTGATTTGCATATGGTTTTTCCCCTTCTGTAATGGCTTGGCAGGCTGAAAAACGATGGTCTGGAGGGTTGCCCAGAGCTTTGCCTGTGGTTATGATTAATTCAATACCTTCCAGCCATCACCTTTCTGTTTTGCTAAAGTCACCCCGAGTGGGACGGGTATGCCCAGACGTGGGTCCCGAGTCTGCCGGGCCTAGAGACCCAAGCTACTCCTCACTGATGACGCCCAACAAGGCTGAAACATGTCTGGGGATGCTTGTGGTCTCGTGCAGAAGGGATGTGACCTAGCAGTTCGGGCTGGACTGCCCCTTTTGGGGTAGGACCAAGCCTGATTTGCATATGGTTTTTCCCCTTCTGTAATGGCTTGGCAGGCTGAAAAACGATGGTCTGGAGGGTTGCCCAGAGCTTTGCCTGTGGTTATGATTAATTCAATACCTTCCAGCCATCACCTTTCTGTTTTGCTAAAGTACAGATAAGACACCTGCTGAAACTCCCGAGCGCACACAAAGACACAAGATGATAAGCAAGGCCAAGTACAAAGGAATAGATAGGCCACATGGTCTGGGAATGATGGGGAGTACTTTTAATTTGAATTAGTGCAGACCATGGACTTCTGTCTCCCCCTGCCCTATGTGTCTCTCATATTCTGAAATCTCATCAAAGTGCCCAAGGTTGGTGAATATTGTACCATCCTATGAAAATCCCTCTTGCCATTCCGTCTATGATGAATAATTCCAACCAATTAGTGGCGAAAATAATGATGTAGTGAAAATATTATCTCTGATGGGCTGGGCTCAGGGGGACTGGCACACGCCACTTGGAACAAGAATATTCACCTATGGATTAGGTATATAGATGACATTTTCGGCATCTGGTCTGGCACAGAAACAGAGCTGAACAATTGTTTCTTCTACCTTAATGACATAGATCAGAGAACCCAATTTACTCATGAAATTTCAAAAACAGAGATAGACTTCTTAGACGTCAATATCAGAATAGGCACCAACGGATACAATACCAGCCTATATTGCTAGGACACAGATAGGAATAATCTCGTACATCGTCTCACCTTCCATCAGCATAGTCTTATCCAAAATGTACCCTTCAGCCGATTGCTCAACGTCAAACGGATAGTGAGCGTTCCTGAAGATTACATCAAAGAGCACTCAGAGATGGGTACGAAATTTATGGGATGAGGGTACTCCTCTCCCTCACCTTTTGTTTTTCTCCGGCTCTAACAGAAATGTCGTCAGGCCTAGTACGGTAGTCGCCTGTCTGCTTCCATTTCCTTCCCACTCTCCCCCTCCTTTCCTTATCTATGTCTTAGCTCTTGCACTATCTGAAATGTTATCAGGCCGAGCACGATAGTTTATTTCACATCCTTACTGTTCATGGCCTGTAAGATTGTCATTTTATTTTCCCTTGCCTTGAAGCGCTCTGAAACACATTATGTATAGGCTCTATATAAATAAACTAGCATATCAAATCCTATCACCCAGTCCTTCCTTTGAGATCCTGGTTTTCAAGTTGGTCATCTCTCCCTCCTCCTCTCTGACCATTGCCACTGGATACAGACACCCCGGCACTACCACCCTGTTCCTCCCTGAATGGGCTGACTTCTGCTCCTCTCTCCTCTCAACCACCTCAAATCTCCACTGACCGGGTGACTTCAACATCCAATTGGACTCTCGTGGCACAGCGTCCACTCTCTTCCTTGACCTCTGCACTTCTCCATTCTCCCTTCTTGCCCAACCCACTTGGCTGGACACACTCTGGACGCCATCATACATTCTGACCTTTCTCTCTCCCCCCGGCTGATCACACCAAGTCCTTGGTCTGGACACTCGCTCCTCTCTTTTTACCTTGGTCCCCTCAGCCCCCTGACTGCAACTCCGCCAGCCCTGTCAACCTTGTTCATGAACATCCGTCTGATCAAACGAGTGTCAGCTGCTGAGTTTGCATCCACCTTCACCTCCCCTTGCCCCCCACCCCTGACTCCAACACTGACTCTGCTTTTAGCAACCTCCATCTGGTCATCACTAACACTCTGGATATCCTTGCCCCATTCATGAGGATCTACCCGAAAGGACTCTGAACTTGTAACTCTGAAATGCAAGTGCACAGCTGAGGAAAGAAAGTGCCAAATCTCAGGCACACCCTCTGATAAACTGGCCTGCCGCCTGCTCCAGAGGCAATACAGACTCTCCATCAGCACCAAAAAAGGGTCAACGTCCAGGCTCGGGAATCGGGTGCTTCCAACAACACGGCTGAACTCTTTCAAATCTGCAGGGAACTAGCCAACCCTTCTGCAGTGTCCTCCTCCCCTCTTCCTTCCCAGGCCCTCTACGATGCACTGGCCACACACTTCACCACAAAAACTCTGGACATCCTGAGCACCCTTGTTACCCTTTCTCCCAATCCTCCCCTCACTCCCTTGCCTCCTATGACTTCTCACCCTCTTTCTTCCCCTTTCTTCTGCTTCTCCCCTGTCTCACCTGAAAAAGTCACCAGAGTTGTCGGCTCCATGAAGGTCTCTTCCACACAAGTTTCCCCTTGCTCCTCCAGAACCATCAGGAACAACATTGGCTCTCTTGCCCCGTACTTGCTCACCTCTGCAACCACTCTTTTGCCACTAGTTCTTTCCCCTCCTCTCTGAAGCACTCACTTGTGCGCCCCCTTCTGCTGAAAAAACATTCAGCCGACCCTACCTGTTCAGCCAACTGCTGCCCTTTTTCTATCACCCCTTTCCTTGGAAAACTGCTGGAGAGGTTCACCTTTCCTCAACTTACCTCATACACTGAACTTGTTGGTGGTCTCCATGATCATGAATCTGGATTCCGATAATCCAGAGGCACGGACACTGCTCTTCTGAACACCTGTTAAGAATTGCTCGCATCTCTGGACTCTAACTCTCCAGTTGTCCTCATCCTACTCAATCTTTCCTCTGCCTTTTACACAGTCAACCACTATATCCTCATAAAACGACTCCATGATACACTTGGTATTTCAGAGAGGGCACTGGACTTGCTGACCTACTTCCTAACTGACCGCTCGTCTCAAGTCATCATGGGCACCTTCTCCTCACCAACTCCATTCTCCACATATGGGGTAACCCAGGGCTCAAAACACTCCCCCTGGCTCTTTAACACTTACCTTGCTCGCCTGGCACCCCTCATCTCCTCCTTCTATGCCAACATTTAGTGCTATGCGCATGGCACACAACATTTTCAAACTTCCTTCTGACCCTCTTGCTTCCTCCATCATCCCTGGCTGCCTATCTTCCATCCAGTCCTGGTGCACTTCAAATGATCTCTACCTCAATGCCAGCAAGACTTAGATCATTCACATTGGGACCCCTGCTCCCTCTTTTTTCCCCTCACTCTGGCCTTCCTCTATGGGTTTGCCCCCTGCTCCTTCATCTGAAGCCAGAAATCCCTGAGTCATCTTCGACTCCCCTTTCTTCTCCCCCCCTCACACTCAGGACATTGCCAAGAAGTACCACTTTCAACTCTTCCTTCTTAAACGAATCCTCCCTTTTCTCACTTTCCCCCAGAATCTCAATATCACCCGAGCCCTAGTTCTCTCTAGGCTTGACTATTGCAACAGCCTTCTCATGAATTTACCTTCTTCCACTCTACGACCCCTCCATCTAATCCAGAATAGGGCAACACGACTTATCCTTGGCATTAAGCCCAGGGACCACATCACTCCTGCCCTAAAAACACTTCACTGGCTTCCGGTTGCTGCACAGATTAAATTAAAATCCCTCTGCATCATCCACAAGGCTGCCTGGGGACGGGTACCATGCTATTTGGAACTTTCTCTTACTAAATACTCTCCCTCTAGACCTCTACATTCCTCTGGCACCAACTCTACGTGTAAAGGGTTTCACCAAACAGAGGGACGGAGGCTGTTCTCTTTCTTCATCTGGCTCCCTCCTATGGAACAGCATCCCCCTTCCTCGTCGTCTTAAGCATGACTTCCTTAAATTTCAGAAGCTCCTCAAGACTTTCCTCTTTACCTCCTCCTTCCCTTCTTCCTTCCCCTGCTGATTTCACAGTCGCTGAGATTGAGGACTAGGGTCCTTATGTATCCTAGTGGTCCTGACCTTCCACACACCCAATTGCCCCAGCCTCTGCCTACTTTGAAGCACTTGCCTCGGCACCCACTGGCCTTCGTCCTGTAGGCTTGCAGTCATCTACCCAATGCAGCTCCTGGCTACATAGCACTTACATATTATGTACTTCATCTGCTGCTCACCCATGAGACCCGACATTCCAGCACTTACCCCCACCTCACTTCCCCTCTTCTTTACTGCACTTGCACATTCTGAATACTCACAAAGCATAGTGGGTTTGCCATCTCCACCACTGTATTTTGTTTTTTTTGTCAATCCGATATACCCTCTCTGTGGCCCTGTGGGCTCTTTGAAACAGAATTGACTTACTGTATAAGCGTCTAACAAACGCACAATAAATAAATAAAAAAAGAGAAGGTTCTGCAGTATAATGGGAAGACAGTTGTATTTTTATTTATGAAATTATTGTTGACAACATTTTTATTTTGTTGTTCTATATTGTAAGATAATAGAGGTGTTTTTTGTGTTAATAGAAGAGTGACTGTTGTTGACAAGGAATCAGTGGTTTGGGATGTGAGCAGCATTTTTGTGGTGCTGCTCAGAAGAATTTTGTGCTATGTGATATCAGCGAGGGATGTGGATGTGTTAATGTTGTAGAAGAACCATTTTAAGGGAGGGGAGGAAAAGGAGAGACACTGGTGAGCGAGTGTTGGAGCAGGGTTTATCGATTATTGGTAAATTGCATTTTATATAGCCATCATGGCAGATACCCCATTGCCCATTTGTATAAGACACTTCCCAGCTACAAAGACAAGAACCTTAAGTACCATATTATGTGGGTTATAGATATGGGCAGCAAGATGTTTATGCCTGGGCCTCAACACAGTAATCATTTGAAGGAGGTGGTGCAGCACCTGTGCACCTATTAACATGCTTCAAATAAGGGGAAATAATTACAGAACAGACTAAGTATTCTCAAGCTGTGGAAAATGTTTGAGGAAGAGGTAGTGGAACCAGGCAAGAAAGAATGGATGCTTAATCAGCATGACGAAGGGCGCACACCGTCAATGGCTCCTCCTCCTCCTCTAACAAGTGTCCCATCCTCGACTGTCAGGTACTATACCCATTAAAGGATGCTGCAGGGTATTCAAACCCCAAATATGTGCCCCTGTCTATAGTGATGGCAACAGCATAAGAAGAGAGAAAGTGAACAAGCAAAGACCATTGTCAATGCAGGTAGATTATGGCGTGCAGCGTAGTTTACAAGCAAAGCTAACAGAAGCATAGGAGGAAGGTCAAGGAGCAAGAGGTATGCAGGGAGTAGGGTATGCGTCAACAATTGTGTCAGATAAATGGACAGGAGGACAAATAATGCTTAAACGTGATAGAAAAGGCATAGACAATTCTAAAGAGAAGGCACTAGATGATGGAGACAGAGAAGGAGAAAGGGGTGGAAGAAGAGAGAGAAAGAGAAAGAAATCTGACAGATGAGAGAGAAAAAGAAAGAAAAAAGACAGATGAGAGAGAAAGAGAAAGAAAAGGAGAGGAAGAGAGAGAAAGTGAGGGACACTGAAAGGAAGTTGATGACATATTTAGAACACATACATTGACTGACAAAGAAAGGGAAGGTGTTACAAGAAGGAACAGTAACAGCCTAAGTAGGAGTAGAAAAGACAGCATGAATAGAAGAGAGAATTGGGGGAAGTCTCTCCAAGGAAAGGGTAGGAATGTAATGGAGGAGATAGTGAGTGGGGCGCATGTGAGAGAGCGCCTTAAAAGGCTGGAGTTCGAGGAACATGAGGATGAAGATGAGGGGAAACAGGAAAGACAGTCAGAATGTGAGGGTGACGATGAGAGCAGAGAGGAGGAAGCTGTACAAGCACCTTCTACAGGCACACCTGCAGAAAGAGAGATAGATTTTATAGACTTGGAGGGAGGAGCGATAGAGCCCATTAGGTATCCATTGCTCCACCAGAGAAGTCCAATGAGTCCAGAAAGGAGCATACCATATGTAAACAGATTAAGAGATCTATCAGGCCATAAAAAGGTTTGCATGGCAGCAACACCATCAAAGATAAAGAGTGTGGTTGCTCCCATGCATGGGACTGCACTGACACAATTCCCCTTACTGCAGAAAGGTAGAGGATTAATACAATATATACCCTGGCCCCAGACAGACACAAATAACTTGATATATAAATTGCTGTCACTACAAGTGAGCGCAGGGAAGTGAACGTATGAGTTTGAAAGGGAAACAGCAGGCATGACCCTGGCGGTAGGTGACATGAAAAGCTTGTTTGCTGCCATATTGGGTGAACAATCAGAGGATATATTAGAAATGGAATGGCTACTCAGGGGTGACAGTCCAAAATATGAGACATGATGGGGCACCTTTTAACAATTGTCAGACAAATGTTTGCAGGGCACTTAGAATACAATTTCGAGATACGTGAGACCTAAAAAAGGGGAGCAAGGGAAGCTTGAGACACAAATATAACCATTTTTCTATCATATTTTATGCCCCAAGAAGTACAAAGGCACTTAAAGAAAATTGTGGGGATTGAGGAAAATCCATAGCCGAGATACAATTGAATATTGTTCATCACTGTTTAATAAAACAAGTGAAAGACAGGAAGGAGGTTGAAGAGAGAAAGATAGAGGAAGCTAAGCTGGTACAAAGGACATTGTCAAAATTGACAGTAGGAAAAGCAGTATTAACAAATGTTGGGGAAAACCACAGTGTGCAGGAAGCACAACAAATGCAGCCAGGTTTGAATGAAAATTTTGCAGGAAGAGGGGAATATAATTACTATCCCCGGGGGAAGGGGTTTGCACCATGAGGAACAGGGTTTGGATTCCGAGCACCATAAACAGGAGGGTTTAATGGAGGACAGCCACGATTTGAGGGATTTGGAGAACAGTGTTGGGCATGTGGAAAAGTACGACACTGTGCATGGGTTTGCAGTGGTAGGGGATTAATGCAACAACATTGGCAGTAATTTGGCCCCACAGGGGGATCCACATATCCACGGACATAAAGCGCTACAAATCAAGATTACAATGCCCTAGATTATACACAGTGTCAACCAACTCAAGCACAGGTGCAGCAAATGCAATAACCATAGCAGGCAATACAGCTACAAATGCAATAACCCCAGCAGGCAGTACAGTCGCAGATACAGCAAGCACACATGCAACCACAAGTACAACAGAACACAGTAGCACAGTGGAATGCAAACATATTGCTGCAAGCACAATAGGCTCCTAGATTAAGGGGCATGACACTAGTGAGAGGGAATCCCTTTATAGGAACAGGACTGAACATGTACTCACTAAAGGACAGCCCGCAGAGTGACTTGATGGCCCCAATTCTATCAATTACCCCAGACTCACAAGAGGAACCAAGGATGGGAATGACCCTAGGCGACAAGACCTTCTCTTTTTTACTTGATACCGGGACGATGAGATCCTGTGTCAGAGAGGGGAAGTCCCAATGTCAGGAATATCAATGGGTGTGCAAGGATTCCATGGGGCTATGACAATGGTTCCTTTACCGATAACTTGCCCATAACCATAGGAGAGCATGAGATGGCTATGCAATTATTACATTCTCAGAAGACACTGGTTAACATATTGGGGAGAGACTTGATCAGCAAGCTAAACATGACTATTTCTTTCACTGAAGATAATATGTTCCACACCGGGCATTCATTATGTGAATGCACAAGAGTTTGTGAGGGCATTTCATGTCCAGAAATCACAAAGAGCTGTGCCACTAAACTCAGAGGTTTATCTTTCTGGGATACAAGTGGTACTAGCATGGCTTCCATGAATACAGGACAAATTGTTGAGATTACCCACAGAACATTTGTTTAGACCAGAGATACCCAAGTACGTGGTTTAAAGTAGATTATTACAATTGAACTAGAAGCAGCAGTAGTGAGAGAAGGCTCAGTGATATTGCATGGAGTAGATGATGAAGGAGTAATGTGGCATACAGTAATAACGCTTAACTCAGCACACAGACTTATTGACTTGACAGATGATGAACTGTTTGAAGATGACGATTTAGATGACAAGGTGATTTTCATAATTTGTATCACATATCAATTGCAAATAGAGTACATAGAGGTTCCACAACTAATATCATTGGCAATAAAAGTACCATCATTTTGGCAGGAAGATTTGGCAAAAGTGCTGAGTTCATTGTGGACCAGCAGTCCATATGACATTGGTTTACTAAAAGGGGTAGGAGCAGTCAAAATCAAATTTGAGAAAGGTGCCATTTTTTAATGAGTTAAACAGTATCACATGTCAAAAGAAGCTGATGAGGGTATTTATGCGACAAGGTTTATTAGTGCCTTTAGAATTGCCATGCAATGTGCAGTGTATCCAGTCAAAAGGGCAATGGGGGTCTTGGAGATTTTTACAGGATTTACGCACATTGAACAATATTTCTGAGGCAGAATCTCTATTGGTGCCAAATCCAGCCACAGTATTATGTAACATACCACCTAAAGCACAATGTTTTACAGTGATTGATCTAAAAAATGCTTTTTTCTCCATCCCCCTGCATGAAGACTCACAATATTTGACCACGTTTACCTATCGCAGAATCAGATTACGGCACAGTCGCCTCCCACAGGGATACTGTGAATCCTCAGTGTTTTCAATAGGGTGTTGCAGATGGACTTGGGAAATGTACAAACTGACAGCATAGTGATACAGTACATGGGTGACTTGCTATTATGCAGCACCACAGAGAACGTGTGCAGGAAAGACTTCATGAAATTATTGAAAGCATTTTGACCGAAAAAAGTATAAGGAGAAATTGCAATATTGTCAGGAAGAAGTATTATATATAGGGTAGATAAGATCAAAAGAGGGGCGGAAGGTGATACCTGAAAGAGCAAAAGCAATTACCAGAATGCCCTGGCCAGAGAGAGTAAAGTAGTTGCAGCAGTTTTTGGGACTTTACAATTATTGTCGCATATGGGTCTTTAACTATAGCACATACGTTTGGCCCCTTTTAGAAGGACTGACAGAAGCACAGAAAGACAAGAGTGACATTGCATAAACAGGTGTGATGATAGGTGCCCTTGATGAATTAAAAGAACCAATAAGCACATTTCATATGTTGAGGATACCAGATTATGAGGAATATGTTTTCTTGTTTGTACATTCAAATGGAGTTGTGATGATGGCTGTTCTCGCACAAAAATGTTCAATGGGATGCAAACCGCTGGCATTTTACAGCAGGATCTTAGACCCAGTAATGAGAGGCCATTACCTATATGAGCAAGCATTGGCTGCAGCAGCTTTTGCAACTGAGAAATCAGCCAGTATAACTGATGTAATTTGCTATTATTCAGTGACATTATATGTTGAACATGCTCTTTGTGCCATCCTTGAACATCCCAAAAGCACATTAACCACACAGAGAGCATCAGGTTATGAAGTCACAATATCTAATCTATCAATCAAAATTGTAAGGTGCCACATAGTGAATCCTGCAAGGTTCATAGCAGAGGCAGTGAAGGAGGGTGATAATGTACATGACTGCACTACCTACACTGATTATTATAATGATGTGCCTCATGTAAAAGAAAATGGCCTGGGGGGAGGGATAGTTCTCTTCATGGATGGCACAGCAGTGATGAAGGCAGAAGAGAGCAGAGGGTTTGAAGTAGTGACAAGTGCAAGATTACCAGCACATTTTTCAGTGCAAGTGGCAGAATTAGTAGCTATGATTTTAGCACTTGAAGCACAGAAAAATTAGGTGATAACTTTGTATTCTGACTTGTCCTATTTAACACCAACAGTACACTCAGGACTGTCACAATGGAAAAGGATGGGCTTCCAGCAGGCAGGAGGTATTCTAGTACAGCATGCACCATTGTTAGAGAGGTTACTAGAAGCACTTGAATGTCCCTCAGCGATTGCCGTGTTGAAGTGTGCAGCACACATGGGAGGTGCAGATGGGATTTTCCACAGTAATGAAGCCACAGAGGCAGAAGGAAAAAGGGCTGCATATTTCCCTGAGATATTATACATTACAACTGCCCAAAACAAATGCACACTTGCACGTAACATGGTGATGAAAGAAGGCTTTAATACACTGCCAGTAACATAGATTGTAGAGTTGCCGGGATACATGCCACAAGAAGAGCAGGAATTTTGGAAGAAAAGGGTTGCTCATTATCCCCCACAGCGCTAATTTGGCTACAGGATAACACAGGGAAACCTGTCATGCCTGTAGAGTTACTCATAGTAGTGCTGGAACAGCGCCACTACCCAGCACACACAACAAGGGAGTGTGTTGTAGCATCTATTTGGGATGACTTATTTGTCCCAAAGTTAAGTGAACATATAACCAATTTTGTTGTTAACTGCATAGTATGTCAGAAATACACTGCTGGTCACTGTGATGACATCATGAAGTAAGACACAGACAACAGATTCAAAGGTCAAACAGAATGGTTTTATTAACTCCAATGACAGGATGGGTGAAGGCCTAGCTTGCCCTATACTAAGGTGGAATTTCCCTACCTAAAGAAACTAAGGAAGGTCTGAGTCAGAACGTTCAAGTTTAAAGTCTGTATGTGTCTGTCTGTGTCTGTCTGTGTCCAAAACCTATACTTGCCCTCACAACTAAAGCTAATCAATATGTAAGGATGTCAGCAATAAAATAAATAGTGTTCGAAATAAGGTTCTGAGCTTCTTCCAGCTCTTAGCTTACTTTTTAGCTCCCCTTTACCAAGTTCAAGAAAGTTCCACAAAAGGTTCGGGATTGCCTTTTCCAAGTTCAGGATAGTTTCACAAATACTGGGGGTTCCCTTCCCCAAGTTCAAGACAGATCCACAAAACCTTGGGGTTCTATTTCCCAAGTGTAAAACAGTTCCACAAAACCTTGGTCTTCCATTCCCCAAGTTCAAGACAGTTCCACAAAACTGCAGGGTTCCCTTCCCCAAATTCAAGACAATCAACTTATACTTATTCTCAATTTTGCAATGTTCAAAACCAGCTCCAAATCAACTTTACACTCCATTTTTTTTTAACAGTTCAATCAGATTGCTTTTTCTTATTTCACTTCAGCAACTTCTTTGGTTTTCACAATTAGGGTTCCCTGGTATATGCGCAGTTGTCAGACCACACAGTCCACCCATTACAGGTCACACAACCAGGAACCCTAGGCTCTCTAGCCCACACAAGTTCTTCTGTATCTGTACCTGTGTGAAGGTTCACCCTCACTTGACTTCTCCTTGTCAGCCCCTTGGCTTTGCCACCATGTGTCACATATCCTTTTCCAGTCGCTGGCTTCGCCACACTGTATTTATGCAAAGTTTGCTCTGCACTGCTTTTGTTGGCTTCACCACCTTGCTTTCACACTGTAAAGACTGAAGGGGGGTATCTGTACTTCTGCCCTCTATATGGTAGGGTAAAGGCACAGACCACCCCCGCCAGGGCTCTCAATTTGGTAGGAATGGACAAGCAGCCAGGCTTAAGCTTTCAGGAGGTGATGCAGGCTGGTTCTTAAGTACAGTGAATCCCCGAAGCCCCCACAAAGGAATGTCTACACACTATGTTAGTTAATAACACAATTTCTTTATATAAAATAAGATTCAGTAATATATATACATTTAAATAATAACACCTTGTACTTGGAAATAAGTATTCAAAGAATGGCAAAAATATACGCTGCTACCACACAATACTTAAATTCAGTAAGACATGCACTAACTGCAGACAGTTTTAAAGAGGCAGGTGAATTATTAAGGGAGATGTATCAGCGTAGAATAGGAAAGAAAGGCAGGTTAGTTGTGAACAGCGGCAGAATGTTCTCTTTAGATTAGATATACAATTTTGTGTGAAGATCTCCCCACCTAGGCAACCCATAATGGAGAAGTTAGGGAGTAACTTATCTTGTCTTTACAGTCCAGTCCAATAATGTTCAATAACCTTGTGCTTTCTTTGAAAAGGTTCTAACACCCCCAATGTACCTGAAAAGCCACAGGATAACAGGATCCAAGACGAATCTGGGACCCCTGGATGACTCCTGAGACTTGAAGATGCTCTTCCTCGTCACAGTACTTTTGGTGCCTTGGCAGGCGAAGTGCAGAATTTCTCAGTTTCACTCAATGATTCCCTCCAAGGATGGACCCCCCTTGGAAGAAGGAGCCACTGGGATGCTGAGTCCACGAAGAAAAATGGAACCAAAGTCTTTCTGAAGTGCAGCAGTTTTACTCTTCGCGATGCTCTCCTTTGGTCGACGATTTCTTTGACTATATAATTCCTGTGAAAATGAAACTTGCTGTGGGCTCCTTAAAGGCTTGGCAGGTGGTAGTAAGACCCCAGGGACCCTTCAATGACTTCTGGCAGCAACGGGTGTTTGCTGCCAGAAGTCACCTTTGGGGTCGTGTTTCAGAATATTGCATTTTTCCGACTTTCGCTTCTTTGGTGCTGCAGCCGCAGCATGGACCTCTGGATGGCTCCTGGTGACTGGGACTCGACCACTGGAGTGGACCGCAGACCCTCACCAAGATTTGGCCATCGGTACATCTTCATTAGCATCCACCAATGGACCTTCTTCTGCACTCAGTGACTCTGGACTCTCTCTGGTGGGAAAATTTGGTCAGTGATGATGGCAAGGATCTCCCTTGAAATGTTTTTACGCAATTCAGAACTTGTGCAGCGTTGGGTGTCCAGCAGCACTATGACAGGGTAACCCCTCTTCGAGGTCGTAGACAGCAATGGCTTCCAGCAGTCATGAAATGCACCTGCGGCCCGTGGGTGACACCAATGGACTTCTTCAACTCAAGATGTCTGGGCACTTTTCTTCAGTACTCACAAAGACTCCTTCTCCGGACAGCAGGCACACAGGACTGGATTCCAGGGCACTTCAGATGAAGAGCAGGAGTTTTGTATGATGGTCCTGCATAGCTCAGGGAGAGGTCTCCTTTGCAGGTCCTCTCAAGATCAGTTCTTGGAAGAATGTGACAGCTTTCGGATTACATGAAGAAAATGCAGCAGCAGACCTCTCCTCCAGCTGGGCTTCAAGGAACAGCTTCTTCTTGCTAAGCTTTGACTTCAGTTTCTGAACAAACTGGTAAGTGGGAGGTGCCCAGATATACACATCTGTTCCCAATTCACTCTGGCTGAGCCAGGCTCAGTCAGTCAATCATGCAGAATGGCATTCATGCAGGCAAGCAGCTAATCTGGTTCACAGGCATTCAGGCCATTCACACCACCCAGATACCCATAACAATGAATGTGGATTTGGGTAGGTACCCAGCCTTTCAGCACACTACACTGCATTCATGTCAGTTTCAGTTAGGGTGGTCTCCTTCATTGTGTCACACACACAGAACCCAGACACCCATAACACAGAATGTGAGTTCACTTCAGACTGCATTCATACAGGTCCCACCGCTAGGGTGTACCCACAACACACAGCCGCCCCTGGGGAGGCTCTAGTCAATCTGACAGGAGGCAGCCCCAGAGCCATATATGGTGTTTCAACCCAACTGCCACTCTGAAAGAAGGGAATAGAGACAGGGCTTCCCATGACTTTGAGAAGCAAAGTACAGTGGCCATCTTGCCTTTGTGTAGGAATCCATTGATTCCTATGGCAGGGCCTGGGTATCCCAAAATGGAGTATACTCAGAGCCATTGGCAAGTCTGCATGTAGCTGCCACCAGCCCATACCCTGCTTTGTGGGCAACATACAGGTGCCCAAAACCACACATAAGGGGTGCAAGGGTGTACCCCCACCCATGGGTGCCATAAGGGTATCCCATAGGTGGTGTTCACCAAAAGATAAAATGAAGAGCTGCACTGCCAGGAGTCCAGGCTGGACATCAAAAGAAATAAGGAAAATGCACACAGAGAAGTTGTAAGACAAGGACTAGGAGCCCCTGTCCCTCCATAAGGCATTTCCAGCATCACATACGCCCCCCAGACTGAGGTTATGGCAACTGATCTTCCACAAGATTGTTACCCTCATCCAGATGGTCAGCATACCTTCTGGAAAGGCCATCTGCATTGCCATGACTCTTCCCTGGCCTATGCTAAATGGTGAAGTCTAGCCCTGAGCAGTTTGGGGGTTTCACCATCCATCTTCACAGACCATTTTAAGGGCTTATGGTCAGTTTGGACCTTAAAGGCAGACCCTGGCCCTCATTACAAGTCAGGCGTTAACCCTTAACGCCTGATTCACACTTTAACGCCTGCTTTTTGCAGGCGTTAAAGTCCAAGGCGCTAAGCGACCTTGGTGCTAATTACGGCACCGTAATTTACGGTGCCGTAATTAGCGCCTTCCCCATCCCCATTATGCCCTATGGGGCAAAAATGGGAATGGGGAAGGGCAAATGGTGAATGGGGAATTACCGCCCCACTCACCTTGGAATGGGGCGGTAATTCCGCCATCCACCATGGCGGAATCCGGCATGGACCATGGTGCTAATAGCACCATGGTCCACCGCCTGACTTGTAATGAAGGCCCCTGTAAGGTAAGGTCTAAAACATGTAAGTGCCCAAATTATCCTTAAACACTGCTTTTCAACGGTGGCCCACCTAGGTTCCCTCCCCATGATTTTCCTACTGAAAATTATGGGGTGTTCTCTCCCTTTGTCCTTGAACTGAGGCAAGACAGCTCCAATTCCGGTGTCACAGGCATCCGTTTTTTGATTGATTGATATTTTATTTCTATCGCGCTCGTACACAAGTGTTTCAGAGCACGACAAGGCAAGGGAGGGGAACAGGGGAGAACAAAACAGAGATCTTACTAGGCCCAGTGACATTGAGAACGCTCAAGTGCATGGGAGAGGGGGAGGGGGAAAGTGCATGGAAGGGGGAGAGGTGGAAAGTGCGAAGCAGAGGAGAAACAGATAAATAACAATAAATAAATAATTAAGGCAACAAACAGTGCTAATGCAGCCAGCAATTTGCAAGTGCTAGGTTTAAGGCAGCAGACAGGGTAGGTCTGATAAGTGCAGGAAGAAAAAGGGGGGGCTATATGGGTACAGATACAGACCCCAGTGCAAGGGGTTGCCCCGAGGCAGTGCGGGAGGGTGGCAGGATGAGCAGGTACCTGGGGAGGTGGAGTCGGAAATTTGACTTTTTACAGACCTCAGAGATGTGGGCGGAGAAGGAAAGGGTGGAGTCAAAGATGACCCCGAAGTTCTTAGCCTCGCAGGTGGGGGTAGGAGGAGGGCCAAGGGAGGCCGGCCAGAGAGTGAGGGGAAAGGATGTTGAAGGTGTGCGATGAGGAGGATCTCCGTCTTGCTGGCATTCAGACAAAGATCATTGGCGGCACACCAATCTTGAATGGCAGTTAGGCAATCAGAGATGAGAGAGGGAGAGGAGGTGGCAGAGGGCAGCCTGAAAATGAGTTGAGTGTCGTCAGCATAGCACTGGAAATTTGAGCAGAAAATGGCAAAGCAGTGGGCGAGAGTTGCCACGTATTGGTTGAAAAGCCAGGGCGAAAGGTTAGACCCATGGGGAACACCACAGGTAGAGAGGAAGATAGATGAAAGGAAGGACCCAAGTTTGCACAGTGAAGAGTTTGCTGCAGTCAAGGGCACACAAGACAGGTGCCCTGCACAGACTTTCCTTCAAGCCATCAAAGACCCTTTGACAGTCCCCGCTCCAATGAACCTTCCTAGGCTGCATCAGTGATGTTAGAGCTGTCAGAGGTGCAGCTATGGTGCCATAGTCTGCCATGAAGTTTTGGTAGTATACAGTGAGGCCCAAATAAGCTTTCACCTGAGTTTGAGAAGAGGGAGTCTTGACCCCCTCCCACCTCATAACCAAGGTAGGTAACCATCCCCTGTGATATCTGGAATTTGGTTGCCTATAGTGAGGTTGGCCCTTTTCATGGCCTGCAACACCTTATCCAAGTATGTCAAATGCTCTTCCCAGGTGGAACTGTAGACAGCAATGTCCTCCAGGTAGGCCACGCAGAATGCCTCTAGCCCACTAACATCAACATTAACTAACTTTTGGAAGGTGGCAAGGGCATTCATCAACCCAAAAGGCATAACCCTAAACTGGTAGAGCCCTTCTGATGTGAGGTCAAAGGTGCTGACAAACTTGGCAGCACATATTTTGTCCACAAGCTCATCAGCCCTGGCCAATGGGTGTGCATCAGTCTTGGTGACTGCATTGACCCCTCTGTAGTCCACACAGAACCTCCAATCCTTGGTACCTGCCTAAGAACTTGCCTTGAGGACAAGGACCACTGGGCTGGACCATGGGTCTCTGGGTATTCGCCTTTTGAGCTGTACAACACTGTACAGCAGCCGACATCTACGCAGCCCCTTGGAGTGACACTGAATAAGGTAATGTCTGGGTCATCTGCTGCCTGCAGCTCTAGGCCTTGATTCCTGGATCCATTACTGACCTCCACCCATAATGTTTCTTGTTTTCAGCCACTTGACTGACCCAACACGAGACAAGAGCAGCTTTCTCCTCCTCCCATTGCCACTGTGCAGAGGTAACTCGGCTTTTCCCTGTGTCCCCCCTCGCAGGCACCGCATGCCTACCACATTCTAGATAGAGCATGCCTCCACCGGGATTTGAGATTCCAGCTCACTCCATGATCAGCCTACCCCACCACCCATCACCTTCCCTTGATGATGAGTCCTACTTCACTGGTGATCAGGCACCAATACATTTCCTGTAACTACTCACCAATTCAGTTTGTTTGTCTTTTTCCTTTCCTCCACCTAGATGCAGGACGTCCACCACGCCCTATAGGATAGTAGCTAGTGTCTACAACCTCCTAATTATTTGTTGCTCTCTACAACCAGCCCCCCCCCCCTCTTCTGTCTCCCCACGAGGAGGTGCTTGGCAATTGGGTTCGGCCATTGAAAACTCACTTATTTGGGTTGATACTGAGATCACGGACCTGATGAAGATGGCTTAACCCATGGATGCCACTGAAACCGGTCCACCACAGTGGTCATGAGGGCTCTCATGACCCACAATAAATATCTCCATCAAGAGGAAAAGAGATATTGTTGATAAAAATCACTCGTTTGCACACTCACATGGACAGAGTGAGCAGGTTTTATAAGAGCCTTTTAGCCCCCAGCCCCTCGACTGTTTTTTACCTTGACTTATTTTTAGGATTTTCTATTTTGAACTCATTGCATTTTTTACTAATGCGACCTACGGGCGAAGTTAAAGTTGGTACATAGTACGAAATACAATCAGTTGACCTGCCTTGAGGTTGTTAAGATTTAGTTCAGGCAGCTACAGAATCTAATCCACAGTCCTGTACACTGCTGCAAACACCCATTTGGAATTGCCTACAATATCTATTATTAGTAATTTTTTGTGTGTTATTTGCTCCCAACAAGATGGATGCCACTAGTATAGAAGGTTAGGTCTAGTCATCTCCTCTATCAATATTAGATAGGTGCTACAACACACGCCAGCTAGGGACAGGCACCCCCGTTAAGGACAGGGTGTTCTTCCCTAGGGTAAGGTACGCATAGTCGGGTGGCCCTCTTTTCATCTCGAGTCTGAGAAATCATATACTTAGTTTTTTGACTCACGTTTGCAGTTGAATCACCTACCTCCTATATAACCGTTGTTTTTGTGCACATTTATCTAGTTAACGGTTAAAAGGATTACAACGGCTTGCCCGTGCCCATTAGCTTTCACAAGCTTACATTGTTTGTTGAAATACCAAAAAGGCTGAAACATGTTTGGGGATGCTTGTGGTATCGTGCAGAAGGGATGTGATTTAGCAGTCCGGGCTGCACAGCCCCTTTTGGGGTGGGGCCAAACTTGATTTGCATATGGTCTTTCCCCTTCTGTAATGGCTTGGCAGGCGAAGAACGATGGTCTGGAGGGATTCCCAGATCAATGCCAGTGGTTAGGATTGATTCTAAGCCTTCCAACCATCACCTCTTGTGTTTTGTTAAAGTCACCTCGAGTGGGACGGGTATGCCCAGACGTAGGTCCCGTGCCTGCTGGGCCTAGAAACCCAAGCTACACCTCACTGATGAGGCCCAACAAGGCTGAAACATGTTTGGGGATGCTTGTGGTCTCGTGCAGAAGGGATGTGACTTAGCAGTTCGGGCTGGACTTCCCCTTTTGGGGTGGGACTAAACCTGATTTGCATATGGTCTTTCCCCTCCTGTAATGGCTTGGCAGGCGAAGAACGATGGTCTGGAGGGTTGCCCAGAGCAATGCCAGTGGTTAATATTGATACTAAACCTTCCAGCCATCACCTCCTGTGATTTGCTAAAGTCACCCTGAGTGGGACGGGTATGCCCAGACGTGGGTCCCGTGCCTGCTGGGCCTAGAGACCCAAGGCTGAAACATGTTCGGGGATGCTTATGGTCTCGTGCAGAAGGGGTGTGACTTAGCAATTCAGGCTGGACTGCCCCTTTTGGGGTGGGGCCAAATCTGATTTGCATATGGTCTTTCCCCTTCTGTAATGGCTTGGCAGGCAAAGAATGATGGTCTGGAGTGTTGCCCAGAGCAATCCCATTGGTTAAGATTGATTCTAAACCTTCCAGCCATCACCTCTAGTGTTTTGCTTAAGTTACCCCGAGTGGGACGGGTATGCCCAGACGTGGGTCCCGTGCTTTCTGGGCCTAGAGACCGAAGCTAGTCCTCACTGATGAGGCCCAACAAGGCTGAAACATGTTTGGGGATGCTTGTGGTATCATGCAGAAGGAGTGTGACTTAGCACTTCGGGCTGGACTGCCCCTTTTGGGGTGGGGCCAAACCTGATTTTCATATGGTCTTTCCCCTTCTGTAATGGCTTGGCAGGTGAAGAACGATGGTCTGGTGGGTTGCCCAGAGCAATGCCAGTGGTTAAGACTGATTCTAAACCTTCCAGCTATCACCTCTTGTGTTTTGCTAAAGTCAGCCCGAGTGGGACGGGTATGCCCAGACATGGGTCCCGTGCCTGCTGGGCCTAGAGACCCAAGCTACTCCTCACTAATGAGGCCCAACAAAGCTGAAACATGTTTGGGGATGCTTGTGGTCTCGTGCAGAAAGGGATGTGACTTAGCAGTTTGGGCTGAACTGCCCCTTTTGGGGTGGGACTAAACCTGATTTGCATATGGTCTTTCCCCTCCTGTAATGGCTTGGCAGGCGAAGAACGATGGTCTGGAGGGTTGCCCAGAGCAATGCCAGTGGTTAATATTGATTCTAAACCTACCAGCCATCACCTCCTGTGATTTGCTAAAGTCACCCTGAGTGGGACGGGGATGCTCAGACGTGGGTCCCGTGCCTGCTGGGCCTAGAGACCGAAGCTACTCCTCACTGATGAGGACCAACAAGGCTGAAACATGTTTGGGGATGCTTGTGGTCTCGTGCAGAAGGGGTGTGACTTAGCAATTCAGGCTGGACTGCCCCTTTTGGGGTGGGGCCAAATCTGATTTGCATATGGTCTTTCCCCTTCTGTAATGGCTTGACAGGCAAAGAATGATGGTCTGGAGTGTTGCCCAGAGCAATGCCATTGGTTAAGATTGATTCTAAACCTTCCAGCCATCACCTCTAGTGTTTTGCTTAAGTTTCCCCGAGTGGGACGGGTATGCCCAGACGTGGGTCCCGTGCTTGCTGGGCCTAGAGACCGAAGCTAGTCCTCACTGATGAGGCCCAACAAGGCTGAAACATGTTTGGGGATGCTTGTGGTATCATGCAGAAGGAGTGTGACTTAGCACTTCGGGCTGGACTGCCCCTTTTGGGGTGGGGCCAAACCTGATTTTCATATGGTCTTTCCCCTTCTGTAATGGCTTGGCAGGTGAAGAACGATGGTCTGGTGGGTTGCCCAGAGCAATGCCAGTGGTTAAGACTGATTCTAAACCTTCCAGCTATCACCTCTTGTGTTTTGCTAAAGTCAGCCCGAGTGGGACGGGTATGCCCAGACATGGGTCCCGTGCCTGCTGGGCCTAGAGACCCAAGCTACTCCTCACTAATGAGGCCCAACAAAGCTGAAACATGTTTGGGGATGCTTGTGGTCTCGTGCAGAAAGGGATGTGACTTAGCAGTTTGGGCTGAACTGCCCCTTTTGGGGTGGGACTAAACCTGATTTGCATATGGTCTTTCCCCTCCTGTAATGGCTTGGCAGGCGAAGAACGATGGTCTGGAGGGTTGCCCAGAGCAATGCCAGTGGTTAATATTGATTCTAAACCTACCAGCCATCACCTCCTGTGATTTGCTAAAGTCACCCTGAGTGGGACGGGGATGCTCAGACGTGGGTCCCGTGCCTGCTGGGCCTAGAGACCGAAGCTACTCCTCACTGATGAGGACCAACAAGGCTGAAACATGTTTGGGGATGCTTGTGGTCTCGTGCAGAAGGGGTGTGACTTAGCAATTCAGGCTGGACTGCCCCTTTTGGGGTGGGGCCAAATCTGATTTGCATATGGTCTTTCCCCTTCTGTAATGGCTTGACAGGCAAAGAATGATGGTCTGGAGTGTTGCCCAGAGCAATGCCATTGGTTAAGATTGATTCTAAACCTTCCAGCCATCACCTCTAGTGTTTTGCTTAAGTTTCCCCGAGTGGGACGGGTATGCCCAGACGTGGGTCCCGTGCTTGCTGGGCCTAGAGACCCAAGCTAGTCCTCACTGATGAGGCCCAAGAAGGCTGGAGCATGTTTGGGGATGCTTGTGGTATCGTGCAGAAGGAGTGTGACTTAGCACTTCGGGCTGGACTGCCCCTTTTGGGGTGGGGCCAAACCTGATTTTCATATGGTCTTTCCCCTTCTGTAATGGCTTGGCAGGTGAAGAACGATGGTCTGGTGGGTTGCCCAGAGCAATGCCAGTGGTTAAGACTGATTCTAAACCTTCCAGCTATCACCTCTTGTGTTTTGCTAAAGTCAGCCCGAGTGGGACGGGTATGCCCAGACATGGGTCCCGTGCCTGCTGGGCCTAGAGACCCAAGCTACTCCTCACTAATGAGGCCCAACAAAGCTGAAACATGTTTGGGGATGCTTGTGGTCTCGTGCAGAAAGGGATGTGACTTAGCAGTTTGGGCTGAACTGCCCCTTTTGGGGTGGGACTAAACCTGATTTGCATATGGTCTTTCCCCTCCTGTAATGGCTTGGCAGGCGAAGAACGATGGTCTGGAGGGTTGCCCAGAGCAATGCCAGTGGTTAATATTGATTCTAAACCTACCAGCCATCACCTCCTGTGATTTGCTAAAGTCACCCTGAGTGGGACGGGGATGCTCAGACGTGGGTCCCGTGCCTGCTGGGCCTAGAGACCGAAGCTACTCCTCACTGATGAGGACCAACAAGGCTGAAACATGTTTGGGGATGCTTGTGGTCTCGTGCAGAAGGGGTGTGACTTAGCAATTCAGGCTGGACTGCCCCTTTTGGGGTGGGGCCAAATCTGATTTGCATATGGTCTTTCCCCTTCTGTAATGGCTTGACAGGCAAAGAATGATGGTCTGGAGTGTTGCCCAGAGCAATGCCATTGTTTAAGATTGATTCTAAACCTTCCAGCCATCACCTCTAGTGTTTTGCTTAAGTTTCCCCGAGTGGGACGGGTATGCCCAGACGTGGGTCCCGTGCTTGCTGGGCCTAGAGACCCAAGCTAGTCCTCACTGATGAGGCCCAAGAAGGCTGAAACATGTTTGGGGATGCTTGTGGTATCGTGCAGAAGGGATGTGACTTAGTACTTCGGGCTGGACTGCCCCTTTTGGGGTGGGACCAACCCTTATTTGCATATGGCATTTCCCTTTCTGTAATGGCTTGGCAGGCGAAGAACAATGCTCTGGAGGGTTGCCCAGAGCAATGCCCGTGGTTAAGATTGATTCTAAACCTTCTAGCCATCACCTCTTGTGTTTTGCTAAAGTCACCCCGAGTGGGATGGGTGTGCCCAGACGTGGGTCCTGTGCCTGCTGGGCCTAGAGACCCAAGCTACTACTCACTGATGAGGCCCAACAAGACTGCAACATGTTTGGGGATGCTTGTGGTCTTGTGCAGAAGGAGTGTGACTTAGCAGCTCAGGCTGGACTGCCCCTTTTGGGGTGGGGCCAAACCTGATTTGCATATGGTCTTTACCCTTCTGTAATGGCTTGGCAGGTGAAGAACGATGGTTTGGTGGTTGCCCAGAGCAATGCCAGTGGTTAAGACTGATTCTAAACCTTCCAGCTATCACCTCTTGTGTTTTGCCAAAGTCAGCCCGAGTGGGACGAGTATGCCCAGACGTGGGTCCCGTGCCTGCTGGGCCTAGAGACCCAAGCTACTCCTCACTGATGAGGCCCAACAAGGCTGAAACATGTTTGGTGATGCTTGTGGTCTCGTGCAGAAAGGATGTGATTTAGCAGTTCGGACTGGACTGCCCATTTTGGGGTGGGAACAAACCTGATTTGCATATGGTCTTTCCCCTCCTGTAATGGCTTGGCAGGCGAAGAACGATGGTCTGCAGGGTTGCCCAGAGCAATGCCAGTGGTTAATATTGATTCTAAACCTTCCAGCCATCACCTCTTGTGATTTGCTAAAGTCACCCTGAGTGGGACGGGTATGCCCAGACGTGGGTCTCGTGCCTGCTAGGCCTTGAAACCCAAGCTATTCCTCACTGATGAGGCCCAACAAGGCTGAAACATGTTTGGGGATGCTTGTGGTCTCGTGCCGAACGGATGTGACTTAGCAGTTCGGGCTGGACTGCCCCTTTTGAGGTTAGACCATAACCTGATTTGCATATGGTCTTTCCCCTTCTTCAATGGCTTGGCAGACGAAGAACACTGGTCTGGGGGGATGCCCAGAGCAATGCCAGTGGTTAGGATTGATTCTAACCCTTCCAGCCATCACCTCTTGTGTTTTGCTAAAGTCACCCCGAGTGGGACGGGTATGCTCAGACGTGGGTCCCGTACCTGCTGGGCCTAGAGACCCAAGCTACTCCTCACTGATGAGGCCCAACAAGGCTGAAACATGTTTGGGGATGCTTGTGGTCTCGTGCAAAAGGGATGTGACTTAGTAGTTCGGGCTAGACTGCCCCTTTTGGGGTGGGAACACACCTGATTTTCATATGGTCTTTCCCCTTCTGTAATGGCTTGGCAGGTGAAGGAGGGTTGCCCAGAGCAATGCCAGTGGTTAGGATTGATTCTATGCCTTCCAGCCATCACCTCTTGTGATTTGCTGAAGTCACCCTGAGTGGGACGGGTATGCCCAGACGTGGGTCCCATACCTGCTGGTCCTAGAGACCCAAGCTACTCCTCACTGATGAGGCTCAACAAGGCTGAAACATGTTTGGGGATGCTTGTGGTCTCATGCAGAAGGGATGTGACTTAGCAATTTGGACTGGACTGCCCCTTTTGGAGTGAGACCAAACCTGATTCGCAAATGTTCTTTCCCCTTCTGTAATGGCTTGGCAGGCAAAGAACGATGGTCTGGAGGGTTGCTCAGAGCAATGCCAGTGGTTAAGATTGATTCTAAACCTTCCAGCCATCACCTCTTGTGTTTTGCTAAAGTCACCCCGAGTGGGACGGGTATGCCCAGACGTGGGTCCTGTGCCTGCTGGGCCTAGAGACCCAAGCTACTCCTCACTGATGAGGCCCAACAAGGCTGAAACATGTTTGGGGATGCTTGTGGTCTCGTGCAAAAGGGGTGTGACTTAGTAGTTCGGGCTAGACTGCCCCTTTTGGGGTGGGAACACACCTGATTTTCATATGGTCTTTCCCCTTCTGTAATGGCTTGGCAGGTGAAGAACGATGGTCTGGAGGGTTGCCCAGAGCAATGCCATTGGTTAGGATTGATTATATACCTTCCAGCCATCACCTCTTGTGATTTGCTAAAGTCACCCTGAGTGGGATGGGTATGCCCAGATGTGGGTTCCATGCCTGCTGGGCCTAGATACCCAAGCTACTGCTCACTGATGAGGCCCAACAAGGCAGAAACATTTTTGGGGATGCTTGTGGTCTCATGCAGAAGGGATGTGACTTTGCAGTTTGAGCTGGAGTGCCCCTTTTGGGGTGGGACCAAACCTGATTTGCATATGGTCTTTCCCCTTCTGTAATGGCTTGCCAGGTGAAGAACAATGGTCTGGAGGGTTGCCCAGAGCAATGCCAGTGGTTATGTTTGATTCCAAACCTTCCAGCCATCACCTCTTGTGTTTTGAGCAATACATCGTAACAAAACCCTTGAAATTCAAGGAACAAACTTTAGTTGCTGGGATGTTAAAATGAGAACTTAATGCAAAAAAAAATGAAATTCAGCTAAACCCACCTTAACTTTGCGCTCCTGTTACGCAGCCTATGACCACAATGATGGCATCGCAGATGACATCACTAATTACATGTTGTATGAGAACACTGATGACATTACAAATCACATCACTGACCCTGGGCTCCACAGTTCCTTGGGATCATCTGACAACATCCTGGCCCTCCTGCAGGACCCACTTCAGCTGCCTCTTCGCATACAGGATTCCCTGCTTGTCTGGTCTAAATGCTGCTGGTTTCCTCCCTTTTTATACACCTGCAACCACTTGACAGGTTGCTGGTGTCAGTTCCAAATTGTAATTGCCTGGTCGCATTTAGTGGAGCACTTAGGACATGTCTGATCTTTACAACACTCTGCAGGCCTCTTCCTTGTCTGAGTACTAGAGTGGTGAAAAGACTTAGTCATGTTCACTACTCCTAGTCGCCTCTTCATTGTCCCATTACTATAGTGGGTTGAATGAGGGGAAATGAGAGGAGATGTTTTGGAACAGCCCATAAAAGGAGGGTTACGTTGCTTCTCATAAGGGAAAGGGGGATACAATGTCTGGCCTGTGGATACCTTCTTCTCAATTTTTCAAGAACACTCCACACAGATGATCCACCCTAGCTTCTGCACCCGCAGGGTTACGATCCAAAAGTGATGGCCTTTCCCTGGCCACCTGAGAAGAGGATCCAAGGAGAATAGGTTTGAGGATAACCTCAGGTGTCTCACATCACACATTGACAACAGTGAGACAGTCAACACCCCGTCCCACTGGACCAATTTTCCATTTGCATATCGACTATGTAGATATGCTTCAAACTTGTAGTGGCAACCAATACCTCATAGTGGTAGCATACACTTTTTCTCACTGGATAGAAGCAGGTACCTGCACACATCCAGATGCCATAGCAGCTGCAAAATTCTTCGTACAAGATGTATTTCTTAGATGGGGTATGCAAAGTGCTCTGTTCTGACAATGGACCCCATTTTGTAAATAAGGTGTTCAAACACATTACATCTCTTTTGGGACTGAGACACCAATTCTCATCTGCCTATCACCCCCAAGTGAATGGAATTTGCGAGCCCCTAAACAGCCTTTTGAAGGAATGCATTGCCAAAATAAAAGACACCTTGCACAACAATTGGCTGCACTGCCTTCCCCTGGCTCTTTTTGCCTTATGCAATCAGCCATGCTATGATCACCACCTGACACCACATGAGCTGGTAACAGGACGAAGAATTAATGTCTTAATTGCTCCTTCCACACGTGCCCTAATGGATGCTCAGAATTCAGCAGAATTGCTTGTTAAAGAAATGCATGATTATTTGATGGCTGTGACTAAATCTCTGAAATATATCTCCAAAGAGGTGCTAGTGAGGCAGAGGGGCTAGAATGATTCGGCAGCAAGAAAAAGAAAATCACTAGAGACAGTGTGTTGTTTTCCTGTTCCGAGAAGAATATCAAATCTTCCCCATAGAGATTTTGTTTCTTCTGCTCTTCTCTTTTTTCTTGAAAACATATAATTTTTTAGGAGTTTTGAACATTTGTATGACAGTTTTGTTGTTTAACTTAAAAACATACATTGTTTGGAAAGAAATGTACTCTCATTTCTAACTAGGTTTTTCTTATGAATACTTATTTTCTTTTAAAAAAAAAGAAGAGCGGCATGCAATGGGTAACAAAGGCAGATTCCCTTTGTGAGGGCAGCTTCATTAAAAAAATGCCACTGTTGATTAACGCAAAGGCACAACACAAGGTAATGTCGTACATATTGTCCTGCTGGCAGAGAAGAGAAATTAAAATAGAGAATCATACATTGTTGAAGTGTATTGTGTAGTTTCGGTCAATAATTAGGTCTTTTTACTGGGCAAGTCCTTTTCTTTCTAATTATGTGTTTTCAGTAATCTACACGCTAGGACACCTTGATTGTGAACAATTCAATCGACTCCAACACTAGTTATACCAAACTATGCCCAGTTGCTGTGGGCTAACTGTGTAGTTTTCCTTTTATTTACAGATTTAACTCCAATTGTACATTGTTAATAAGGAATGTATTCGTCCAATCATTCCTTGTTTTCCATGTGTTTAAATTCATACATTTCTTTAATGCGTCTTCTTAATTACATGCACATTCCTTGTTTCTCATGTGATAAAATTCCAACATCTCATTAATTTTTAATTCCCTCTTCTCTCAACACGTGTTTCCCCATGGTCTATTCCCATGGTTCCTCAGGAGAGAATCCTGATTCTCACTTTGTTTCCTCTTTCTTTGTAATAATTCTGATTTTGTTTTTCTGTCTTTTAAATGTTCTGTTCCCTGTGACAACTGTTCTTAGGATACGATTGTCCTTCTGGTGTCCGTTCCACGCCATGTGCCGGAATAGACCATGGGGAAACAAGTGTTGAGAGAAGAGGGAATTAAGCATTAATGAGATGTTGGAATGTGATCACACTTCATCATCGATGTCTATACTATCCCTGTCACCACCTCTATAAAAACCCTGGATGTCTACCTTGATACTTCTCTGAACCACATTCCCTCCACCTCAGCCTATGCCAGAAAACTCATCACCACAAGCAAACCTTTCCTCTCAGCCGAGAGACGTCCCACAATTGGACATGCCCATGTCTTATCAAAGCTGGACTAATGCAAAGCATTGCTCTGCGGCACTTCAGAGAAAAACCTCACCAAAACTACAATTAGTACAAAACAACACGCTTCGCGCCGTGCTCAACGGGAGCAAGTGCAACCATATCTCTGATGCCAGAAGTGCCTGTCACTGGTATAAAGTCTGAGAAATAATCACTTTCAAAATTCTTTCAATCACTCACTGCTGCCTGTCCAACAACGCACCATTGTACCTGGCTCTAAGGCTTAACAGACACGTGCTCACCAGATCCCTACGATCCACGCACAACCACAGCCTCAACATACTGAAATTCAAGTGCAAAAGAGCTGGAGGTTCCAACTTCCCGGTTTGCTCTGCCACCCTATGGAACAACCTCCTTCTTCCCCTGGGCGGCAAGACTTCCATCCACCTGTTCACATTAGTTTTCCTAAACTGAACAAGTTTGCTGAACAACAATATTACAACAGTTTACTAACCAAGGGCAACTTACCCATCTTGACTCCCCTCCCTGTAACAGAGTCTAGATGCCCTTGGGCTTTGTGCGCAACTATAAATTCAATTAATTCATTAATTCAGTTAGATAGTAGGAAGCACAAGTAGTGGGCTGTAAATAGCATAGAAGGGAGGAGGCTTCCGGGATACCAAGAGAGGGGCTCACTACACTGATAGGGCAGATTGAATTATACATAGAATAAACCCAGAATACACAGACATCTTAACCAACCTATGGCAGAAGCACAAGGTGAATGTAACATAAACAAACACATTTTTCAACAAAATGAAAGTTACAGCTCGACCTCAGAATCTTCATAACAGCTAGAGGGGGAAACAACAGACTCCTAACCCTGACCTCAAAGAACACAAGAGGTAACAGTCACCTTTTCCAGCAAACTAACTCAAAGCTCCAGTAATCTCATATCATCTGTCTACAAGAGACGTGGCTAGCTCATGCTCCTACATGTGAAGGATACAATGTTTTCACCAATCCTGCCGTAACACAATCAAAAGGCAGACCTTCTTCAGGACAGATAATTCTGGGGAAAAAAAATCTGAACTGGTCTCCTATAGAGTACAGAAATCTGAACCCATGGACACAATATGTAATACTCCAGAATATAAATGCTCCATACCAAAACAAAGACAAATTTAAACAGGCAGCAAAGCTAGTCGTGTTCAACATGTACTGGAACCCGCTAGCTGTGAACAAGTCGCTAAATATTTTTAACAGAACTAAACTTGATAATATCCAAGTTCAGTATGATCAATGTCATCATATGTGGAGATTTGAATATCCACCTCTTTGATAAATCCGGCACTGAGAAAGTCAACTAAGACCTTGATCCGAGAGCCAAAACCTGGGTCAAAGAAATGAGTGCAAGGAATCTCTCCCTAATTGGTAACTTCCAGGATCAAAATCTTCACATAATTCCCACCTGGTCTCAAAGAAATGCAAAGGCAATATTGGATTACATCTACGTGTCATCAATCATATTGAAAACAATTGCAAAAACAGAGAACATAGTTAATACAAACAGTGATCATCATTTGATCTCCTTTACATGCTCTCAAAACGAATATCAACAGAAAAAGTTAAAACTGCCATTAATGGAATTGAACGCAAAAACTTTAAGACTGAGATCTTGTCCGGTGTATCAAAGATATATTAAGTAACACACAAAGAACCCCCAGATAAACTGAACTATGAATGGTTGTTCGATCCACATTACCAGCTAACAAAAGGATCAAATAATCAAAACAAGAAACATAACCATTGTTACGATATAAAAATAAGGAAGAAAAAAACAGAGCTGCACAAACTGTGCAGACAATTGAATAAGAAAAAAACACAGGAATGCAGACTCTTAATTAAAGCAGCCAAACAGACTTATTGTAACTGGCTAAAGGCACATAAAAGCATGATGCTGCAACAAGACTCAGAAAATATGCTCTTATGCCTCAATAACCCAAACACCTGACATCTATGGAACCTGTTAAACCCACTACAAACAACGCAACACCTGTTGATTCAAAATGTTACCGAAGCCTGTTGGCTAGATCATTTTGCCAAGCTATATAGAAGGAGACAACCGGAAGAACCCATAGAAACACAGGTAATGGCTAGATGGCAAATAGCAAGATCGAAAGACCAAATGAAACAACTAATTATGAAGCTTAATCCTTCGCTAGCTCCAGGGCCTGATGGGCTTTCGAATGAAAAAATAAAGGCCAACCCGGAGATATGGGCTGAAATCATGATACAGATCCTAGAGCTGATTAGCCATCTGCAGCAAATACCATCGACATGGCGGAAGGCGATCTTAATACCAATATTTAAAAAGGGAGACAAACAAAACCCGGCAAACTACATACCAATTGCGCTGTTAGATCCTCTAGGGAAAATATTTGCAACAATGTTATTGAGAGATCTAACAGACTGGGCCACACAAGAAAAAAAGTCTGCCCCTCGACAAACAGGTTTCGTTCAATCAGTAGGCACCAACATCAAGCTCTTCCTGCTGAACCTCGCAAAACACGAAGCCAAGGCCAATAATCAACAGGTCTGGATGGCCTTTGTAGACCTCAACCTCGCTTTTGACTCGGTCAACCGTTGTCTGCTAAGGAATAAATTAGAAAAATGGAAATGTCCGGCACATATCTTACAGACAATAAAACTACTATATTCATCAACAAAAATACGAGTAAGGCTAACCAACGACGGAATACTAACATCTTACATAGAGACATGGAATGGCCTCGAACAGGGTTGCCTTTAGCCGCAATGCTTTTCAATTTATTCACTGCGGATCAACAAAGAGGAATGATACTAGCATTAACAAATCCACCGAGAAAAAATTCAGCGAGATTATCCCTGATGTTATATGCGGACGATATTATTTTGCTAGATAAGACCCCAAAAGGACTACAACACAACCTCAACGCTCTCGGAGATTATATGGCCAAAAATGAGCTAAACATAAACATGTCAAAAACCAAAATAATGACCATCATGAAACCAAAAAAGAAGGAAAGAAAGCCTGTGCTAACTATACACGGATCCCTCATCCATGGGGTTGATTTGTATAAATATTTGGGGATCATCATTTCTCATACAATGGATGAAAAAGAATGGGAGGGGCAACTAAGAAGCAAAGTAATGGCCCTAGCAAGACAAGGCTACATCCTCCATGAAAAGTATATAAAGACCCATGATCACATTCTACAGGAGCAAAGTCATCCCGATCCTAGTGAAACACTAGTGAAACACTACTGAAATTACCAGATAGAATGTGGCTTATTCTCGAAGCTCTATTTTGGAGAAAAATAATGAGGCTGTCACAATATTTTCCAGTAGCAAGGATCCGCTTTGAAATAGCATTGCAATCCCTTTCCTTATTTGTAACATGGAAAAAGCTAGACCTGTTCATAAAAATAACAGGCGAGGAAAAAGTCATTGCTCTGGATATATTTAGAAGCAAGACAAATGCTATTGGTGCGAGAGTTTTGACAGAATGGAAATATCAGATGTCACAGATTCTAGCAAAAGAAGAAATAGAGTTAGAAATGTTACTACTGAGACCGCAAAACGCCAAGAAAAACATCATGTTCAATGACTGGGTAAACACCAACGGCCAGAATAACCGATACAAAGACAATCTGATTCCAGAAATAGAAGCGAGAGCGATTAACAAACTACATCCATACCTGTTTCTTTTCCCAGACAAAAGAATAAGAACTATATTCATGAAACTACACGTAAATGTATTACCAACAAGAGAAACACTAGCAAGAATAAACCAAAAAGGCCAAAAGACGCTTCCTTGCAGAGCCTGTAAAAATCAAGACATCATTGTTTCATCTTATAATGGTCTGTCCTGCTCTTCAAGACGAGAGAAAAATTTGCAGGGCTTATTTCGAAAACGGAAATGAAACTCTGAGCGCAGAAGACAGATGGAACCGGATCCTGTTGGGTCAAGACAAAAAGATGATCATTATAATTTCTCATTTTTGGAACAAGATCATGGATACATTTTCCATAGGATGAACTACAATAAAATTAGAAAATTTGAGTATATTGTCTAAATGTCTACCAAAGATGAGTGGTAACACAAAATGAAAAGTTTAATTTTAAACTAAACAGTTTTTAATAAAAAATAAATTAATTAAAAAATAAATAAATAAATAACCAGACGAATATAGGTCACTAATATGGAGCAGAGAAAACTAGAAGTGCATCCATTTTCATGGCATAAAGGTTGCAGCAGGCCTAAAAGTTAGTAAGGTCTCAGACAGTAGTTCATAGCAAGCACCAGGGTCAGATGCTTGGATTGGAAATGTGACTGAACAGAGCACAGAGATGAGATAACCGTTCCCAGGATGAGAAGAGCAGACTCAAGAGTTACTTAAAGTTAACATAAGAGCACAGTCATTGAGTTCCAGATTCATGAGATCAGTATGCCAAAATACCTTGTCACAGATAGATGAAGTGTGCCTTAAGTGGCCACAAAGAATGCAACGTGCATGTTAGAATTAGCGAAAAGCCCAATTAATAAGAGGGAATTAATTCTCCAACACGGACCCCTACCACGTGACCAAGACATGAAGTACACTAGCTATTCATTGTAAGCCAAGTACAGATAAGACACCTGCTGAAACCTCCGAGCGCACACACAGACTCAACATGATACACAAGGCCAAATACAAACAAATAGGCACATGGCCTGGGATTGATGGTAAGTGCTTTTAATTGGAATGAGTGCAGACCACGGATTCTCTCCCCCTGCGCTATGTGTTTCTCATATTCTGACATTTTGTCAAAGTGCCAATGGTTTGTGGATATTGTGCCAACCAATGGAAATCCCTACTTGCTATACCGCATATGATGAATAAGGCCAGCCAATTAGTGGGCAATATAATGCAGTGAAAATATTATCTGTGATGTTCTAGGCTCAGATAATTATTACCCGATGAGGAAAGTAACACTCATGTAATCTATATGTATCTGAAGTTATTAACCAATTCTAACCCCTCATAGGTTTTGTAACCAAAATCGTAGTACGATATCATCACTGGCGTAGTTGTACTGTCGGGGGGAAATTCTCCCGGGGTCGGCTGGGCCGTCCGCGGACCTCCGGGCAGGGAGGCCCCAACTCCTCCCGTATATCCCAAAAGAGATAGAGTATGAGACACACGCAAGAAGCAAGGTGATTCTGCTGTTTATTAAACAAAACGGCAGGGATGGCCAAGGATCGTACGCGTCCGTCCTGACACTCTCTCAACATCATGGGGCTCGCAGGCCCTTTTTACCTTAGCATGACGTGCTACTTGCGTCACCTGAGAAAATTAGCAAAAAACCTATCGCCACTCTGGATTGGTTCCCCGAGTGGTAGGGTTAGTATAGCATATGTATAGAGAACGTTGTTATTGGTTAAGGGTCAGTCAGGTGGTATACTTGGGTTGTCCCTTCAGTTTGATACATAAAAATTGTTACATGAAGACCCCTGAGGATTGGTCAATGTTAATGGCGTCAGTGATAAGGGCCCCATGTTCTGATTGGTTCACCCGCGAGCCCCCCAGTCTGGGACCATCGCTGTTCCCAGCTCGCGGTGCACCTGTCACTTGCAACAATGTTTCACTAGGGGTATGTGCAGACAATGTGAGGATTTATTCATAAGCAGGAAGGCCGACTACTCCCAACGCCGCAGATGTCCATTGAGTCGCTTAGTTGTATCTGCCTGTGTCTTGAGACGGGGGATCCAGGCGCCTTCTTCCTCCTGGGCTTGGCACCCTATCAGGTTCGGCTTGGTCATGTGAGGTGGGACCGTGGTTGAGGCAGAATTCTGCACAATTAATATTGCATTTCTCACTGTGTGCCTGGCTTATCTTGCAGGTGTGACCTTGGCGTCGGCTTGCGGTATGAGAGTTTGCAACGTTGTGCCCTTGACTGTCTGCTTTTGCTGGGCTCATTCTGCAGGATCAGCAACCAAACTCTTGCTCATTTAATGTTCATGGAAGCTTTTGCTTGCGGCCTACTTGGGCCTGGTGCATAGGTGGAACCGTTTGGTACAGAGCGCTTTAGGTTATGGTATCATATTGCTCTATCCCCAGTATCGTGTCTTCGTTATATTTCTCATTATGGTCCATGGGTTTAGAAGAAGCGTGAGCAAGCCTTTTTAAATGAGTTCATTATGCGTCTTGCATTTCTGCATTTTGAAAAGCCTATGTGGAAAATAATAAAGATGCACGTCCGTGGGTGTGTCCGTCGCCTACGTCATAGCACTGAGTATGTTCTTCGTGTGGATTGGTGTGGGAGTGTCCGGTGTGTATGTTTGCACGAGTGTGCTGACCGTTAGCTAGGTCGTCATGGCATCTCTAACGATGTGTTGATTTGGTGCTGGATGGTTTAGTCGAGTCCATCCATGCCGCAGGTGTCGGCATGTGCAGGGCAGGCTGGTGGGCAGGCGGGTGGGCACGCGAGTGGGCACATCCGTATGTTCTTGTACCAGGGTATTTGGTCGTCTGGGAGATGGGCAAACTCCTCTCGTGGCGGGTGTCTGGGCCGTGATCCTCTAGGCCAGGGTTGAGAGGGGATTGGTGGGAGCCTTTTGTTCACTTTTCACACTTCAGTCCCCCCTCTGGTCGACTTGTCGACCACAAACATATCCTTTTCCTTATCTCCTCTCACTCTCCATATTTTAGTTACTCCTCCCAAATGTCCATAGTGGTTAACATGGTCTTCAAATGACCAGTACATATATACACAGGTTCCTCCAGGTGTGCAGTACACCCATTTCCCTATGTAGCTCCTTGGGTTTCTTGGGTTTTCGAGCTTCACAGATGGTGGGTCCAGGTGGTTAGTGATGATCTGGTTGCGCAACCTCTCTCTCTCTTTTATTATTGTGCCTGTGTGTTGGCCGTCATCTGCTGGCATCAAGGGGTGCATACCGACCATTTCGATCATCTCGTCTGTGGTGCGTGCCTTCCGGGCCTTCCAAAATCTTATTATGATAAGTGCAGCCCCAGCCAAAATAATGCATCCAACTATGATCTTCAGTCCATCTGACAGCCAAGATGGCATCCATAACCATAGCGTCGAAAACCAGCTCTCATCCTTTTTTACACCTTTACTTTCATCCATCATTTTGGAGTGCATCTGGGCCAATTGTGATACTGCTTCTGTCAGTGTACCATTGTCAGCATCATTAGCAGGAATGATTGTGCAGCATGATTGTCCTATCTTTGCGCAAACTCCTCCTTCCATTGCTGTGAGGAGGTCCAGTACATATCTGTTCTGTAGTGCTACCATCCTCACTGCTCGCAGTTCCTCTTTTATTGCGTTGAATCCGTTTACTGTAGAGTTAATTGTCATCATTAGTTCCCATCTAGTTATCTGGAGCCATTTTGCGTTTGCGTAAGCCTGTAGTCCCGGATGTATTATTGAGGAGAAGAACATTGCTGCTCTGCTGAATAGTCTGTGTTCTGGCGGAATTGAAGTGAGTGCTGTTTCCGACCTTCCCCACAGGTAATTTCCTGTCAGAGGTTCTCCTTGTCTTTTCTTTCTATTCAGGACAGTGCTGTTGCCGTTGTTTCGGTGCTCTGGCCCCTTCTGAAGCTGTGCAGATCTCTTCTTCCTCTTGTTTCCTTCATCCATTTTGGGGAAGTTCGCCACATTCACATGTTTCTGGGGCACCACTAGTGATGGTACATTAACGTGTACTATTGTGCATACACCATTCCACAGAGGGGGCAGTGTGTGGTATGCCTTGTCTCCACAGGCCCAGTAATGGTCCATTACTACTGCTGTTCCTGCTCCCCCGTCAGGTAGCTCTGTCACGCTTGCACAGTTGGTGTTGTATCCTACGTCCACTTCTCCTTTGTGTTGGTAGCATACCTTAGGTGCAGTCATCGGCAGTATTGTTATTGGGTCTTCATCCTTTTCTATCCACGTTAGAATGGGTACGTACTTGACCCAAGTCATCCAACATCTGTTGTTGTGTTCAGCAATAGTTGTAGTATCTTCTCTCATTACCATGTTGCTGCCAACCACTCCTGTGTCCCATTTGTCACCCAGGTACACCTTCCCTGTTATTATTATCAGTGGTCTTTCCCAACATCCTTGTTTATCAGGAACTTCAGTGGCATACCAATCACATGGTAGGTACTGTAGTGTAACTTTCTTTGTTTCTCCTTTTTCAGGGCCACTTGTTATGTATCTGAATGCTTCAGCATGTAAACTGGCCTTGTGGTAACTCAAATAACTCTTAAGGAAGTTATTTTCGTACGGGTATGTGTCTCGTGATTTCCATACCAGGTGCACCGTGTTCCCTTGAAATCTCCCTTTCGTTTGGAACAGTGCCAGGTATATTATACACTGTGCTGTTTTTTCATCTATTTCCGTGGCAACGAAAGTTCTGGAAGCACTCATGGCGTATGGGATCAATGAGCAGACGTAGCAGCTGTCTTCTGTTGTTTGTTTACCTATTTGAGTCATGTGTTGGTACCACATGTTGTTTAAAACGTGTGCTGAATTTTGTATGTAGTTGTCAATATCTTTATTGTCTGAGTATGTGCTGCGTTTAACTATATTTCCCTTGTGTGGAATTTTGCTAGTACCACCTGACGTAACACCTGTTGCAGCTGGGGGTGGGGGTATATTAGGTTTGGGTACAGCAAAAATATTGATAGCATAACTGTTCCGCCATACAGAGGCAGCCACAAACCCGGTGATCATCAAAATCCCTATCATCTTTATTACAGAGGCTAGTCTCACCGGCATTTTGCTCTTACCTTGCTGCAGTCCGGCAGCTAATTCTTGCGACGTTAAAGTTGCCCGCCTGAAAATTCTCAATATGCTTGTTATTAGTGTTAGTTGTTGTTTTCAAGCTCTCCCTATCAAGTAGTCGTTCAGTGCCCAGGCGAAGAGCTGTTCCCACGCCAATCTAAGCGATCTATCTCTTAGGACAGGCAAGTATGGGTGGAAGTGGGGCATTGATTGTTCTATGGCCAAGAGAAGTGCTGTGTAGTAGACACGTACCCTCCTCCTTTTCAGGTACTTTGGCCTTTTTATGTAATAGACAAATTGGTGCGATAATTCTTCAGGGTAGTTATTGTCTGAGGGTATCATCTACTCCTGGGCAGTGAACTTTGTTAGTTATCTGTTTTCTTAGCAGTACAATAATACACCGTACCTGCATGTGCGAGAGAAAAAAAAAGAGAACATTCAAGTGTTTACATGTGTATGTGCAAAACAATGTCCTTCAGTTGGGTTATTATTGCAGTGGGTAGGGGGTCAATGGGCAGAGGTTTCTTTACTCTTTGATCGTGTGACCATGGGGTGGGCGGTATGGTAATTACCCCTCTCTATTTCAGTAGTTGTCTCTGGGGAATCAGGGGGGTGGCAGGGTATGGGGACACTTTGGCCGTTAGTTGTGGTAGAAGTCCCTTCCTCCGTTGGCGACGCTGTTGCTGCTCTTCCAATGGCCCTGTCGGTGACGCTAGGGCGGGTCTGGAGTTTGCAGATCTTTACGTCGTGTAGGTGATTCCAAGCACGTTTGTCCTGTAGCTTTACTGCTCTCGTTGATACTTCCTCTACCAGGTGGGGGCCAGTGAAGCGTGGGCTGTTCCACTTTCTATTGAAATTGCGGAGTAGTACATGGTCACCTTTGGCAATTTTGCACAGTTTTCCCTTTTCCAATTCTTCATCCGCGACTTCTTGTTGATCACTCTTAGACCCGCCCCGCGTGCGCTCGAGCTGTTGAGACACAAACACTACACTAGTAATCAAAGAAGACACATATTGGTACATTTCATCACCAAGGACACTTGCAGTACTCTCATGGTCGGTGAATGCTCTTGATGTTGGCGTCAGAGGAAGGCGCATTTGGCGTCCGGTCACCACCTCGTGAGGGGTGAGGTGGTGGTCGGAGCCTGGTCTATTCCTTAGCTCAAATAGGGCTAGCGGAAGGCAGTACAGCCAACTCTTCTTTGTTGTTTGCTGTATTTTTGCAATTGCCTCTTTTAATAGGCCATTCAGGCTTTCGCATATACCGTTGGCCTGCGGGTGATATGCACATGCAAATTTATGCTTGATGTTCAGTAAGGATGTGATATGCTGGAACATTTCATTGGCGAAATGCGGCCCATTGTCTGACCGCAGTATTTCGCACACTCCCCACTTGGGGAAGACCTCCCTCACTAGGAATTTAGCTGCTTGGAATGCATCTGGGTGTGAGCAGGGCCCTGCCTCAATCCACCTCGAGAATGGGCACACAACTACAATCATATACCTATTTCCTTGACATACGTTGATCATATCAACATAGTCAATATGGATGTGTCGGTAGGGTCCCTCTGGCCGGGGTATAGTACCTTTTATCACCTTCAGCGTGTGACCGGCCGTGAACTGCTGACATGTGAGACAATTGCTGACAAAATTTGACACATGGGAATTTAACTCGGGGCAGAACCAATCTTCCCTAATTCGTGCTGCGATGACTTCCTTGCCTGTGTGGGCTGGGTGGTGTAGTTGGCTCAGGGCGGTGTTCAATAGTGCCAGTGGCATTACCATGTTTCCAGTGCTACCCTGGCGCCATAGTGCGTCAGTTGGCGACATTGTACATCCTCTTTTTACCCATATTTCTTTTTCTGCCATTGGTGCAGCCGCTTGTAGTTCCATTATCTGTGTGGCTGGGAGATGGGTGTACCCTTCTCTTATTAACATCTCCTTAGCTATTCCCCTCCCTCTCCCTCTCTCTGACTCTGGGGGGTTCCATATCTCGCCAAAATATGCAACATACATCGCGTGTGCGTCTGCTGCTGCATTCCCTTTTGAAATATGGTCTTCTCCATTAGTGTGTGCGGTGCATTTGACCAAGGCTAATTCTTGGGGGTCATTTATTACTTCAATTAGTTCAGCCAATAAGAGGGCATGTTGCACTGGGGTGCCGTCAGCTCTCCTAAACCCTCTTCTCCTCCACTTGGACAACCCTGAGTGGACAGTAGATGTGACATATGCACTGTCGGAATATATGGTCACTCGCTTGTCAAAGCTTTCCTTCAACGCCAAGATCAGTGTGACCAATTCCGCTGCTTGGGCAGAGTAATGCTGTGGTAATTGTACGCATTTCATCGCCGCACACACCGGTACCTCTGTCATTTTTACCACTGCTGCCCCAGTTCTCCTAATCCCGTCACTTTGGTCAATTGTTGATGACCCATCAATGAACAAGAGATCACCTCCGTCTAGTGCATTCTCTTCAACCCTTTTAGTGCATGAATACATTTCAGTAGTCTTTGTACAATCGTGTGCATAGTCTCCTTCCTCAATTGCTTCTGCTATAAACCTTGCAGGGTTGACTGTGCTGCATCCAACAATTGATAGTTCAGCTCTAGATAATATTATCTCGTAACCTGACGCCCTCTGCGTTGTTAGTGTGGACTTAGGCTTGTTCAATATTGCAAATAGTGCATGTTCCACAAATAGTGTGGTTGGGCACCCCATGGTGATTGCTGATGCTTTCTCTACTGCAAAGGCAGCTGCGGCGAGACCTTGTTCGCAAGGGAAGTGGCCTAGCATCACAGGATCTAAGTGGCCGCTGTAAAACGCTACTGGTTTGTAGCCCATGCTTGTTTTTTGAGCTAACACTTCTTTCATTACTGTTGAGTCGCAATGTGAAAATATAAAAAATTGTCGTTCATAATCTGGGGTGGCTAGTACCGGAGCGGTTGATATTGCATCTTTCAGTTCATCAAAAGCCTCTTTCATTTCCATTGTCCACCCCAACTTTTTCTCCCCTTTGTTAGCTTCTTTTAACCCCTCAAGTAGGGGTCCTATGTATGAGCTGTAATCAAATACCCATGCTCTGCAGTAGTTGCACAGGCCCAGGAACTGCTGTAATTCTCTCACTGTTTGTGGCAATGGCGTTTTTAAATTTGCCTGTGCTCTTTGTGGTGCAATCTGTCTTCCATATAGGGATATGAGCTGTCCAATGTAAAGTACTTGTTCCTGACAGTATTGTAACTTTTCCTTGTCTACCTTATAACCTTTTTCAGCCAATATTGTCAGCATCTTTAATGAGTCCTCTCTGCATCTTTTTTCGTTTGTGCTGCAAATGATTATGTCGTCAACATACTGTAACACTGTGCTTTCTACTTCAATGTTACCCAAATCCATCTGTATTACTCTGTTAAATATTGAGGGTGACTCGCAGTACCCTTGTGGCAATCTGGTGTGTTTCCACTTTGTGTTTCTGTAAGTGAAGCTTGTCAGATCTTGTGAGTCTGGGTGCAGTGGTATTGAGAAAAAGGCATTTTTAAGGTTGATCACTGTAAACCGTGATGCCTCTGCTGGAATGCCGCACAATATTGTGGCCGGGTTTGCTGCTATGGGGTATTCTGCTTCCACTATGTTGTTCAAAGGCCTGAGGTCCTGTATGAAGCGCCAAGATCCACCTTTAGCCTTGCGCACTGGGTATACAGCTGTGTTGCATGGAGATTCTGATGGGACCAATATGCCATTATTTATAAGGGCCGTTGTTGTTTCGCATATGCCCTCATCTGCCTCTTTTGATAGTGGGTACTGTTTCACTCTGGGGAGTATTGCACCCTTTTTCAATTTTATTCTTACCCCCCCTATGCTTTTTATGCACCCCACGTCATAGGGGCTAGTAGTCCATAATGATGTGGGTACTTTTGCCATATCCTCCTCAAAAAAGGGAACTGGGGTGGACGTGGGTGCCTCAAATGCCATTGCAATTTTCTGTGCCACTTGTTTGTACGTCACCCTTAGCCATATTTCCACACTCATCATAAATACCATTTCACCTTCTTCCTTTTCTCCTGAGAAGAGCTCCTCATCTGACACCTGGGTGAGTCTAAATTCCTCTGCTAGTGCTATCACTGCCCTCCATGCTCTTCCTTCTCTGCCTTGGGCATGCACTGCAATGTAATCAGCGGTTGCTATAATGCTCTCTATGTCCACTGAAATCACCTTTCCTTCTTGTTCGTTGGCTGGTGTTTCTGGTCTAAACAAGTAGGCTGCTGGCCTCCTCCAGGTCTTTCCCTCTATCCCTGGCATCCATGCAAACGCCATGTCCGTCCCGTACTGGAACAGTTCACCATCTACTGGCTCAGCCCTAATCACTGTCTGTCCACAGTATGCCTGCATAATCTGTCGTGCAGTGAGCATGTTAATTCCTGGAGTGGAGCAAAGGAGATCGTCATATTCAACCTGCTCATTATGTCTCTCCCCATTATATTTACTGGTGAGGCCCTAGAATATAAAAGTGGGACTGACATGTCATAATCCCCTATTGATAAGGGAATGTTATCAGTAAAGTAAAGGGAACCAACCCCCTAGCCCCAGAGAATCCTTGGGTGTTCATGGCTTCACCTGACATCTTAAATTTACCTTCCCTTATGCAAGACCGGGTCGCCCCGGTGTCAACAAGGAATGATAATTTTTTGTCACCTATCGTTACCTCTATGCGTGGTTCCCCCGCACTATTAGGTGTTACCGACAGGATGGGACACACCAAGGTCGTCTGTGGGCTGTCCTATTGGGGGTATAATGATTGACCACTTCCCATGTAAGGGTTGTGTCCCAGGACTGTCACCCTACCCAGTTGTGTTTGCTGTAGTTGGGTATTGGTTGAGGTTATGTTATGGTCTTGGACTTGTGCAGGTGGCTGTACTTGCTGTGCTTGGGGTTGTTGTGTAATCGCTACCTGTTGTTGGGGCGGTGGATATGTCCGTGGCTGTTGTTGTGTTACTAGTTGTTGCTGTCCATTTCCCTGTTGCAATGTCTGCTGTTCCTGGATGCCCTGCTGTTCCTGTGTGAGCTCTTGTTGTCCCTGTTCACTCCACAACGGTGTGCATGGTCTCACTCTACACGTACGTGACATGTGGCCTACCAATCCACAAATCCAACACACCAGTGGTTCCCTGTTCTGCCATGGAAAGCTTCCTGTGTTGTCCTGGTATACCGGGTGCCCGGTGGGGTAGGAATTTCTAAGTCCCCCCACCTGTTGTTGTGTGTTAAATCTGTACCCTCTCCCTCTCATTATTCCTCCCCTTCCCCGGTTGTAATTATAATACCCAGCCCCTGGCGTTGAGTATCCTCCTCCCATGTTAATCGTGTATGGTTGGAGTGGCGGCATCTGTTGTGTTACAGTCTGCGATGATTGTATTTGGGAGGGGTCTTGTGCAGCCACTACTTGTGTGGGGCTTTGAGTTACTGTGGCAGGTGTAGTTATTAGTGCGCCTTCCATCGTGTATTTAGTGAGTTTCTTCTGTACTAGTTTAGCCTCTTCCGTTTTTCTATCCTCTTCCTTTTTTCATTTTTTCTTGCCATGTCCTGCAATGATGTACTATAGTCAGTTGTATTTCTGGCCATGCTTTTGCTTCCATCCCCACTACTTTCTTCAGTTGTTTCTGGACTGCTTCTGGGAGCCCCTGTACTAGTATATGATAGAATATTGCTGGTGTTTTGTCCCATTGTTCTCTAGTTTCCATACGCCACTTCTCTTGAATTTCCTGGATATAATCAACAGGATCTTCGTTCTCACGCATCTTGCGCGAGGTAATTGCTCCTATGTCTGATGTGTCTGGATACTGTACCCTCAGTGCCTGCCATAATGCATGTCTGCAGTTTGCGAATGGTGCCCCATAGTGAGAGGTGTTTGTTATTGTTACCCCGGGGAAGCCCGCTCTCTTCCAGATGTCATCCACAGCATCCCCTAATATTGATATGAGAAGGCCCTTTACATCTCCCACTGCCAATTTCTGTCCTGCGGTGTGTTTTTCCATTTCATATATCCATTTACCCGCACCTCCACTTAATGATGGGAGTCTGCACTTTATATTTTCCTTGTCTGCATGCTTCCAAGGGACGTATTGTGGTCTAACCCCTCCCCTCTCTAGAAGAGGCATTAAGTTGTGTCCCGTTTTACCCCCTGGGTTCCACAAAATCGAGTCCTCACACCCCTCCTCTTCTTCCGTCTCTTCTACATCGTCAGTTTCGTCCATATTTCTCCTGGTCTTTACTCTTTCTCCTCCACCACTTCCCCTTCTTTCATCATTTCCTTTATTTATTGTGGGCGTGTGTATTCGTTCTCCCAGCCTGTGTCCAGGGAGGTCTCTAAGCCTTCCTGCATAGGGTGTCAGTTCGCTTGTAAAGGGCGCTAGTTTAGATGGGCATGTTGCACGTAATGAGCGTGAGGTGGTGGAGCATGTATGACGGGACGGTGACGGCGTGGCGTCACGTGTCTGCCTTTCCGCTATTCCATGCTCCTCCTCCCCACTTCTCTGCAGTTCTTCCTTTCTCCTGCAGATCCATGGTGAGTCTTTATTTGTCCGGGTGGTGTATAGTTTATCTAGGCTTTCCCTTTCACTATTTCTTCCTTCCTTCTCCATTCCTTCTTCTTCCTCACTACAAAAGTCATTCATAAATGGCAACCCCCAAACTGTCTTTTTCCCCCCAATTGTTACTGTTCTTAAGTCTATTAGGTCCGTTCCTCCCTTTTCTTCTTTACTAATCGCTCCCCTTTGTGCCGATGTTGTTGCTACTTCTGTGCCTCTATATACATGCCTCCTTACTTCACTCTCCCCCCTCCTTTCTTCTCTTTCCCCTTCGTTTCTCTCCGCTATTCCTCTACCAATTTCCTCTCTTTTCTTTTTTAATTCTTCCATTACTTCACAACTCATTTTTTCCAATATCTTTTCATCTTCTTTCTTCCTTTCCCATCTCTCCCTCTCCCTTTCTAATATACTCTCTATCATCCTCCCTTCTTCGTATTTCCTTGTCGTTTCTGACAGTAATCTCTTCTTCCATATTGCCATTTCTTTTTCTTTCTCCTCTTCCTCTTTTTTCCTGTCGCGCAGTGCTGCTCTTGATACCCTTTCTGCTGCTGCCTTTAACCTTTCGGCTTCTCTCCTTTGCTCCTCAGTTCGTTCTCTCATTTTTTCCAACTCATTCTTACCTTCTTTCCTTTCCCGTGCTCTCTCTCTTTCACCCCTCTCGAGATGCTTGATCAGTGCATTCTGCTCATCCCTTAATTCTGCTAATCGTTCCTCCAAAGTCTCTTCCTTTCGTCTTAACAGCTCTTCCCCCTTTCCTTTCCCCTCTTCCCCTTCCATTTCACTCTCCCTGGTATTATCCTCGTTCATTTTCCTTACCACCTCCTTCTCTTCTCCTGTTAATGAACCTAGTAATTTTAATAGTATCTGCGCATCTACCCACTCATCATTTCCTACGTCCGTAGTCTGCTCTTCTTCAGTCCTCCCCTCCCCTGCTAGCATCTTCCTATGAGCTGATCCCGTTGTACTAGTCCGCTCCCCTCCCGAGTGGCCACCTGTAGCTGTATATGGAGGCGGGCTGTATGCCGGGTTCGAGTACCCCTCAGCCGCCCTTAATTGTTCTCTTGCTATTTCTCCTAGTTCTCTTAAAGGATACAACCCCCCTCCCTCTGTTTTCACTACCTTCGCTAGAGGTGTATCGTCGCTCTGTTCCTTTTTTATTTCATTTTCGGTTGAGTTGTCACACTTTTCTCCTCCCTCTTGTCCTTTCCCCGTGTTCTGTGTACCTTCACTCTCCTTTTCCCCATTCTCTCCCTCCTCCTTAATCTCCTTATCTCCTGTTTTTTCCCCTACAATGAACATTCCGTTTGGTCCTGGTCGGGACCCTTGGAACATCCTCCATAAGTTGAACACCTCCACGTGGTGCGTCAACTTCTTCCCCTTGTATGTATTGTGCAGATGGTTTAATAGTGAGTGTTGGGTATATGGATCGAAGCTACCATTAGGCGGCCATGGTGTCGTCATTTTGTTGTCCGTACCCTGTGTCCATTCTATGCTGTACTTGATCAATTTCTCCCTATGGGGTGATAGTGTTTTACATATGTGTTGCAGCGGGGTAGTGAGGGTGTTCCCCCACCCCACCGATCCTGTCCCGTATGACATAGTAGCGCTCCACTTGTTACCCTTCCCCTATTTGGTAGCGGTTACCTCACTAGCAGTTTACAATATACAGCCTTATATCTCTACCTGGCCCCGTAAGTTTGGGGACTTGCGATAGTCCGCTAGGGAAAAATTAGTAAAATATAGTATTTACATTTGTATATTCTTTTCTTTCGTTTCTTCCTTTATACAACACCCTTACGGCCCCCCGCGGCTGAGGCGCACGTAGCCCCCTGCGGCTGCGTGCCCCTTGTGATGATCTTATACTGCCGTCCTACTTTCACTTGCTCCTCCTCCCTCTTCTACACATGCCGTGGCCGGCGTTCTCCGTGCGCAGCCACGTCCCCATTTTCGCCTTCCCCCGATCAACTCATTACCGTTTACCTCCGTTTCCACGCCTTTAACACAGCTCTCCTCCCCGCCACTCAAAAATAAAGATGCCTGGTTCTCGAGATGTCCTATGTAAGCCCTGCTGGTGACGTCACCGATCTCTTCGAACTACTGGTAAGTTCTTCATATATTCTTTAAGTCCAAAATACACTTGCAATCTACCCCCGTTAGCCCCACAGCTGTCTTCCTGTCACTCCTGGAACAAGGTAATCAATAATATAATCGGACTGCGCACGCTGCGTCGCCTCGCGTGTGATACGCCCCTAGACAGGAGGGCTTAACCAGCCAATTATCTTCCGTATTGGGCAACTAGCTAGCTGCCGCCTACAGGGAAACGTCATCTATCTATCGAGTTTCCTGCTCGAACAATAGGGATCCTCATCTACTCATTGATCAATAATTGCCAAATCGTAGGAAACCACGCACACACACACCCTTACACATGGTCGCGACCTAGGCCAATCAGTGTCTATGAGCGGCCGCACGTGATGTTTTCGTGTTTCGTGCTCCGCCCCCTTCTCTCCCGTAACGTAGCGGACTGCTCTCGCACTTGTCCGGCTACCATTCATTTCATTGCCAACACTAAATTATCAAACCTTCACCGCGCACCTGTGCAATACCTCCCGTATTCAATTCCTCCCCCCTCCCTCACAATTTCACATTGCTTGTTGTGTGTGGCATACTCACCAAGTTCTCTTGATGCGGGGCCGCTCGACTGCGTGCACCCCTCCAAGCGGCTCGCCACCTCCCCTCGTCTGGAATACGTCTGGACACTCACCAACCGCGGGCGGGATACTTCTCAACCGGCTCCCGAGGCCCAATATCCGGATTGCGCTGTCCGGTCTTCTCGCAGTTCCGCGATGGTCCTGTAGTCATCAAAAGGGGGCAGCGGCAGAGGGGGCCGCGCCGCCGGGCCTCCTCGCAATGTGAATACTTGGAAAAATAAAAATAAAAGCGGACCTTAAACAGATCTCAGCAGTGCCTCCAACTTGTCGGGGGGAAATTCTCCCGGGGTCGGCTGGGCCGTCCGCGGACCTCCGGGCAGGGAGGCCCCAACTCCTCCCGTATATCCCAAAAGAGATAGAGTATGAGACACACGCAAGAAGCAAGGTGATTCTGCTGTTTATTAAACAAAACGGCAGGGATGGCCATGGATCGTACGCGTCCGTCCTGACACTCTCTCAACATCGTGGGGCTCGCAGGCCCTTTTTACCTTAGCATGACGCGCTACTTGCGTCACCTGAGAAAATTAGCAAAAAACCTATCGCCACTCTGGATTGGTTCCCCGAGTGGTAGGGTTAGTATAGCATACGTATAGAGAACGTTGTTATTGGTTAAGGGTCAGTCAGGTGGTATACTTGGGTTGTCCCTTCAGTTTGATACATAAAAATTGTTACATGAACACCCCTGAGGATTGGTCAATGTTAATGGCGTCACTGACAAGGGCCCCATGTTCTTATTGGTTCACCCGCGAGCCCCCCAGTCTGGGACCATCGCTGTTCCCAGCTCGCGGTGCACCTGTCACTTGCAACAATGTTTCACTAGGGGTATGTGCAGACAATGTGAGGATTTATTCATAAGCAGGAAGGCCGATTACTCCCACCGCCGCAGATGTCCATTGAGTCGCTTAATTGTATCTGCCTGTGTCTTGAGACGGGGGATCCAGGCGCCTTCTTCCTCCTGGGCTTGGCACCCTATCAGGTTCGGCTTGGTCACGTGAGGTGGGACCGTGGTTGAGGCAGAATTCTGCACAATTAATATTGCATTTCTCACTGTGTGCCTGGCTTATCTTGCAGGTGTGACCTTAGCGTCGGCTTGCGGTATGAGAGTTTGCAACGTTGTGCCCTTGACTGCCTGCTTTTGCTGGGCTCATTCTGCAGGATCAGCAACCGAACTCTTGCTCATTTAATGTTCATGGAAGCTTTTGCTTGCGGCCTACTTGGGCCTGGTGCATAGGTGGAACCGTTTGGTACAGAGCGCTTTAGGTTATGGTATCATATTGCTCTATCCCCATGATCGTGTCTTCGTTATATTTCTCATTATGGTCCATGGGTTTAGAAGAAGCGTGAGCAAGCCTTTTTAAATGAGTTCATTATGCGTCTTGCGTTTCTGCATTTTGAAAAGCCTATGTGGAAAATAATAAAGATGCACGTCCGTGGGTGTGTCCGTCGCCTACGTCATAGCACTGAGTATGTTCTTCGTGTGGATTGGTGTGGGAGTGTCCGGTGTGTATGTTTGCACGAGTGTGCTGACCGTTAGCTAGGTCGTCATGGCATCTCTAACGATGTGTTGATTTGGTGCTGGATGGTTTAGTCGAGTCCATCCATGCCGCAGGTGTCGGCATGTGCAGGGCAGGCTGGTGGGCAGGCGGGTGGGCACGCGAGTGGGCACATCTGTAAGTTCTTGTACCAGGGTATTTGGTCGTCTGGGAAATGGGCAAACTCCTCTTGTGGCGGGTGTCTGGGCCGTGATCCTCTAGGCCAGGGTTGAGAGGGGATTGGTGGGAGCCTTTTGTTCACTTTTCCCACTTCAGTACAAAATCCGCTCACACTCATTGCTGCTTGTATGCTGTAACCGGCCGAGATTCTTTGCTTTAAATAAAGCTGGGTTTTACTGTGCACTTTGAGTGCTCTGTAACGGTTTATTGAGGAGCCACCCTCAACAGAGGGAGTCCCTTCCCTCCCCACTCAAGTGGTATTCAACAAACTGTTTAACATTTTTTTCTTTTTCGCCCCATCTCAGACACATATCATGCCCCTTGGATCCCTCTCCCATGAGCTAACAATGAGCCAAGAAACATGCCGGTGTCCGGTAAATATGTTGGTATTTATTTAAATAAACAGTAATAGAAATTAGCACGAAAATATTGAAAACACCACTTTATCCATGGCACAACATAATCAACTTCGTTCAGCATAAATAAATCACACAAGTGAGTTGAAAATAGCACAGACTCAATTCTTCCCTTTCTGTAAATCTCACTTCACAAAATAATTGAACTGATCAATAATATAATTTCACCCCAAACCTTTGGTTTAAAATAAGCATGGGGTGGTTTATCGCTTTGTTTTTCAGACCCCCCCTTGCTTTGGTCTATGTTGGGAAGTCAGACAGAAACATTTGAATGCTTTGGGAAATTTTTGATTTCAGACCCCCTGCCCCTGACTTAAAAGCCAGTGTTGAGGAGGCTGGATAAAAAGGTTGGACTGATTTAAGAACAAAGACACCCCTCTTCCTTATAGAAGTTAGGGTCAGCTGGACAACAAGGATTACCCAATTAAAGTATAGACTATGGTTTTCAGCGCACACTGGGAAGTGAGCTTTGTTAATTTCGAATTTTAACAAAATTCACCCCGTAGTGTTCTACCAAATGGGGAATTAATTGCATGAATTATATTGGTTATATAGGCTAAGGATGTACACAGTTTCGCCCCCACTCACCGCACATAAAGGGAAAGGATTCAAGGCAAGCAGACTCCTCCACCTTTTGGTTTTACAGGGCTTAGTTCTACTTACATAGCAAGCCTCTGATTAAGGTTTTTAAGGTTCAGAAAAGCCAGGTGCATCTCAGGACACTCTGGAAAGATAGGGCACGGGTCTGGTCACTCCACTCTCAAAGATGGCCTCCCGCGCTCCACCACAGGACCCAGTCAATTTTGAGGCCTTCCTGGAAATATACAGCTCTGCCCAGATGCACTCTCAGCAATCTCCTCTGGTGTCTCCTTACAGCTGTCAGATGGTAGTTTCAGCAGCCTTCCTGTCTTTCGCCTTTTACTGTCTTCCTGTTTGTTTGTGTATCTCTTTCCTAGTGCAGTCCCCCTTATATAGCAGAAATTACATCACCAATTTTACAATCTTGGGGACGTACCCTGCAATAATCCCTGCCACTAGGATTGAACAGTTACTCCTCTCTCTCTCCTCCCATCCCCGCCTCCAAGTCAGGATTGGTTTAGGGGTTTCGAGCAACATATGGCAATTGCTATTCTTTCAACTTTTCGGCAAAAACTAGTTATGCATCGCAACTTCATAATTTTACTAGCAACTGCCATATCAAAACATATTGGAGAATTAGATAAACTGACCACCAAATCCCCACGATGTAGCACGGCCATGAGGCACCTTTCGCCCATTTCCATAAAAAGTACAACAGTTATGAAGATGGAAATTATTAAGCATATGGCTAATTTCATTTTCCACCCACTCACCAACTTTCACATTTCGAACATGTTCAGATCAGCCAGTTACCTTGTCTAACTGGACATTACAGTTCCCTGAGTCACAAGTAGATGCATATTGCATCCCCAAAATTGTCTGGAAATTGCATAAAAAATGGTACAAAAATTAAATCATTCCACGGTATGGTTGCTGTGAAAAGGGCCTAAATGATAATAGTCCTTTTAAATTAATTAGACATCTGTATGTCCAGCCTGTGACCAGAGGTTTTTTATTTTGTATAAGTCTCTTTGAAGTTGGTAGTTTGCTCTTTGAAGTGGGTACCCCCATTTTCCCACATATTAGTTGTGCTCCAGCCAAGGGCGAATTTCCATGAAGCCCCTGGTTTCAGAGCCAGTAAGTCTGGAGAACGCTGCGCTTTCAACACCTTCTGCAGCACATTTTATTACAGGGGTCGTTAAATAGGTGATGTGACAACCAGGCTGGAAGTGGGAGATTTCCTTTCAGAAGTTTTGACCACAGCCAGAAGCAGCTTCAGGCCGTTTTTGCTTTCACTGTTTAAAAATTCTGTTTTCCATGTCACAGGGATCTTTGATTCCTCCTTCTTTTGTAAATTAAATTGCTGCTTGTCCATTGGTAATAACACGTAGGCTCCTTTCCACATGGCACTTTAACTTTACTTGAAAAACAAAAGCAAAGGCCAGGCCATTTTTGTTTCAGTGTTTAAATGCCTGCCATTCATGTGAAAGAGACTTCTGTTTGGGGCCTTTAAATGCACCCCACAACACTATTATTGAGCATTGTTTCTTTTATGTTATTTGAAATTCGAACCCATGTCTTCAGTATGTGAATTGGTTGTAGTGGTGTACTTTTCTTTTGTTTGACATCTGCTGGAGAGGGGGAGTGCTAAGGAGCCTGTGTGGGTGGTTTAGTTGGTTTGTAGTGTGGCTGCAGTAAGACATTAAAGAGCAGATAAATCTACATTGCACATATTGCATAGAGGTCTGGATTCTAGTCTCCAGGTGTTGCGATTCATAGCGTGCCACCTGTGGTGAGGCCTGTGTGTGACGCTAGGGGAGAGATAAGGTGGCACACTCTGCGGTGCGGAAGCAAATCTGGTGTTCTGTGGAACAACCAGGGCTTGAGTGCTAAAAAAAAAGGGGGGGGGAGAACTCTGACAAGCCTTTTGAAGTCACGTCACGGGATGTCAAAGTGAACTATAAACATTTCATACAGGCTTGTCTTAAACAACTGAAATAAACCACATACGATAAAAAAGCATTTGTTAAGAGAACAGATTTTCCTATTACATTGCTGCTTAAGTGTAAAATGCATTCAACCTTTTAAATCTGAGAACCTGTGACAAAACATGTCCTGTATATTGAGATCTCCATATGAGACATTTTGCAGCTCCACAACCAATGATTGCCGGGAATCAATGCTGGACCCTTTTTATGGTGGAGAGCAAAGAAGGTGACAGAAATGCAAGTTGCGTTATACCACTCCTCTCCACTCAAGGCTTTTACGCCTTCCATTCACATCACGCCACAATAGAACATGTGCACCTTCACTGCAATTGGCACCTCAGCTGTCAATTTAATGGATAGAGTCCCAGATATCGTAGTCCAATAGCGTAGGCAGCTTTTGGTGCCACAGGGCAGGGGTGTTCAGTAGCTGAGGCAGATTTTGGTGCCAGGGGATGCGGAAAATAGGGCACCAGTGGGAGGCTAGTGGCGCACTGGGCACCAGGGGGGAGCAAGGAGAGGAAGGGGCGGCTGCCCCCCCCTGCATCCACCAGTGTCCCAGTCTTGACAGAACAGTCTGCTACTCTACGTTTTTAATTGAATGGTTAGGCTTTAATGCATTAAGCGCTTTGTTTATAGACATCACTTGTATCAGTGTGAACTTTACAAATGTCTTTTGAACCCTGAATTGTCACATGCCGAGAGTTTCTCATTTCACGCTGCAGGACTGACCTCGTCCTTTTTTCTTTTTTTTTTTTTACCAAAAGCGTATTCCATCTTGTTTTTGAAATGTTAGCTTCAAGTTGTACTTTGCCCGCCAGCTTGATGCCTGTGACAGATTTCGGACACATTTTAAAAGTGTCTTTCTCAGGGCACGGGGCTGCGGTGAATTTGCCCACACAGCTGTAAACTCGGCAGATTAAAAGAAACGTGCCCATAACTCAAACAACCATGTCAGAGCTGTCACACAAAGCAGCAACATTCAGAAAAGTACATGAAAAAAAGGGATGATAAGATGGCGCTGCTCGGAAAGGCTGGGAGACGGACGTCGCGTTACAGCAGCAGGCCGTCAAGACAGAGACATGCGCATTCTAAAATTATCAGCGAAACTAAAACCGGGGCCGCATACTTCACATTTCCAGGTGGCGATCAGCCAGACAGTCTGCATATAAGATACGTGAACGTTGGCAGCAGGGCGCTCCGCGCGCGCTTTCTTCCAGCCTGCAGCTCGTGGAATGCGCCTTTGGAACCCGAGCCTAGATAAGCGCCTGCATTTTGATGCGCGGTTATTTTCTGATGCTATGTGTAGGCCAGACGTTACTGTAAAAAAAATCTTAATTATTGGCAGGCTACTGTTGAACATAGCTCTGCGTGTTTATTTCTCATTCCCGGCCGGGTTGCTTAAGTGATACGCTTATGATGTCTCATCATGTGGCCGGGGGCCCTGCCCTGAGGGATCATCATTGGAAGCCAAGCGTCTCCTGTAGCTGTGCCCTACGGTTCCAAACATTCACGGCACAAACATGAGAGGGAGGAGGGGTGTCCTTTCTTTCTATTTACACTCTCAGAAGAGTGTCACTGAAGTATTGTGACCTGACAGCAAGGATAGAGGAGGGAGGGGTGGGGGGTCTGGAGGATAGTTTTAGAAAGCGGGTCATGAGCCAGGCCACAGTGATCACTGAATGCCCCTCAAAGTGCCTGCATGCCCACTATCTGCTGTGCCTTTGTGCACTCTGGTCTCAGTAATCCTCATACATAAACTGTCTCTTTGCTCCCGAAATGTCCTCAAAATGTTCTGGAAAAAAGAAGCATAGGGGGTCAGTGCTGATAAGTTGCTAGAGCTGGGAATGGCTTCTCAAGGTGATGTCTGGTGACTACAGCTCCCAGCATAGCAAGCAATCATGTGACAGTATAGCACCAGGAACAGTATGACTGGCCTGCAGGTTACACGTAGATAGAATCAGTGGGTGCCTTAAACCATTGAGCTGACGACCCCTCCTTCCTTTGAGACCTCGAAAGTGAATATCTGTTATCCCTCCCTATGGCCTATTAGATCAAACTTTCACCCAATTCAGAAGATATTTAGTTTCATAAATACATGGCAATCATCAGGAGGTGTGACTGAGCCATCCAAAAGCTGAGCAGAGCAGCTAAGTCTCTGGCGTCATAATGGGGGTTGGTATATTGATATTGGCAGGGCAGGCATCAGCCCTCTGCCAATGTGCCTGTAAGGCTGCTGTCTGTTTTGATTGTTTTACTTAATCACTACGCTCTCAAATTTGAGAGATTTAACATGCTCTTGTTGTAGTGTCCCTTCCCATCACACCCTAGCCTGAGTGTCATGGCACAGGACTGCACTCTGCCTTCAACTTCCTTAATTGGGCCCTCCCAAGCTAATGACTGGCTATGCCAGTTCCTGGCAGAAATGCCTCTTACACATATATTCTATCTGTTCATCCTTTTTCCTTTTATATCTTGTGCTCAGCATCAGCAGTGTTGTTGGGATTCTAGAGTCAAGCACTGCCCGAGCACAGACAAACTCCTATTCAGACGTATTTTGTGAATAACATAATGTTTTCAGTGAGTCCCTTGCAATCATGAGAGTACTGTAAGGGAGGCAGACGGCCATCACCGGCAGGGCTAAAAAAATAATCTATTTCTAGCATGGGAGAGGCCGTGCTTTGAAGAGCAAAATACTTTCCCAAACACATGCCACACCAGCTATGGAAAGTCAAAAGAAATATTTCTAACACAGATGAGCCTCCCACTAAAAATAGTAAAAATATAATTTTTAGCAATAATCTCACTCACGATGAAAATTTAATAATGTCACTCACGCTGAAAGGTGAAGCCTTGCTTTTCAGTCACACTATCCAGACATCCTCTTCGGCGGAAACACTGCCCTTCTTCCTCAAACTCCAAATTCTCTAGGCCCCACGCCCCCCCCCCGGCATCCTCCACTTTGGTGAAACACCTCAGATGCACACTGGACATTAATCTATCCCTTTCCTAACACATCAACTCTGTATCCAGAACCTACTTCCTCGACCTAAGCATCCTCAGGCATACCGTCCCTTACCGCACTTATCCACACCAAATCTCTGCCATCCTCACCATCATCCTCTCTGCCAACTGCCTTTACCTAGGCGTGCCAGTGTTCCAATTTAAGAAACTCCAAAGAATCCAAAATGCTGCGGCCCACCTTCTAATTGGCCTCCCTCGAGAGAATACATCAGCCCCACACTAAGAGTCCTTCACTGGCTCCCTATTGGTCGACGGACTACCTTCAAAGCCATGTGTATTACTCATTGTGACGTACATAACACTGGCCTTGAGTTCCTCCAAGCTAAACTCACACGCTACCGACCCTTCAGGACACTCATATCCGGCACAGCTTTACTCCTAGTTATTCCCCAATATAACTGCACCAGACGTGGTGGATCATCGTTCTCTGTCGAAGCTCTCACCATCTGCAACTCTCTGCCTCTCCACATCTGCAGCATTGATAATCACCTTGCCCCTAAAAACATGTCTTTTTCCTTCCTCCTTTGAAATCCATCTGCCACTCTGTGCTTCGACTGCTCCTCCCACACAAACACTGGCCCAGACCCAACAAAGCACCTACATTTTCAGACCCTGCATATGCTGGCAGCGTTCACAGCGGCACTCTGTGATAAACTCGCCCTTCTACTTTCCCACAGGTGATCATTCATCACCCCGACCACCACCTCTATAAATGGTGCAAGATGGCTCCGGAACAACACATATAAATCTAATTGCACCTTTGATGGCGCCACTAAAACATATCTGGGCGGAATACTCGTTCATATGGACCTCTAGAGTTAGCAACGGTAGCAGGACCAGTTGAATTGGGTACAGGTATGGTCATGCACTCAGTTGTATGGCTCTACCTAATTATCAAGGGTCTTACCCGAGCACTCAGAACACTCAGCCCTTTGCTCTCATAGTGGCTAAAAAGGAAATGTGCCAGTCCAACTTGGGTTATTGTGCACGGAACGCACTTAATGGCTTTGGGGGTAGGAAGAACCATGCACCAAGACGCTCTTAGGCAATTTATTTCTGCTGGGGACAGGAAACTACACTGTTGATCTTACCCTCAGGTGACAAGGTCAATTTAATTTATTCACCTATTGCACTCTGAACATGCCACCAGTCAAGCCCTTCAAAGGTGATATGCTAAACTCACCAGAACATGAAAAGACCAGACTGTCGCCATGAGGGACCTAAGAAACGGCACAGAAAAAAGTCTGTCCAAGTCTAAGGTACGTATAAATTGCACCACATCTGTGGACACATGCCGCAGTCACAGATCTCCATCCATGCATACTAGAATGCAGCTATGGCTATGCAAATCCAGTCTAGCAGCTCGCATAGCCGTCCACACTGGAACCCCTAACATGCCTCAACACCCCTATCATTAGCGACAACCTACGGAAAAGAAATTCAGTGTAGCTGGGCACACATCGAGTCCTCTACACTACCACTGTATCCTAATCCACTGACAGCAGCCACCCACGTGCCTGACCACTGAGTTGCCTACTAGGGCCCAGCCAGCCCCTTAATCCTAGCCTGTCAGAAGGCACACGTGCATTTTAGGATAACATTTTAGAACATTCCCATACATGGACTTTGGTCCCCGAGGGCGTTCCAACCTCAAAGCGCATTGAGGCCATGCACATGGAGAAATGGTGCTATATAAATGACGACTATAATACAATACAATAGAATATATATTTTCAAACTCTAGTACAGACATGTCCCCCAGTAGATATAGACAACATACTATGTTTAGCACAAGGCCTGCTCCCTGAAGAAATAGCAAAAAATGCCAAAACATTTCTTTCCCACCTGCGTTCATTAGAAATATATTTCTTTCCGATTCCTGTTCAATATGCATCACCCTAAACTTACATAATTAGTGGCTCTCCAAATCCCAAAAGTCCATGATGGCATCTGGAAGCCCCAAGGGACCCACAAATGTTTGCTGGTCACCCGAATGGTTACTGTGTGAACCGCAAATATATGCAGGTCGATTTTGAGGGAGTCAGGGCAGGTTTCATGGCCAAAATCAGAAAATTACAGTACTCTATGGCTAAGAGACTGCAATCCTTATAAAGGATCAGCATATATCAATAAATTGGGTCCAAGGTGCAAAGCAAAATCCACAAGTTGGTAGTTTGATTAAAGGTTTCATTTAGTGGAGGTAAAACCAGTGTACAGATTCCGCAATCTCGCCCTTCTCGCTTTATTCACACTACGAATTCCCTAACCAATTTACTAATACATTAAATTCCTCCACCACCTCCTATAGACTAATGGCAAAAAACAGAGCTCCCCTGTATCCTCTAGAGCTGCATCCCCCTAACTTCACAATCTCCTTATAGCCGCTATATAATTTTTCTAACTTCTCTAGCCACCCTTGTCCTGGCCTACTGCCCCCGTCTTCTTCCTTCTTTCCACCTTTTCTCTCTGTCAGGCCTTACAGTCATCTCCCATTTATTCGATAACAAATTTTATTCTCTGCAACCAATTGGTTCTTTAGGCCACTCTAACCACACTAAATGCAGGTAGAAGATCCTCCTACACTTACCATATTTCCATTTTAAAATCCCAAACGTCAGGCCTTGATAGCTTTAAATAAACCAGTCGAAGATAGCATGCAAGGTGTTGCAAGCCAGAATCAGGAGACGGACAAGGTGGCATGTTGAGTTTATGTTTTCTCTCTGGGCAGTGCTCCTGCAGATGTGCTTTCAGGTAGGCCAACACAGTATTGCTTTTCCAGCACTTCTCCAGCCCCTGCACCCTAGCTGCTGGACTCGTGCCAGGCTTTGGAGAATCCATGGAGATTCTAGAGAATGGTATTTCAATGACGGGATGATTTGTAAGGGAGCTCTGGGCACTAGGTACCACAGTTAGCCATATAGGTCGTAATGTCGGCATGCATCCCGGGTCTGTAAAATCATCCTTGGACTTGGTCCTGGGTCTTTCCTATTCCCTGGTGACTGCCTGTCAAGTGGGAATGAGCCAGCTCCATGACCATCCCCAATGACTCCGGGGGATGACTATTTGGTTCCTCCTCATCCCATTTCACTGAAAGTATCCCCTATAAAGTAGTTCCATTCTTCCTAAAAAAAAATGGCCCACTTTGGTCAAGGCCTTGGTCATGCCTCCCCTAGATTCTGGTGGTTTCTTTGTGCATATTTTGGGTCGGGTAGGGTGGTGTTATCATCCCAAATGACCGAGGTAAGCGGGACTGCGTTTAAACTAGCTTTCAAAAAACCTAATATGCCCCTCGTTGTTTTGGGAAGATCAAGAAAAACATATGTCTAACAATGCACAACTTTGTTCTAATATAAACGAAAAGATTTTAAACACAATGGGCCTCATTATGAGGTGGGCGGTAAGGGTCAAAGGGCACCGGTAAGGAGACCGGTGCCGGTAAACCCTTACCGCCCTATTCCGAGGTCCCTTAGCGGGAGCGGCTAAGGGACCAGGGAGCTAATAACGGGCCCGCTATTAGCGGGCCCGTTATTAGCTCCATCCCCATTCCCATTGAGCCCTATGGGGGCTCGAATGGGAATGGGGAATGGTTCTCGGATTGGAGACTTACCGGGTCCTCCAAGGTTGGAATTTCCGGTAAGTCCCTATTTTGAGAACCCGGACCAGGACCTGGAATGCGGTAAGGGGGTAGCCATGGTGCTAACAGCACCACGGCTACCTCGTAATGAGGCCCAATGTAACACAATTTGGGTGCAGAGGAAGTATAAAAACCCTGACACAAAGATGATAACTAACATACAACAATTGTGCCCAAACTATGGACACTCCTGTCCCCTGCACACCATAAAACTGAATAAACAGCTCACAATAATTCAATTAAATTCTTATGAATGTTTATAGTATTCCTCTAACAATAAACAACTTTCCAGGAGAAATATGTTCAAAGAACTTCTTTATTTTTCAGAGGTCAACCAGTTCTCGATGCATTTCGGGGACCTTTTCCCCTTCTTCAGGAGCTGAACTGTGAATGTAAACATAAAGATACAGGATATCTAGCATCCTTTGTTGCATAATTCATATATTCCAAATCATAATATGTATTTTATAATGCAGTTAACCCTAGTTATCACCCTGCCATAGGTCAAAAACTAGTTCTTCCACTACATCGTGAATCAAGTCCCCAATTCAAAATACATCTCAGGGTTCCCATGAGCCACCACCACCACCTATCCATCGTGATGTGAGGCTCCATTAAGACAGTCTGCCACCAATATAGTGACTGCACCAAGTTATATGACTGCGAAAGTTTACATGACCCAAAGTGTAGAAGCCACATTGCCAAAGAGTGAAATGCTTAGGACCGCAGTCCAGCGTGAAGCTAAATGTCACATACCTGACCCACATCTACTTAGGAACTGCCAACAGTTCCATATGACATACATTCTGTTTTCATTACACATTCAGCCAATATCAATCAGTGCTGTTAGGGAGGGTAAAACAAGCCAATGAGGACAACAGAATCATAGGAACAACCCTGTTCAATACTTGATTGTAACAATTAAGGAAAACATGATCTAACACGTGTGTCACTTCCCATACCTTCCCAAAGACCTCGAAATGGTCTATGGATGACTGCTCATATTTGAAAAAATGCCTCAAGGCTGAAATAACTATGTACCAACATTTCTTATATTAAGCCCGGAGACGGAATCTGTAACAAATAGATATCGCCATCGTTATAACAAAATATCATGTGAGATGGCGGTCAACCACATATATATGCATGCCTCGGGGAACAGAGCCCCAAATCACCTATCAACTTGCTTGCACGTGCCGATAAAACTCCTTCACTTGCCTCCGAAAACTCATTTTGAGTGCCGGTATCTTTGTTAGTCCTACATCAAGACGCAAACCTGCATACATGATCACGTGATTTGTGGGTATCTGAACAGAGTAAGTGTTCATGTAAATCACCCCTGGCGGCCGTCTTAGAATGCTATGCTCTCCCCAAAGAGAACATGAATTCTCTGTGGCTAAGCATCATTGTGTTATATAAAGTATTCTACCAGCGAAATGCAGCGGTTATCAATATAACTGAATGGACTTGCTTCCGCTATGACGGCACAAGGCGGATTTGCCCAATACAGAACGGTTATACTACGATGCAAAAGTTTCCCTCACTTATACACCAGTGGGAGGAGTGTGTGTTAAAATAAAAATAAATCGGTAAAATAAACAAATCTACCCCCATTAATGTTAGTATAGATAAGTGAGAATAGCTATATACATTGGGACATGGGGTCGCATAGTAGGGATTACAAAAATAAAAGCCATGCGTATCTAGACAACATTTCCTTTTTGAGTACAGCGCAGATATTTCACAATGAATATCTCCAAATGTAACAACAGATATTTTACAATACATTTCTCCAAGTGTAACAACTGTGCCTGTTATGTGGCCATTCTATATATATATTTATACATATATATATATACTAGGCCTCATTACAAGTTTGCCGGTCCGGGAACTACGGTACCGGTAAGCTTGCCAGTACTGTAGTTCCCGGACCGGCAAACTATGAGTTGTGCTCGCGGGTGCATTTCTGCCCACCAGGACGGACCTGGCGCGCAGAGCGGCACCCGCGAGCACAGCGTCTCGGATGCACCGGCACCGTTGCATCCGACCTCCCCATTCCCATTGAGCCCGATGGGGCTCGAATGGGAATGGGCAGTAATGGATTCCGGCCCCTGGCAATGGGGACATTCAGAGTCCGCCAATGTCGGAATGGCCCTGTACGTCCCCATTGCCAGGGGCCAGAAAAAATGCAACTCCGGGGGCAGCTGTGCCTGTGTAACAGGCACGGCTACCGCCAGGGTTGTAATGAGGCTGTGTCTAGCGAGTGTATCCAAAACATTTACCTCTGCAGAAGATGTGTATTGAAATCACCTCCTGTGTTTAAAGGTTTAACCACCTCTAATATCATGAACTGAATTGGTGAGACTATGTGTTTGTTTTTCTCCAACAAAGTGTGGTGCAACCAGAGATTTGATGTTCCTAGTCAGATATTAGATTTATGTTCTATCCAAATCTCCCGTGCAAGTCTTGCTGTCTGGTCTACATATAGTAGGCCGCATGGGTATTCGATACAGTAGATCACGCCATCTGTCGTGCAGGCAGCGAAATCATGTAGAGCAATCTTTTTATCTGTGTACGAATGTGCAATGGTTTGGCCTTTTATGACATTATACAATTGCTACATTCAAGCCAGGGAAAGGTTCCCTTCTTGCGTGTACTCAGGACCAACTTGTCTCTTTGGGGTGTTTCTGCACGAACAAGCTTATCCCTCAAATTACTCCTCAGTTTATATGCCATCATCAGTGGCTCTGGGAATAGTTTCAGCAGTTGCGGGTCATAGTGGAGAATTTTCCAGTTCTTCTTCAAAATATTGCCAATTTGGAAACTCTGCCTAGAGTACTTAGAAATGTATAACAATGGCATATTAGTACCCTTAGATCTGGGTCTTAATAAGTCTTCTTTTGGAACTTGGTCTGCTCGACATACAGCTTCGCATAATACCTCATCAGGGTATCCCCTGTTGACAAACCTACTTTGAAGGTCAATGCATTCAGCATTAAACACCTCTGGATCTGTGATAATTCTTTTTAACCTGAGGAGTTTACTATACTGTAAAATCTTTGTCATTGCCTTAGTATGGAAACTAGCATAATGTAATACATTTTTAACATCTGTTGGTTTGTGGTAGAGTGATGTAACTAGTTTACCTTCCACTATCCCCAAGTGAACATCCAAAAAGTGGAAATTGAGGTCCCCAACTTCCAGAGTGAATATTATATGTGAGTGAGTCAAGTTAAGATATTCAAAAAAGTCAACTAGTTCTTGTTTGTTCCCAGTCCAAATTCCAAAGATATCATTGATATATCTTTTCCACAATAATATCTTCTCTGACATAAAGATGTACGCATGTGCCGGGGTCATCGTGGAGCTCATAGAGATCACGGATGCCAGGGCACAAAATATTCCATTATATCTGAAATAATTATGAAACAAAATGATGTTAATGAGTTCTATTATGAATTGTTTACTCCCTCTGACTCATTTTAAGGAATGGATGTATACAAACTGTTCACGTCCAATGAAAAACAGATCCAATCTTGCATGAGATTTTTTATTTCATTTAGACAATTCAAAAAGTGTGTTGTATCTCTCAAGGACGTAGGTATATATTGTACTAAAGGGTGTAAACTTTTGTCCACATAAATGGCTAAGGTGTCAAAAATACTTTCCGTCCCTGCCACAATGGGTCTGAGTGGAGGTGGTGTCTGGTGTTTATGAATTTTAGGGAACCCATAAAAGACGGGGGTCATTGGAAATCGATTAATGAGTAAGTTCTTGGTCTTTTCACTGATCCATCCATTATTCGAGGCTTCATCAACAACTGTCTGGATGAAAGTCTTAATCTCATTAATTGGATCATACTCATGACAACAATGTCAAACAACTATCATGATGAAAGAAGGAATTCATCACTACTATGGCTCCTCCGCTATCAGCTGGTTTCAAAGTAAGGTGTTCATCTTTGGCCAATTTCTCCACCTGCATCAGTTGGGCATTTTTAATGTTGCAAGGAGATTTTTTTGGTAATTGATTTTTTTGTAGCTCCAACAGAACCTTTTTCTCAAACATGTTCAATACTGGGTTCAGAATCTGACGATCAAAAAAGATTTTGGTGCGCATTTCAAAAATCATAAAGGTGGCTGTGATTCCAAAAACATCTGAAGACGAATCCTGCATAAAAGTCTGCATACATTGATTTTCTCTTCAAACAAGTTAGTATTGAATGTTGGTACAAAAGAGAGTCCTCTATTGAGAACTTCTAAATGACCAGGATTTACTTGAACTATTCTCCACAATGTTTTGTCTGACTGCTACGTGTTTCGCTTTCTGGCTCATCATTTTACCTAGCCTGGTTATTTTCTTTGTTTTAAAAAAGGTGCAGATTCTGGGCGGGACGGTGAAGCAATAATAGCAGAAGTGCCTGGCTTAGATACCTCTTGTAGGGGAACTGAAGCAGAAGTCAATGGACCTGTTCTGGATATTTGAGTTGGAACACTCCTGAACTACTATTACTACTCCTATCTGAACTTGACTGGGCTGGATTCGGTTTTAGGGAATCTGTTCTGATATCTTTGTGCATAGTATTCCTGCCAGGAATAGACTATATCATTCATATAGTCAAAGGGGTCTCTTTTGAACTTTCTCAATTTTCTTTGTTCCATATCGCTCTGATATGCAGCAAGCTTCAAATTGATATCATCAAGTATTGCCTTCAGTTCTGAATCTGTTTTAAAACTACGCATTTGGGTTTTTAAATCAGTTATCTCCTCATCTATTGAACTCCGTAATTTAGAAAGTTCCTCAATCGTGAGTAGAATTAAGTCCAATGAACACTTATTTAAAATGTGATCCCACTTTTTGACAAAGCGTACCCTTTCCTTACACAGGTTCGGTCTTAAATAGACCCTCAATCCCTGAGGTATTTTATGTGAATTATAGTATTCAACTAGGGTAGTTGAATGCATCTTTTGGGAAATCTCCCAGCTAATTAATATTTCCAACTTAGAGATATGCTTTCCAGGATCCTCGTCAGTATCTGTTGTCCTTTCTACATGTCCTACTAATGAAAGGATTCTATGAGCCTCCTCAGATGAGAAAGCTAACGTTGTGGCATGCTTGTCTGTAAAATCAATAATTTTCGAGAAGGATATTCATTATTGGGTGCTATTGTTATGTCACACTGTAAAAACAGAGGTGCTATAACACAAAATATGTCTAACAATGCACACCTGAGTTCCAGTACAAACAAAAAGATTCTAAACACATTGTAACACATTTTGGGTGCAGGGGAGGTATAACAACCCTGAGACGAAGTTGACTACTAATATACAACAATGGTGACAACGCTATGGACACTCCCGTCCCCTGCACGCCAAAAGGCTGAATAAAACAGCTCACAATTATTCAATTAAATTCTTATGAATGTTTATAATATTCCTCTGACAATAAACCACTTTCCAAAAGAAATATGTTCAAAGAACTTCTATATTTCAGAGGTCATGGGCACCCTGAGATGTATTTTGAATTGGGGACTTGATTCACGATGTAGTGGAAGAACTAGTTTTTGACCTATGGCAGGGTGATAACTAGGGTTAACTGCATTATAAAATACATATTATGATTTAGAATGTATGAATTATGCAACAAAGGATGCTAGATATCCCGTCTCTTTATGTTTACATTCACAGTTCACCTCCTGAAGAAGGAGAAAAGGTCCCCGAAATGCATAGAGTAACTGGTTGGCCTCTGAAAAATTAAGAAGTTCTTTGACCATATTTCTTCTAGAAAGTGGTTTATTGTCAGAGGAATATTATAAACATTCGTAAGAATGTAATTGTGAGCTGTTTATTCAGCCCTATGGTGTGCAGGGGACGGGAGTGTCCATAGCTTGGGCATCATTGCTGTGTATTGGGAAGATCCTCAACCTCCTGTACAGAGGGAGTCAAAGCTTGCTCAAGGATTCCCTAGGCAATTGGTTTTCCGTCTTCTACAGTACAGTATTATGCTCTGTCATTGTGCACCAATACGTTCCCTTTCCCTCTGTTATATAGGTCTATGATGCTGGCTGAGAATCAAGAGAGTGTTTCCACGCCAATCCAATCTTGGCCGCTAGGCTCAGGAAGCTGAACTAGGGATGGGCAATTGTTAAACCTTTAGAAATTATCCTTCTCTCTTCATTTAAACTGAACAGGTCAAATCCAAAAGACTGGGGTTGCCCGTTCAGACAGTCAAGCTGTTGGAATAAAGCGTTTTACTAACATGGGCCCCAAGCTTTTATCAGGCTCTTTGTATCTCACTTCTCACGCCTCTTGTGGTAAGCCAGAATCAGGAGACGGACAAGGTGGCATGTTGAGTTTCGGATTAATGTATTTTTTCAAAATAATAACCATAAACTGACCCTAATGCGTTTGGCCCCTGATCTAATAAAAGAAAAGGAGTCTGAGGGTGCTCATCAGGATGTTCTAAATCAAATAATGTCTGTCATCTAGAAAACCTAATCTATTGTGGATTCTGTCCCTACCACTATGACAGAACAAACCAACAAGATCCTAACTTGAACCAAAGTACAATAAGGTTTCTGCCCAACAAAGGAAATGGTGGCTAGTTTGTGACCCCATCATTATCTCTCGTGATCCGAGCTGGCTCCTTGGCCTCAATGTCTAGTTAAAAAAAAAGAAATAGTTCAAGTGTCTCTTCTAGTTTTGCTCTTTTCACTTATTTCTCAGTATACTCCTAGTCCCCTTTTCCTTGTCTGATCAGGGACCTGGTCATTGTTCAGAGGTCTGTCCTCAACCTAGAGGAACCTCTGGTTTGCAAGGCTGATGCAGGCCCTCTACTCGGGGTTCCCACCACAGAATCTCATAGTCGTTTCTTTACTCCATTCTCTCCTTTTTTCTAGCCACTTCTGGGGTTTTGTGTTTCACACCCCTCCCCGTGGTTTGGTTGTGCTTACCCCGCCTTTGGGTCCTTCTATGGTTACCCCACTCTGAGGTTGGATCTCAGTTGCCTCCCTCAAGGTTGTCTCTCTGGTACGCTTCCTTGGGGGTTGTTATTGATTACCCCACCTTAGAACTACTCTGGGTTACCTCGCCCTGGAGTTGAGACCAGAGGCGTAGACAGGGTAGGGCCTGAGCGTGCAAGGCCCTCCCAAAATCTGGAAATGCCCACTCAGAAGTGCCTTGTGGGCATTTACAGTTGTTATTGACACTGTGGTGGGCCTAACTACCTTAGCTTCAGGCCCCACTTGTTAGACAATCCTGGCTACACCTCCGGTTGAGACATTGGTACCTCCCTATAGGGTTTAGCCACTGTTACCCTGCCTTGGGGTTGAGTCTTTGGTTGGTGTTTCCACCCCTCTCCCAGCTCCCTGGGGCAACCACGTAGCTGTTCTCTCTAAGCGGTGCTCCTCCGGGTAGGCTCTCAGGTAGGCCCATCCAATATTGCTTTTCCAGCTCCTATCCAGCGTCCCGTGTCCTTCAAAGCTGCTGCTTTATTCCCGCTGAAGTCATGCAGGGATTCAGTGTCGGTCTATCGCCGTGCCCTTCCTCCTGTGGTTGAGCGGCTTTGACTGCTCAACAGTTTCTTGGGTCAGATTCTTCAGTGTAATGTCTTGCAGAGACACTCAGTGTTCTGCGGGCACAGCCACCACGGAATATGCCATGCCGAGCAGGCATTGCATTCCTTCTGCCACACCTCCCAGGCAGAGGCATCTCCTCCTTTGCTGTCCTGCGACCCTGCTTCCTCCACCACTTCTCTCCCTTCAGCAGTGCTCATTGGGCAGTTATCCCTCCAACAGCGAGGGGGTGGGTCTGTCACCCGCTTTCTCTTCTAAGAGGCCAATGGAGTCGGAAAAGTGTCAGAAACCATGCCAGTCGTCTGTGCCTGAAAGTTAGTACACAAGTTAACTCCCATGTAACCAACAAAACTATTAGACTCTTGGCATAAGGTAGGAAAACATATATCCCTCTTTAGGGATTAAGAGGGTGTCACCCCCAGTGAAATCCTGCTTGCCCTGTCCTCTAGGGGTGTCAAGTTTAGCAGGCTCACCTCCCTACTGCCAAAGGGGGTGGTTCCCCAATGAGGAGAGGGGACGAAGTCCCTGGATTCATCACACAGGATAATGACACCCACATATTTTTAACCCAGATGATGGAACAATTCTTTAAAGAACATCAGTGCAATTTCAACAATTCATTTTTAAATGACATTATTTTTGCATGTTTTAGGAAATGTTTTTCTTGGTAAAAATCCATATCATTGACATATTGAGTGTATTTGAAGATGGGACTGTAACAGGACATTTGGGTTATTTAACAATTTTGTATATTTAGAAGAAAGGTTAAAAGAAGGGGAAAAAAAACAAAGTTACAAAGGTTCATTCCAAGCCGAAGTCACAAATAACAGAAAGATGCAGAAAGTAGTACAGTGCAGTCCAGAAGAAAGCAATGCCTTCAGAGTAACGCTAAGATGTTGACATTTTATTTTCTTAGTTACAGCAGATAACCAGCGTCAATAGTGTGTGGAATTTTGATTTTTAACATATCAAATATAATTTCTTTTTGGGGGTTATTTTATGTCACACCTAAGTGCCAAGGTTATGGCCTTGCAGTGCTCTTGGAATTCAATAGACTCTAGTAAGAAAGTTGTTCCATTGCAGCACATTTGCAGTTGCATTGTCTGAGATTTCTAGTACTGTACCATTATCTCTAACACTTGCGTTGAATGCAGACTACTGTGTGTTTCACTTTGCCAGTGAATTAGTGATTGCTTGGATGAGAAAAGAAGTTGGATTGTGAGTAGCTGCCATCTATTATGTGCACAATAAAATGACTTGGTGTGTCTCTAATTATCCAAAAGCAACAGATTGCATTTGTGATCTCTGTGATTATATGATTAACTGTACATTACATTGCGGGCAAACATATGATACATTGTGCATTACATTGCAGGGAAACAACAAATGATTTGGCAGCGATGACAAGTGCTAGAACATTATCTAGAAGAGTTGGCATTTGCTGGGAGGAGATTAATGTGTTTTTGAATATATCTGAGAGAGGAGTATCCCAAAGCAACTAATTACAGAATAGCCGACAGCTGTCACTGTTATAAGTTCACAGCACTGTGACACTTTTCTAAGAGGGCAATCGATGCAGTGCACAGGCCTCCTACACAGAGGGCAACATACACCACATGACTGTCACCACATAAGGTTTTGATATGCTTTTTGTTTGTATCACACTTTGTGCAAGAGTAAGGGTTTCTCACAGCACTGAGGCGGAGGAACCGGGAGGGAGGTTTTGAGGCTACAGCCCAACAATGCATGCACCAGCAAACCAAAAGATATTCACTGCCAGCTCTATAGTTGGGATTTGTGGGTGCCCTTCAAGGCACTTCCAGGATAGTGTGACTTTCGGCATGCAGGTTCCCTTCTGATGACCCAGTGCTGAGGCTGCTGCCTGAGCAGACCATGTGCCCTGCCAGTAAACTTATAAGTATTCCTGGGATGTTTTGGAGACTGAACCCCTCTTAGGCAGTTGGTGGTCCATTCTGGGAAAGGTCTGCATATAATACACCCCTTTCCAACCCCTGCTCTGTACTGAAGTTGCCTAGTTAGCTTAACAAGTGGTATTAGAGATGATTTGGGTAAGACAGCTCTGCTTACCGGACAATCTGATCTTTGTACAACACTGAACTGACCCACCAACAAAGTATTGAGAGGGTGAGAGTGGAACCGGGAAGAGTAAGGAAGACAAGATGGAGGGGGTCCTAAATCCACATGTCAAAGTTGCTCTGCCAGTGTTGGAAAATAGGCTGGTCCATGGCATTGTATGCTAGAAATGGGTTAGATGAAGTCTTCAGGCCCAATGAGGAGAACATTTAATTAAAATAAAATTAATCTGCTCCTAAATGGACGCATAATCAAGGGACCTTTGCTGCGATCAAAGAAGTGGTGATTCGGGCAGTTAGAAACATGTCACAAAATCTGTCAAAACAAAATATGGATCGCATTAAAACCTGTCAAACCCCAAATGCATTTACTCCAAAATGAACTCCACTAACAGCTACTTTGCCAGCAGCATGTGATGTGGGGATGTGGACAGGTGATGCACCTGGAAGCCCTTCACAGCAGTTACACAAATCACAGGTGTAATGTCGTTAACAAATGTCAAAACACAAATGTATATCTTGTAAACTATCAAATAAGGCACCTTACAAAGCAGGATAAGACATGTTATATTATGTTAGGGCTATAACAGTATGTTGCTTACAAAAATATATCCATTGTGATTTACTCAAGTCCACGTTTTGTACCCACCTATCAATTCACTGCATATGGAATGCTGTCTTTAGTCATACCTTATAAGTTCAGACAGAACACATGTGATGTTGGACTATAGAACACTGGAGTCACTCATTTGCATTACTGTCACAGATGGCCTCAATGAAACATCAACTTGCGGAGATACATGAAGGTTTTTTTCTTTTTTTCTTGCAGCTGTCCCTATCTTTCTAACCCAGAAAGGATTATTAGCTGCTCGATGAAGAAGAGATGTAATCCTACTGGTTCGGCTCATCCTTTGATTGATTTATGGTTGGTGCATAGTATCTTTTCGTATTGGTTCAGGCAGAGAAAAATATGTCCTGTTAACTTAGAGGCAATTTAAGGGCAAGGCACATAGTGGGAGATGAATGCAACCATCATTTTAGGGTTTCTACGAAATGAAGGTTCCTCTCACAAATGCATTTCAAATAATAACTAATCTGAAGGTTTGTATGCAGTGACGAATCCCAGGATGTCGTTACTTCTACCGCTTCCTATGAGGCCAGGGAGGTGAGGCCACTACCCAATAGTACCCCTGCGAATGGTACTCACTGGGTGGACCTCATGGGGAGGGAACCCCCCTATGGGAGTAGTGACGACCTGGGGAAAATGCAGTATCCTCATGGTCCACCTTGCCTTAACCCACCTCCCTCACCAATTACCTACAACACCATCCCTCGTGTTCCTATCTGTTGCCTTAAAACCAGTAAGGTAGAACATACTGGGATGAGGAAGAGTGTGTACTCCTCAGATGACCTATATCTCTTATGTACTGAGACAAGAGAGAGACCACCTGACTCACTAGGAGTCCTCAAGATCAGTACTGGGATGAGGAAGCAGTGCGGAAGCATAGAGAGCACTAATGTAGACCTCAACAAACGCTCTATTCTTTTCCGACATCTAATTGGGCAGAACCCATTTAAAAGAGAGGAGGGAAATGTCAGCAGAAAGAGAGATCCTCCCTGGAAGAACCAGGAGTTGCGAAGTGTGAGAAGCCGAAGGGTGTCTCACCTACTAGTCCCCAGCAATCTCTCTCAGGTGGCCAGGTCACTGCCATTGCCTTTGGATCCAGACCCTGGCGGGTGGACAAGTGTGGGAAAATCACCTGGGTGAGGGGTCTTCGGGGAGTATCCCACCTTACCCAGACTATTTTGTAGGATTTTCTGATGTCCCAATTCCCCACCCCCTCCTTTCTAGACAAACACTGGGCCTAGGAAGATGGCGACTGAGACTAAAGAGGCTAACCCTTACATATTGCAGTGGACATGTCCGCAAATCAGGTCAGGCTAAGTCAGGCACTTGACTTTAAGTGCATACATCTGATACCAATAAGCTCTCCTCACACGGATAAAAGGCGGAACATAGACACACTCTGAGCAAGGTGGAACATGAGCAAGAGCAGAACTTCCAGGGTGAAGGCACACCTACTGGAGCAGAGCAACGGACCAAGGGGCAAGAGCAAAGGGTGGAGAACTCCAGGAGTTCCCTGCATGAGGTTGTTGCCTCCAAAAGGCAGTGAAAGACATGTGGAGAAGGCCAAATTCCAAACAAGAAGGCTGCTTGTGTTTCAAGGACATGCCAGCAACCCTCCTCAGTGAATGGCAGTGTTGGGGGGGTGAGGTCAAGCTGTTATAGTAACCTTGACTTGTGAATTGAAAAACTGTAAAGACAAGAAAGAAATGCACACAGCCAGTGAGTTGGCAAGCGACATGCAAGACCGGTTTGTTTTAAGGAAAGATTGAAGTGCAATATTATATCGCACAATTGAAGGCTGCATGCATGTGGACGAGACGCAAAGAAAGGTAGACCTGTTAATGAACTTTGAAGTAACGATAGCTTTGAAACCAGCGATACTGAGCAACAGAGTGGTCCAGCAAAAGGAAGTAGCCCCCTCGAAAGTCTCTGTGAAAGGTGAAATGTTTGTAGCGATAAAGTGAATGATCTGTAAAAGCAAAGTGATACAAATTAACCCAGAGGAAAGGGGGAAAGTAAAAAGATGAACATTGAACTTGGGTACTTGAATTACCAAGACCAGGAAGCATTGGGGCAAACAACACAAGAGTGCCAATTGAAGAGAAAAGCCGAAGATGTCCTGCAGAAGTTTATGGTAAAAGCCACGCAACATTCAAAAGTATTCGACATCAGGAAACGGTCTGAGCCCGACTGAGGGAGACCGGAAGTGTAATAGGTTAGGGGAAGTGAACCCCTAAAAGATGAGAATTAAGCTTGGGGAATGGAACCCCGGCAAGTGTTTTGAACTTTTGCTTTGAAAGGTCTGAGTCCGACCAAGGGGGGCCGACGAGAACTTTTTCTTTAAGAGGCCTGAGCCCGACAGAGGGGGACCGGCGTGACATTTTTGGTGAACTGTGTTTTTGAAAGCTGGAAAGAGAATTTAACACAGAAGGCCAGGCGGGCCTCGATCCACGTTTTCAACTGCCTTTTTTTTAAGAACCTGAGCCAGAGTGTGTCATCTTGCCTACGGGGACTGCCTAACTCCGGGCTGTCTAACGTAGGGAGAAGAGCTGACTTACTCTTTATATTTGAACATTGATTTTCCTTTGCATACATATTCTCCTTTACCCACTTTTTGTACAAGAAATAGGGCAGCCATTAGGTTTTGTTAGTATAGACCATTTTGATTTGATGGACTCAACTAGGACTGTTTTACATTTTACTTGATAGTAGAGGCTACTCCCAGCTTAGTTATAGGGCAAAGTAGGGGATTTCCAAACCCAGGTTTCTCTCTCTCTCTCACTCTCGCTCTCTCTCTCTCCCTCTCCATCTCTCTCTCTCTATCTCTCTCTCCCTCTCTCTCTCTCTCTCGCCCTCTCTCTCTCTCTTTCTCTCCCTCTCCCTTTCTTTCGCTCGCCCTCTATCTCTCTCCCTCTCCCTCTTTCTCCCTCTCTGTCTCTGTCTTGTGCTCTCTCTCTCTCTCTCTCTCCTCCCATACATCCAACAAGATTGGTACAAGGTCATTGTGCTTGCCATGCTATGGGGGGCAACCACCTAGAAGATTAGAAAGAGAGGCCAGGATAGTGGCTCACTGGGTCTGGGGCAGGGAAAGAGGTAGCAATGCACATACATGATTCCATGAATACCAGGAAACCAGGGACAGGGGTCCCTCCTAGCTCCCTCACACAGTGGTAGAAGTGTACCAAACAAAGTAGTGGAACTGTGATCTTGGCATGGGAGAGGGTAGGCGGAAGCATAGTGCAGCATGTGACCAGGTGTTGCGGCCGGGGCATTGCAATAGTCTAAATTACTAGTAACTAAGGTTCCTATTACAACTTTACACTTGCACAAGGACATGCATGGACACATCCTCTGTGTGGAATGGTGACTATAGTCATAAAAAGTAGAGGAATGGTAAACAGATAAAAATAAAGGTAGTGGAACACCACTCCCGACCGTTCCCGCTCACTTCGCTCACTGCCCACACCCCACCTCTGGGGTAAGTCTGGCTCTGGCATCGCCATGATAGTGCTCCGACCCCAGTTTGACAGGGCTCTTTGATGCACCTTGACAGGGTCATATCCCCATAACGCTCAACACTCAAAAACCTTGCACTACGAAAAGCCAGGCCTATTGGCTTTGTCAAGTTGTGTCTGAAAAAAAAATCCTGTGGTTGCTGTTGCTGTTTTTATGCTCAGTGAGGCCTCAAGCAGACCGAAAACAAATGTCATTGCAAAACGATACCACTGCTCTCTTTCCGACCATAGCGCTGTAAAAATAATACCCCCTAGTCCATTCAACGCTGCTTTCTAGTGGGCGAAGGAATCATTACCGGGGAACGTTATTGTGGAATAGCACATGACTAGCACACACTCTGCCCAGCAGGGTAACTCTTAATTTAGCAGTGAGTACAGTGATCTTTTTTGACCTGGCAGGCCACCGTCACACCAGTGGCACCCACTCCAGCCAGGTCCAGGCTGCTTCATTGTTGCACATGACTAGCACACACTCTGCCCAGCAGGGTAACTCTTAATTTAGCAGTGAGTACAGTGATCTTTTTTGACCTGGCAGGCCACCGTCACACCAGTGGCACCCACTCCAGCCAGGTCCAGGCTGCTTCATTGTTGCACATGACTAGCACACACTCTGCCCAGCAGGGTAACTCTTAATTTAGCAGTGAGTACAGTGATCTTTTTTGACCTGGCAGGCCACCGTCACACCAGTGGCACCCACTCCAGCCAGGTCCAGGCTGCTTCATTGTTAGATCAGAATGATGCGGTTAGTTTCTGGGAAAGGCGACTGTCGCAAAGCCAGCAAAGGATCTACTTATGCACATACAGTGAAGTGAGTTCAGGAATGTTGCTCCCTCCAATATCATGGGAAGTACAGGGCCACCACGTACAAAGCAAAAGACACCCGTCGTTAACACTCTAGATATAGCAACTCTCATTGCCAGTAATTGTGTCGTTCCGGGTAGGAATATGCCAGATAATAAAGTTTAAAAGCCAGACAACAAAGATTCCAGATGTCAAACTCCTGCTAAATACAGCATAAGGCCCGAAACCTTCATTACCCAGAGGTGTTGCTCTGTTTTCTAGTTCTCTGCCACCTGGATTTCGTAATCCATTATATATGATTATGTGGCACTGTTAGGTTCCTATTGTTGCTGTATAATTTTGACGGTGTTTGGCATGCACCTAGATTTAAGACATCATCATGGACTGAGACGCAGAAAATACATTGGGGAAATGGAGGTTGCCATTTTTAAGATGCTTGCACTTTTTAAATTGATCTATATTTCACACATGCGCACTAGCATTGTACAATTCCTGTATGTTACAATTTATGTTAATCTGCCTGCATGCACACCTACACATTCATAAACATAATAAGTTATTCACAAATATAAGGCCTACATAGGAAACACACATACACACCAATATACATGCACACACACACACACACACACTGCATGTCTGCATGCACATACATGAACACATACAGTTATTCCCAAATATATGTGCCCACATACAACACACAACCCAACACAAAATATACTCACACACACACACACACATACATACACACCAAGCGTGTATGCACACACTGTACACACACACATATGCACCCTACACAAGCTACAAAGCATGTTCACACACCCAGATACACACACATGCACGTCAAATCATGCACTTAAGCAAGAACACTCATACAACCTGCACACACACATATAGACACACATAAATGCATTAACACAATACACATGTACACCAATACACATATATAAACACTTAAAGCACACATACACACACTCACACACACATTGACACCAATACATGCATCTAATACATACACAGAAGCAAGCGCACACACACACACACACACAGACACTCACACACACATTCACATCAAATGCATGCAAGCACACATATACACACATGCATGCGATACACATATAGCTTATGACACACACTCTTAGGAGACAGGCTCTTACAGAATACACTTGAATGATACACACACTGATGACACACAAGCTTATGACACACAGACTTACAATACAATCTCTTACAGCACAGGTTTTTATGCCGCCTGCTCTTACGGCACAAACACACTTACGACACATGCTCTTACAACACACACCATTAGGGCACATTCTTAAAATCTGTGTACATTTTATTTACGAACTGTACACATACATGTAGGGGGTGTACATTTCATACATGTACACCAATATATGTATGAAAGCTTCACCTCAAAGTCAGGACTGATTTCAGTCATTTTTCATATATATATATATATATATATATATATATATATATATGAATCATACAGGAGATTTAAATGGAATACATGTATGAACTGCAAAACATTTAATTGCCTCCTAAATGTATAAAAATACGCATCAAAATGTTCACTTTCCTGTGAGTTAGGAGGTGTATTGGACATGGCCATTTCGTATGACTTCCCACCAATCATTCATACGACGCGAACACGACATATAGATGTGTCACGCACTTATACACAAAACACTCATATGCCTTACACCATACGCTCTTATGACACAGCCACTCACAACACAACCTTATGCTACCCAGCCACCTATGTATAAAAGACCTAGAAGACATGTACTAAATGAATGGGCATCTTGTATGTGAACAGGAAATATCTATGTGTATGAAATGTGCATTACCTACATGTATTCTACAATGTATATAAAAACTCATGTCAAAGTCAGGACTACATTTAATGAGAATTTACGTGTGTTTATATGATGGACAAAAGATGTAAGTTGTGTACATGTACAAAATGTAAACTGTATGGCTCGTACACCATTTGCTGATACGCTCATACAGCAAACACTCAGACTAAATACATGTCTATGACATACACTCATATCTTATGCACCACAATCCCCACCAAAAAAGGTACCTGAAATAAGATATTAAAAAACCTGTTTAAATTAAGTCAGGTTTGTTAATCTAACGAAAAATAAAATCTACAAAGAGTGGAAATAGGAATGTTATGGTGCAAACGATGTCTGTAAAATACTACAATTTCAACTTTGAAACTCGAAGCATAAACACACTCTCCATACCACTACAACTCCAACTTTAACGCTCACATCAAGAATTAGGCAGGATACGTCAAAACCATACTTGAATTGCGTACACTGTGGTATTGATGTAAAATGTCTCATGCCTACTGTGTGTGACTGTGAATGTGTGTGTGTATGCTTCTGTCCATGTATTGGGTGTGTGTCTGTGTGTGTATTGGTGTGTTTTTGAGTATTTTATGTGGACATATGTATTTGTGAATTACCGCATGTGTGCACGTGTGTGGCCATATGTGTCTGTATGTGTGTGTACCCCCATTGCTATGGGCGTACAGCAAAAATGTTGTTTGTGCCCCCTTCCATGCAGCAGCAATGCAGCAAATATTTAGGTGAGCCCCTTTCAATTTGGGAGTACAGCAAAGATTGTGTGTGCTCTACTTTCCCTGTGGCAAAGTGGTAGGAACTGTGGCTGACATTGGTTATTATTTGTGATTTATGAGCTTGATCTGAATGTATGCCCACTCTCTGCAGTAGTATGGCAGATATTGTAAGTGTACCCCCCTTTCCGGCATGAGTGTAGCAAACACCATTCTGTGTGCACCCCGTTCCCTTTGGGAGTGCAGCAAAAATAAATTGGGTGTACCCCCTTCATTGTGGGGCGGAGCACAAATTAGGTGTGCAACCTCTTCCCTGCGGGAATAGGGAACTACATTGCATGTGCGGGATCGTGAAGACAATCATGTGTTCGCCCCTTACTGTGGTGTGTGGCAAAATTGGGTGTGCACCTTCTCTCTGCTCAAGTGCAGTAGGCATTAGGTGTGTGCTCGCTTCCTTGCGGGAGTGCAGCAAAACGTAGGTGGACACCAAGGAACACCGCAGAATCATGCGCAATCATGTTTGCAGATCCAAAATGTCCCCCAGGATTTGGTGCCTCTTTAAAGGTGCATGGACGACTGTTAAGCGATTTAAACATTAAACCCCAACCAATATCTAAAGGGAGCTAGTACTAAGCCCTAGTTTAAAATACATCATCATGAGACATCAAACCAATAGGGACAGGTAAAACAAGACATACAATGGGAGAACCAATCCTGGGCTGGCTTAGGAAATCACCCACCAGCCCCACCCTAGAGAAAAAGGAGGTGTAACCCGCCAGTCGCAGAAGACTGGGAGGAAGAAAGCATGCTTTCCTCCACTCCCGGGACACATCTGGGGTAACACTACCTGGAAAAAGACATTACATTTGCTAAGTGTTGTGTAAGAGTTACTTTGGCGAGGGAATGACAGAGGTTTAACCAGAAGAGTTGGAGCTCTGTTGAAAAAAAGGACGCAATATCAGAGGGCAGGCCTGAAGCTCAGGCACTTGCTTCCTAGAGGAACATGAGAAGTGCCCGGGCAAAAGATTGCAAATATCTTCTGTCAGAAAAGGGTCCTGAATGAGGGCTGGGTGGGAATAACTATTGCTGTCAAGAATGTTGTGTTGAAAGGATCCACGGTCATAGTGAGAGGTAATCCTTCTGCCAGCGCTTGTCTCTGCTCTGTCTATTCATTCTGCTCCCTTACAGCCTGTGCCTTCCTTCAGCCTGCGTTACCAATCCTTAAATTCAAACCCCTGAGAGGTGGGCAAGCAAAGACATGTATCGGGAGACCTGATCCAGAGCCAAGCCGGAAGTCTGGCTAAGAGGCACAGCAATAGCCGAGCCATCTTAAAAAATTGTCTCTAAATTAGGCTGCCTTATATTTTATAATAGACGTGACATACCAAAATATGTTGTGATTGCATCACCATAACGTGGTGTGTCTCAGGGTATATGTTCGTTATCAACAAGCACATTGTAATTACAAAGCTCATCTGTGTGCTTGGTTAAGGGGTGGACTGACGCGCAGGGATTTTGTCCGCACAGTGGGGTGGCAGGCGCAATTTTCCTAGAGTTACCTACTGTTAGGGAGAATTCTCTCTTTAGGCTGCATTTCCTAACCTAGTGAGTCCCCCAGCAGCTTTGGGGGATTCCTGGAGTTTGTTTTTTTTTTCTCCTGCCAAGAGTGAGACTCTTTTTCTCCCACTCTGGGACATGATTTATGGTGTTCCTTTGACTGTTAATGTGTTTTATGGGCTATGGAATCCTTTACTCCATTGGGTCTCATGTGTTTTTACTATGTGTGTTACACAGCACCCTCCGTGCAGTAACACAGGGGTGTCATAGTGACACCCCACCATAGACTCCATACCCTGGGACTGACTACTGTCTCCCAGGGCATGTAAAGTCACCATTGGCTTTACTAGTCCCATATTATTAACAGAAACCGGTGCAAACCATCATATTGTGGACGTACTGGTCGGGGCAATTCGATTGCCCCGGGGTCTGTTAGTCGAGGGGGTACGTCTCCGTCCCCCCTGATCGAGTTTCGGCTGGTGGCAGTGGATACTACTTTTTATATTCGACCGCGAATATATCCCTATGGGATTTTCCCATTGTTCGAGGCTACCAACTTTAATTATTTAATTCTCATAGCCTCGAACATACCGCTGGTTTATTTATTTAATATTAATTCGCCGGTTGGTATTTTTTGCCAGGACTCGACTCTAAAATGGCGTGTTCTCTTCTGTGACTCCAACCCAAGTCGAGCCCTTTGTTCCACTTTTTGGCGGGCTTCTCCACAGAAGCCTCCAAAAGTGGTGCCACTCTGTCTGGGTACCACAGGGGGTATGGGAGGGGGTTTAGGTACCCTGGACTGAGTTACCTTGGTAACTCAAGTCGCACTCTTGTGTGATTGGCCCAAGTGGTGAGCCGGCCGGCTCACCACTTAGCATGTTTGATTAACAGCTAGGCTGAGTGAATGGGGGTGTGCTGCATAAAAGCAGGGCTTTGAGGACTGGAACTTCAGAAGTCGCCACAGGACCTGAGAATCCGACAAGGGAGAAGCTGAGCCGACCTACCACGACGACACCACCGGTGGAGCCCTGCGGAACCGACTCACCACTTCCCGACGACAGAGGAGATCTCCCGGCTGGAGAGTCTTCTTCCCCTGACTGGTGGGCACAACCAGTTTACCTTCTTTTCCTCGCATCCCAGGATGTCTTGTGGTCGAATTGCCCATGCCAAGCACCCCGGCAACCGGATAGCCACTTACCACTGGACCGCGAATAAAAGGACCGCTCCTTTTACCTGAGAACTCTGCAACTGGTTTCTTCCCTGGCAGTGCAACGGACTCCTGTCTTCCTCCCCGACGAGATCCTCTCTTCCCCCGGATGAAGCACTGACTTGCATCCGCTGCCAGGAACAACTGCCCCCGCTGGAGTATTCTCACCACTTTAAGGTACCGTGTCCGCCAGGCCTCCCTTTCTAAAGATTGCTACAAGGTAATAATAATCCCTTAACCTTCTGGACTGGGCTGGCCGCCTTGACCATCTAACTGGTCCCTTTCTTTGGTCCAACTCTTTTTTGAACCTTTTCAAGGCTTTTGTGCACTGCAAGCGTGTGACCTTGGACACAGTTCGTTCTGATCCTCTTAAAGTGGATCCGGCCTTCTGAACTCTAACTTCACGGTTTTACTTTGCCTTCCTCTCTTGTTGTGTTCTTGTGAAAGTGTTGGGATCTGTTTCAATTTATGTCTGCTTTTCTCTCCCTTTTTAAAACGAATTATTAGGGTGCCATCTGCGTTAAGCGCTCACCACTGTCTGAAAATAAGTGGGGCTTTACTTAAGAATTGTCTCATATTCTTTTAAGGGAGTGTATATCTTTTAGTGACCATGTTTTTGAACTGCTTAACATTAGTGCCTGTGTGTTTTATTAGATGTGGTTTTAAATAAATAATTATATCTCTTTTACACCAAGCTCTGGTCAGTGTTTACTTGTTCTACTGTGTTCTTTTGACCTATTGTGAATACTCTGTATACTGCCTAACTCTTCTTGAGGGAAGTCTGACTGCTCAGCCACAGCTACCCAGTGAATCTGTGTGGTACAGACTGCTACCAAGTGGGTTTACTGCCAAACACCTGTAGTCTTAAATCTTTTGCAGTGGTCCCAGAGGGAACTGCACAGGTTTCTGCCTAACACTGGTGTACAGCGGTGGGATTTGTATTGAGTATACACTTTAGTGTGCTTTTTGAACACTTTAGGACAACTAACCACAGAGTTTAGCACTAAAAAGCTGATTTTCTAACTATGTCTGCTATGGAGAGTTATACCCTAGAATCATTGTCTGCCAAAACTGCTGATTGCTTAAAAGTATTGTGTAGACATAAGAATCTCTCTGAGAAAGGCAACAAAATGGAACATATAGAAAGATTGTTAGAAAACCAAAGTCTGGGAGGTACAGAGGAATCTACCCCCCCAGCAAATATAGAAAACAGTGATGGTATTGATCTGAATCAAAGTCTTGAGAATGAGTCAGAAGAGGAAAGTGAACCTAATGAAGTTAGCCACTCTGAGCCTCTATCTGCCTTACCTACTTTACCTACTGGGCCTATACCAGGTCCTACATGTTACCCTTCTTATTTTGAACTTGAAAAAATGAAGCTTGAATTAGAGTACAAACGTTTTATTGCTCAATCTGAAAGAAACCAAGAGCTAGAGTTCATAAGAATGAATGCCCAGGCTGAACAGAAGCAAACTGAGTTAAGACTCAGAGAAATAGAGCTTAATCATGAACTAGAAATGAAGAAGTTGTCTGTGGAAAATGCTTCTCTCTCCTCTGGTTCCTCTAGGACAGTGATGGCGAACGCGTGGCGTGGCATGCCGAGCCGTCTCTGTGGGCACGCCGTGACTACAGTCATACACTGTAATCACTGTAGTCACAGCCCCCGCTAGGACCTAGACGGGTGGAAGTGTTATGCATATTAATGAGCTGCCTCTACCTGAGTTTAAACAGGACAAATGGCTGTCCAGATTTCCTCTTCAAATCACTGGGGACTTCTAAGAGTGCACGTGTCTCTGATCCCCCCTTCCCTGGGAAAACAAGTTTTTTTTTTTCCACCTGTGCGGATGAGATGGTAATTCCCCATTCCGAGTAGTGTGATTCCCCATTTTCTAGCCCCCCCACCCAGCTTTGTGTGGCAGTATCCCGGAGAAAGGAACTGCATGGCAGAATGTGAAGGTACACTTGGTTTTCGAGAATGAAGTTTTCCCTGCCCCCTCCCTCCCTTTCTTCGCCGAGCGCCCGTGCTTTGTCCAGGCAGGGCAGGAGTTGATTGTGGGGGTAGTGCGCGGCTCGCCTCGCCGAGCGAGTCCGCCTGGATCCCAGCCTGCGCCAGATTCAGTACCTCATTCCCAGCCAGCCAGAAGCAGCAGGACTGAGACTGCCGGGAAATGTCTGCACGGGGCTCTGCTGCGGTAAGATAACGCGCTCGCCTGCATTCGCTGTGCCTTCTGTGTGTGTGTGTGTGTGTGTGTGTGTGCTGCTCTGCTCTGCCAGAGGCTGATGTGAAATGCGTGTCCGCCACCTGACTGCTGTCTCGTGGTCCTCTTTCTTTATCTCGTGCCGAGTGGTGGCTTCATATCACACACCAGAACCCCCGCAGAGTTCTTAACTTGTTAAAACTGTGCCGGTAAAGGGCCTGTTAGCCAAATAATGGCCTTCCTTGCTTGAGCCGGTAGCCGGGTGGGGATGGGGTGGGGGGACGTTAGGGGGTCTGTTTTGGATGGGCGTGGTTAAGAACTCATGCTGGGCTCGAGGACTTTAAGAGGGTGGGTTTGGTTTAAGACCACCGACGTTTGGAGGAAGGGGGCATCTGGAATGAGGAAACGCAGCCAGATGTACACAAGATAAATGGGGGGTGTTTAGTGCCATGGCTTGCTGAAGATTACCACTTTTGTACCACCACAAAGTGCATTTGCTGCGACAGGGGGATGCTTGCATCAAATGTGTATGCTCTGAACTGCACCACAACAGTGAAATGGGGCGTGCACACCAGTGTTCAAAGAGTAAGAGACCATTACTGGTACACCAACTTCAGCGAGAGGCGGAGGGTGCAGAGTTTGTCCTTTTTTTCCTTCATTGGCCCAACAGACTTTTGGGACCGATGTGGTTTGACCTCGGAATTAAAAATGTATTTTTGCCTTATTAAATGATAAAGGCAAAATAATGCATGGCGATATGTTAACATTTTTGTGTGTTTCTGTTGCAGACCTGCAGGAATTAAACGGTGCAGTAGTGTCTCTTGCCCAGCCTCTTTCCCCTGCCTAAGTGCAGTTGGTGAATGGGCCAGGGCAAGCTCAACGTGGGTAGCTCCACACTACCAACCTGTCAGCCCCATCATAGTGTTATTTCTATATAGATTTCTCTTCATGAGTTGTCTGAAGATCTCTAAAGCCTGTTATAAAATCTATGTGGACTCCCTAATTTGTATATGTATTGCAATGTGAAGGGATGTCACCGCAAGTGACTTTGCAGTGGCTCTGTCTGTCTTCTTCTTGCTGATAGATTCTATCCATCAGCAGTGAATTTTGGATACGAGGCTTGAGCCTCATTACTCCATCTTCTCGGGTTGAGAATGTAGTTCTGTGTTGGGATTCTTCATGGTCTGTGTGGATTTGTCACAGTTTATTATGTACCTTTTTTGTGAAATGTTGCAATAATATTTTTGGTATAGGTAGGTAGGGATAGATTTGTATTGGGTGCTTCACCCGTCTTTATTTTGTGTTTTGTGTAGACTTGAACACCCAAAACTGAGTACATCAAAGAAGGCAAAATTAAAAACAGATAGTGGAAGATGATTCCAAGAGGCCTGAACACAGTCATTTGGAGTGATTGAACGCAATGGGAAAGCGTTATGTGTTCTGTGTAGTGAAAGTGTTGTATCTCGCACATCAAGTGTCAGACGTCATTTTGATACCAACCATAAAAGTGTTGCGGAACTTGGTAAAGCTGAAAGAAAAGAGTTTCTTGATGGGAAATTAAGGAAATATCATTGCCAGTATCGTAGTTTTTGCAACTATCTTTCTAAAACAAATTATCTGGCAACTGCCAGCTTTGAAATTTCACTGTGCATAGCAAAACATGGGAAGCCCCTCTCTGATGGCGATTTTATCAAAACGGCAATGTTGGCTGTGAGTAATTCCCTTTTTCATGATTTCCCAAACAAGGACAAAATTAAGCAACGAATCTCTGAGATGCCACTTAGCAGAAATACTGTTAAAGACAGAGTCCTGCGTATGGCAAGTGATGTTAGTCAGCAGCTCACCACTGACTTACAAAAGGCAGCCTGTTACTCCATGTGCTTGGATGAAAGCACAGATATAAATAATCATGCAAGGCTAGCAGTAATTTTGCGTTATGCTGTTGGTGACACCATGAGAGAAGAGCTCATGAAACTGGTGTCTTTGCCTGGAAGAACACAAGGGATAGATATCTACAATGCTGTGATGGAGGCTTTTTTGTCACAAGACATAAGGCCAGAAAAAGTGGTTTCAGTTACTAGTGATGGGGCACCTTCCATGGTGGGGGTAACATCTGGTTTCATACAGTTTTTTGTTAAAGAAGCAAAGCATCCAGTCATTCAATTTAATTGTATTATACATCAAGAAGCTCTTTGTGCCAAGGAAAGCAGCAAAAAATTAGACAATATTGTCAAGGATGTCACAAAAATGGTGAATTACATCATGGCTCGTGCTCTTAATTGTCGACAGTTTCAAGCACTTCTTGATGAGGTACAGGCACAGTATAATACTTTACTTATGTACAATAATGTACGGTGGCTAAGCAGAGGAAGGGTCTTGGAGAGATTTGTAGCCTGCTTGGATGAAATTAGGCTGTTTATGAATGAAAAGGGGCAGGAATATCCACAGCTCACTGATATGACCTGGCTCACCAACTTCATGTTTTTTACTGATTTTACAATACACTTCAACGTACTGAACAAAAAACTGCAAGGTTTAGGGAAAACAGCAGAAAGGATGTTTTCTGATATCAGAACATTTGAGAGAAAACTGCAGGTTTTTGAAAGAGACCTTGAAAGTGGGCAGCTGAAATATTTTCCAAATATAAAAATGCATTTGGAAAATTCTACAACATTTACAGACAATCCAAACCATCATGAAATCTACAAGGAATTTTCTAGCATTATAGTTGCTGCAAAGGAGAATTTTAGTAACAGATTTTTACAGTTCCGTAAAATGGAGACAACCCTGTGTTTTCTTACGTCTCCAGATAAAGCCACATGTGAAGAACTTGATCTTTCCTGCTTACACTGGTTAGATTTAGAAAATCTTGAAATGGAGCTACTGGAATTTCAAGAAAGCTCTATCCGGAAAAATAAATTCTATGACCTGCGTGCAACACTTGAGAAGATGGAGTGTGAAGGGATAACAGAGGACAGCAAAGTTGCTAGTTCGGAAAATGAAATCCTTAAAGTGTGGAATTCTCTGCCAAATAATTTTAAGTCAATGAAAACACTTGGGATTGCTTTTCTTTCTTTGTTTGGGTCATCCTATGCTTGTGAGCAGCTGTTTTCAGCATTGAATGATATCAAATGTGATGCCAGAAATAGACTAACAGATGAACTCAGTGCTGTATGTGTTGCTCTTAAACTAACAGAGTATGAGCCAAGGTTTGACAAGTTATCAGCATGCATACAACAGCAAAAATCACATTAATTGTGCCCACAAAAGGCGTCTTTAAAAAAAACACATGCACGTGTACAGTTGTTGTTTGTTTTTTTTGTTTTTTTCAATAAAAAAAAATGTTTAATGGAAAGCTCTGTTATTGTGTTTTTCTTTTTAAACAAAAGCTGTTAATTAGTTTGAAAAACTGTACGAATTGTTTTTTCTAAACTAAAACCTCGTTATTCAGGTTTAATTGCAGTGTTGGCACTTTCAAAAAATAAGTAGTTTTGGTTTGCAGTTTGGGCAATTGGGCTCAAAAAGGTTTGCCATCACTGCTCTAGGAGTTCCAGTCCCAAAAGACCCCGGATGCCTAAGGAATTAGTGGGTATGTATTGTCATGGGTTTTGACCCATGTTGAATCAATAGACTGGGTAGATGTGGGGATGAGCTGTCGCCGCCCATTATTCTATCCCAGAACAAACTAAATCAATAGACTGGGTGGATGTGGGGATGAGCTATCGCCGCCCACATTCACGCCAGAATAGGAGAACTGCGCAGTTGGCATGAGACCACTCCAAAGATACAACCTTCTTGTGGGGAATTCATTTTCTTAATCCCAAAAATGGTTGCATTACCAGTACTCAGCACTATCAGAAAGCCGGAGTTTTAAAACCACCAGATTTTTGTGTAAAACTGAACAAATGAAACAAAACCAGACCAAGGAAAGACATGCTAAGAGGTGGATACAATGTAAAACTATATTCTGAAATGACTTGAAGGAAGTAATTATTTAATGTATATGTAAAAATTGTAAGTGATTTAAACTGGGAACAAAAAGTGACATTTATCTGAAACCTGGCTTAATGAAACTGAATTCTGCCTGACAACTACCCCCGACAGGAGTTGATACTGGATCAACAGCTGTGTTCCCAGGCCTGGCTGCCAGGCCTGGCTGCATCCTGAGGTCACATGGCCCTGTTGATTAGATTAGGGGTGGAGCAGCTGGGGACTACAGGGAGTTGAACAAAGGGCCCAGGCAGATGGTTTATTGGGGGGTCGTAAATGGCTTCCTTTTGAACAAAGCCCTTCCTTGACTCAGGCAGATGGTTTATTGGGGGGATCATAAAGTGGCTTCCTCTTGGCAGAAACGGGGAGGGGCAGCCCCCTCTGAGGACAGGCTGAGCTTAAAGAAAGTAGGCAAACTGGTTTCTACCATGTGACCTGGGAAGACACACCCCTGTTGGCCAGAATATGATTTTAAAAAAAGATGTATAACTCATGGTGCGGACTTAATTCTTGTGATTTTTCTGCCCACATTTTAAGAGGTTTTAGGACCCGGTGGTATGATCTGGGGGGTTACGAGCGGAAAAGAGGTTCTCACTCCAAATGTCTGCATGTTAAAAATCTGACACTTCATCAATTAATGTCCATACTCCTTGCGCACATGTGTGTAAATTTGGGTAAATGTCCGATATTGCAAAACCAGTTAAAAAGCGCAAAATGTTGTCATTTTTTAATGCAAGCCCCCAGGAAGATCAGAGGCGGACAAGCATGGACCATAAGGAATATATAATGTGCACATGTAATTTCAACAAATTGTATATCTGGGAAGGATGTATTTGAATCAAATATAGATTTGTGGGCAAACTGACCAGGGGAGGATCCTCTGACCCATAAAACCTACAGCATCACTCTGACTCACATTTCCTTCCCCCAATCATGGGAGAGGGGAGAATTGGGCCAATGACAAGTAGAGAAGGGCAGGCTTAGCTAGGCCCAGGCACACACCCATTTTCAAAACACATAAAAAGAGACTGCTGGGACAGGTAGAGACATTCAAATCCAGTTGCTGCGGAGCGTTTTGCCGGACCACACAACATCCAGAAGATACCAGTTCCAGACTGACTCCAGCTACATACTCCAGAACCTAGAACTTATACTTCAGAACCTAAATCAGAGGCCTAAAACCACAAGCTGAGTTCTCTGCAGCAGGCCTCAAATCATTGCAAGCTACTCACAGCCAGGCGAGCTGCTTGAATCCCTTGCCAAGAACTTTTGCCAGGACCAGTGCAGAGATCCAGGAGCCGTGCAGAGACCGCTGTATCCAGACAGACCAGACCAGAGATCCAGAGTGACCCAGACCGCTGTGAGCAGAACCAGAGAGCTGACCCAGATCACTGTGAAGTGCCGAGACCAGAACCGGAGTCCAGTCCAAAACCTGACCAGATCCGTGGCGAGGCCTATTTTAAATTTATATTGTGAGTACCTAGCAGAACTGTGCAGAACCAATCTCTTAGTTAAAATAATCTAATCCAAACTATTTTAACCTAAGCAGAACAGCCTCCTAGAAATTGTGTCATCTGTCATTTGTAAAGCTGCACAACTGTCACCTGTCAATTCTGAAGCTGCAAACTGTCACCTGTCATTTAGAGTTTACTTTAAATCCGAAAAACTACCTTTATTTAATCGTCCGTATCTCTGGAACCGTTTGGGATAGGAACGAAATTTAACTTTCCTCTGAAAGCTTAGGATCTCAGCTTTCCAACGAACCCAAAACCGACTTGCCACTCTTGCAAATCTAGCCACGTGTAACCATCAGCAGTCATTTCTTTCCTTGCTAAAAATTTGTTTGCCTCTTAATCACCATCTCTGAATCATTGCTAAAGTGAGCCTGAACTCATCCCAAGTATCTCTCACTCACCCTGAACCTCCTAAAGGGAATTAAAAGCATTTTCAGCATATTTCTCACTTCATTGCCACTACATTCAAAGCACTTGGGCCTGTGTTTTAAAACTCATACCGGTTTTCTCTAAGCTTGCTGGGGGGGAACTGAATTTCATATTGTATTTGATTGCATTCCTGAGAACTGTGTGCTCCTCTTTCCATCTACTTCCATGTCTTACATTGCATAGGGGAGGGGGGTGAATTGCCAGAGTAAAAGTGATTATATTATCTTTTGCTAAAATCATCTCAAGTATTTCTGTACTGCATTTTATTCCTCATTGCTTTTCCCTTGAAATCATAAAAGTATTTTTGCTACTTGATCCATCCTATACTAACTCCTCATTGATTATAAAGAAGTGTGCTAGTGTCAGATTACCCATTGTTGATTAACATTATATTTATAAGGGCGATATCGATTATTAATTTATTATAAAAGCGTGGTATCTATATTTTGTCTTATTTCTCAAATAAACCTTTTAAACTTGCAAAACAGAACTACTTCTTGGCTCAGTGGGGTCAGGGGGATTCTAAGAGAGGGGTGTTATATAGGGGTAGTCATCCAGAACTCATGAACTGGACATAAAGATATATCAATAAGGGTTTCCATTCAGTATCCCAGACTAGGCATTGACTTAGCTGTAGTGTTGAATTGAATCTTCTTACAAATTGGGGGCTCGTAGCCGGGGATTCCGGATTAGATCTATCACTTGTGCAGATTAATACAGTGTGCTAACTGACAAGATGCATACATCCGGTCGGATCACCACGCTGTGTTACGCTGTAAAGCACTCCTCAAAAGGACGCTCTAAGGGAAAGGTCTGTTTTGCAAAAATAAAATACAAACTTCTGTAAGTCAGGAAGGAACTCAAATTCCAGAATGACGACCTTGGTAGATATGAAAATAGCCAGAGAGCACTTCTTACATAAGCTATTTGTGAGAGGTGAGTGGACTCATCAGGACCAGACGGTCTGGTTGCAGGCAATCGCACCGCAGATCACTGAAACAGGGTCAGATAAATGGAGAGACCAGGGTCCCTTACATGTGGCCCTGAGTGAACTATATATGGCCCCTAAGGCCAAGGATGAGCACAACAAGATTGCCAGGGTAGCGGCATATTTATATTTACATATGGGAGCCTTGCAGGACAAATGTGCTGAAGGCCAAGATCTGGCGAGTAAGCAACTGCTGGCATTACAGAAGGCCCAATCTGATCTGGACTCTTCTGAGCAGAGGCTGCACAGAAGCCAGGAGTCTGAAAATGAGAGTAGACAGTACATCATTAAAATAAAGAAGGATATGGATATCCTGCAACAGGAAAAGACTGACCAGGATACCAGAATTCTGGCTTTGCAGAAGGAGCACCAAGACAGTTTGGACTCCTTACTGCAGTGCCAGAAAAAGCTGGAGCAACAGATCAATTTCAACAGGGCATGCACAGAGCAAGTAGCCACCCTGCAAATCCAACTAGACAGAGAAAAAGAGGAGAGCAATAAATTGATTCTGAAAGACCTGGATACCCAGGCAGAGTTTGATGAAGAACGCCAGAAAGCTGGTGCCTTTCAAAGGCAGAGGGACGACCTGGCATCACAAATGCAGGCTCTTGGTCAGGAAAGGGATACCTTAGGCCAGGAAGTCTGCCACTTAAAAAGGAAAATGGAAGAAAATCACCTGGCCCTCCAGGGACTGGGTGACCTCCAAAAAGAACACCAGACCTTGTTAGAGCACACCAGGAGGGTGGAGGATGCTCTGGCAAGAAAGGAGCAGGCCAATAGGGACACAGCTCAGGAGGTAACCCTTCTGCAGCAGAAACTGGCCCAGTACTCCAGGACCAATCAGGAGGCACAGAGAGAAAATGAGGCTCTCTGTCAGCACAATGATAGGCTCCAGCAACAGGTAGCGATGCAGGAGAGACTGATAGAGTCTAGTAAGGCCTTAACTGAGGAACTGAAAGCGCAGGCTCTTGCATTGCAACAGGGAGCAGGGGCGGATAGAGACCAGGTTCGCTGGGAGAGGGATACTCCTGAGCATAACCTCAGGAGCCCTAGTACCAGAGGCCTTCATATCTCTCAGTCCCTGGACTCTGCCAACCCCATGTCCCCTGGCGCACATGAGCACCGGGCCACAGGGATGGCAGATTACTATCCAACCAGAAGTATGGGGCTCATAGGCCAGTACCTCCCAGGAATGGAGGGGCGGGCATCCGGGTATGGGCACCCAAGCACAGTGCAATTTAGTGGGGAACCCCAGGAGAGTAGGCCCATTAAGGGCATCCTGAAAACTTCTGCCCAGTTAGGTCAGTGGGGGGGGTACCCATCAAATCCTGGCAGCAAGGAGGAATCTGAAGACTCCTCTGAACGGGGCAGGACACAGGAGACCAGGTCCCCACATTCTGCCAGCCATTCCCAGGCTCGCAGAATCCGGGAAAACCTGGAAGATCAGACAGCAACCTCTGGGAGCAGTGGCTCTGAGTCAGAGGATGAATGGACCAGGGTTACCTGAACCAAAAAGGCCAATAAGGCAAAAAGGGCCTTGCTTAAGGACCCATTGAAGCAAATAAAGGCAATAAGGAGTGTTATCACGCCTTATCATAAGAATGCCAAGTATTCTGTTTGGGAGCACTTAGAGCTGTTTGAGCAAATGATGGAGACTTTTCATTTGAAGGACAGCCAAAGCTGTATTCAATATGTAAAGTGGACCTTCTCACCAGAGTACTCCAGTTTCTTTGCGGGGCTGGAGGACCAAAATCATTCAAGGTGGTCCACATACAGGGCGGCCATCTTGAAACATTTTTCTGTGCACAGAAATCCCCAAGAGGCTCGCAAGGCAGCCTACAATTTGCAATGTGGGGAGGATCAGGCCCCACAAGAGTTTGTGCAAGAATTAAAGCGTGCTTTTGCGCAGACCACCAGAAGGGTGCGCACAGACAGCAAAGAGTTTGTCAATAGATTTTTCCATGCTCTCCCTAAATATATAATGACCCAGCTCGTGAGAGATTTACATGAGAAAAGATCTTTAGACTGGGTCATTGAACAGGCTACCCGGATCTATGAGGTGCAGAAGCCTATCTAAAATAAAAATAACGCGCCGAAAAACCCCAAAACCAACAGCACCCCTGCTGCTGCCAAGGTGGCAGAGGTAAAGGTTGCCCCGGTTTTAGATTTGGAGATGGGGGGGCATAAAAACCTGCCTGCACCAAATAATTCACAGCCCAGAAGGCCCTCGGGCCAGTCACAGACAGGGAGTCAAGGAGGTAGTCCCACAAATGGGGTCCCCCGCTCCCCTGACTATGTAAGTCCCGCTATAAGGGAAACCGACCAATCCTGGGTTATGTGTGGACTCCTCCAGCCCAAGGGGGGGGGATCCGGCCAAGCACCTAACCCAGGGAACTTCCCTCCCAACTTCCCACAGGAGGGCATAAATTCTCCAAATCCTGGGCAGAACTTTTTCCCCAGGTATCCACCCAATTTCCAACCCAAAATCATCCATCCTTCTTTCCCCAATTCCCTGAGCCCAGACAACCTAATCCGGGAGAGGGGAGGCCAAGGGTGGAGGGGTACCAAAATCTTCCCAACCAGGGGTACTACCAGAGAAGGGATAGCTACCCTTCCCGGGATCAGCCCAGGGGAGAAAATAGAGCCCCGTATCAGCCTGAGCGGGTTTCACAACTTGAGCGCCAGGTCCAAAATATGGCACGGGATCTGGGTCACATACTGAGGGCTCAACAGAACCCTCAGATGAGCATGCCACCACAGAATGCCCCAAACTCTGGACCTGGTGCTCCAGAACAATGACGGGGGCAGCACCCCGATAACCCACCGGCTCCCAGGGAGGAGGCACAAGGGGAAGGAGGGTGTAAAGCCTTGGAGGAAGCTTCCTTCCCAACTTGTAAACAGCCCCTGGAAAACCAGGAACCGGAAACAAAATCTCCTACCCCTGAAAGTCTGCCACCCAAGGAGCAGAGAGGAGGTAGGAGAAACAAAGGACCCAAACAGACCCACTTTGTGGAGGAGGTACAGGTCTTCCAATTTGAGGGAGAGAGATCCTCAGAAGATCCTGGGAAAAGGATCTTCTCCTTCAGAGATGGGGGAACTCCTCCCAAGGAAAAATGGGTCCCAAGGGATGCCAATTCAGACTGGGGAGATGTGGAGACTGAGCTACCGCCGCCCATCATCTCATCCCAGAACCGACATTACCAAAATCCCCTGGTTCAAACCCATCCTGGTGACTGCCTCCAAAAAGGGGGGGGCGGCCCAGAACCGGAACCAGGGGAACCCACAATGGCTCTGATCTCCAGTTGCCATCTTTTTTTTCAGATTCCCAAGGCTCTCCACGGAATTCTGCCCAAATCTCTTCGCTAGCAATGTCCAAAACCAGAAAGTTAGCCCACCAGTTGTCCAAAAATGTGCATTATCTGTGCCCCCTTGAGGAGAAGGAGGGAAGATACTATGCCCCGGTGCAAGTACACGGGCAGGGTACAATTTTGGCACTGGTGGACACTGGATCCCAAGCTACCCTTCTGTCCAAAAGGGCCTTTGAGGAACTAAATGCAGGAAGGGGGGAGAATTACCGAATTCCTCTCACCTCTCTTCCTGGACAACTGCAGAACATTGACGGGAAGGAAATTCCCATTGAGGGGACTGCAGACTTGGACATTAAAATTGGGCAACACAAGGTGAAACACCCGGTCATAGTAGTGACTCCAGAGGGCACCCCTTGTTTACTAGGGAATGACCTCTTAAGAAGGTTGTCACCCCTAATAGATTGTGTAAACAAGCTCCTCAGGACCCAGACTAGCCGACCAATAAAATTAAAACAGAGTGTCAACCATGTTAGTTTAAACAGCACCTGCCACATGGTTGAACAAAAATCTGACCAAGTAGAATTTCACTTCCAGAACAACCAAACTCCAGACGTGACAGTAATAGCAGTAGGACAACAGACTGGTGATGGGGGGTCCTCTCTATTTCTGAAAATCAACCTTCCTTCCAGTTTAAGGTGGTATTCCACACTGGAAGGAAACACCCTGAAATTCTTTACTAATCCACAATCAGAAACTTCCACTCCTATAGTCCAGAAAGATGTGAAATCAGCTCAGAGCCTGGCTGATATTCAGCAAATTGGAGAGCAGTTGTTCATCCCTGTTCAGTTAAATGATGGGAAGGACTCCGTTCTCGCTCGAGTGTGCGTGAACAACGGTAAGAGCTTCATCAGCGAAGCCATGTTCCGCCAACTCCCAAAAGATCCAGCCATTCCCACATTCAAACTGATAGACAAATGGGAAATGGACCTGGAAGCACCTAATTCCAAACAGTTCCTGCCAAACAGGTGTATGCTCAAAATCTCCATTGGCAACAAGAGCATAGTCCATAATTGTTGGGTTGTGCGAGACGTCACTGCCGCCTTTTACTTAGGCAGTGACATTCTCAATCGCTTTGCCATTAGTTTGGACCTAATAAACTCCAAAGCTTGGTCCCGATTAGCGGATAATCCCATGGGCTTTGATGATCCAGAAAAAGCATTTAGATCAGCTCAATTGCTACCTTATGCAGTTGAAATTCAGATTAAAGAGGAAGTCACCATCCCAGAAAGGACCCGACAATTCTCCCTGGAAGTGAAAGTTAAAAGAGGATAACATTTGAAAAACCCTGATACTTACATACATCTAAACGCTTCTCTCCAACAGCAAGGGTTGGGGGTAAACCCAACTCCATTAGTCAACATAGAACATGACACCATTCTAATAGAGGTGGATAACAGCGACTTAAAGAGTATTACTTTAGCCGCAGGCACCATTATTGGAATGGCGGTTGATGACCGACATTTTTCCATCGATTTAGGAAATGAACTGTTAGGACCAATCCCCAAGGACTGTTTTGACAGTGACAGTGATGACAATATAACACCAGACAGGATTTTTACCCGGCATGGGGGGAACTTCCTGGTGTACACTTTCTGCCCCTATGGTAAGGAAGATGTGACTTGTGACTTCAGGAGGGATGAGGTGATTTTCCAGGTCCATGAGGGTTCCCTTTCCCACCTGAGGCCTCCAGTCCAAATCAGCACTCTGACCAGGGACTTCTCCACCCAGCTGGAGGAGGCCGCTGAGATAGCCAAACCAGAAGTCTTTCCAGGCTTCAGGCAGATGGTGGAAGAGAGAGTCAACCTAGCTGATGCCTGTGTGACTCTGGAACAAAAGCAAAAGTTGAAACAAGTTTTCTTGGATTTCCAAGATTTCTTTGCGGTAGACTCATATGACTGTGGTCGCACCGACATCCACACCACAACAATTCCCACGGACCCTGGAATGACTCCAGTGTTTGTGAAGCAATATCGCTTGCCTCTCGCATCCATGGAGTCCCTTACTGAAATAATTAAGAACCTAGAGTCCCGGGGAATAATCCGTCCAGTCCACAGCACTTTCAATAATCCGGTGCTGGGAATATTGAAGCCAAACGGCCAGTGGAGACTCTGCGCCGACCTTAGGGAGCTCAACAAACGGGTCCATACTTCCCGATGGCCTCTGCCCTACATTGACCAAGGGCTGGCCCAGATTCAGGGGTCACAGGTATTCACAGCAATAGACCTGACCAATGGATACTGGACCGTGCCTGTCAGTAGGGAGGACCAATACAAACTGGCTTTTACCTTTGGGGGCCAGCAGTACACATGGACCCGGACTCCCTTCGGATACCTCAACTCCGGCAATGAATTCAACATTTTCCTACATAAGGCCATGCCCGACCTGGGTGCGAGGGGTAACCTGGCTTATGTAGATGATGTCCTCATCAAAAGTTCATCTGTGGAGGAACACATAGCAGAGATCCATTATGTTCTGACACAGTTGAGGGCCGCCGGAGCAAAACTTTCCTTTCAGAAAGCACAGTGGTGTAGAACCCGTGTTAATTTCTTGGGGCATGAGATTACTCCTCAGGGTCTCTGTCCCCAAGAAAAGAAAGTGGAACCACTCCAGAAACTGAAAGACCCCACCACTCTACGGGAACTAAGGAGCCTCCTTGGACTGACTAATTACAGCAGAAAGTTCATTGAAGGCTAAGCAGAGATCACTAGACCCCTGATTCATCTCTTGAAGGGGGAGGCCAAGTGGGAATGGGGTCCAGAACAATCTGAGGCGGTAAGACAACTCAAAAGAAGCCTCTCACAAGCGCCTTGCCTAGCTTACCCTGTCAGAAACAAGGAGTTCTTCCTGGAGACGGGGTTCTCTAATACGTGCTTGACGGCAGTATTATACCAAAAGCATGACAAGGTCAATAAAGTAATCTCCTATGCGAGCAAAACTTTATCCTCTGTGGAGGAAAAATTCAACGATTGTGAGAAGGCACTCCTGGCAACGGTGTGGGCATTGAAGAATTACCGCCCGTTTATCCAGGGGGTACACATCATAGTGGAGACTCCATACCAGCCTCTGCAATATCTCCAAAGTGACAGAATCCGGGCCGGAAATGTGAGTAATTCCCGAATTACTTCCTGGATTCTGTCAATGCAAGGCTTTCCTGTGGAGGTCAGATATGGCCAAAACAAGAAGAGTCCCCTCGCGCAAGGTCTGGCTGACTTGCATGATTGTGCCAGAGAAAACTGTCTCGAGGACGAAAGTCTAAAAATCAAGGACAACATGGAGGCATACCTTAATTCCCCACACAAAGTCTTTGAAGAAGACAAGTGTGAGGGAATGCCCACTGTCTATGTGGATGGATGCTCTTACCATGTTGACAACGACGGGCAGAAAGAACTGGTGGCTGGCGTAGGGAATGCATGGGTGAAGGAGTTCCCAGAACCCTCCGCTGGATACAAAATTGGTCCCCGAAGTAGTCAGGTGGCAGAATTGATGGCTGTGCATCAGGCCATCCTCACTGCTGTCCAACATCAACTCCACGAACTGGTCATAATCACAGATTCGGATTATGTACGGAACGGGTTCGTGGAGCACCTGGTTAATTGGAAAACCAGAGGCATGTTATGTGCTAATAACAAACCCTTGAAACATGGGAAGTTAATCCAAAACATTGATGATCTGGTCACATCGAATGGGATGACCATCTACTGGAAAAAGATCAAGGGTCATTCCAAAGTAGAGGGACCAGACAAAACTGGAAATGACTTAGCTGATCAGCTGGCCAAAACCGGGGCCATCCAAGGGGATCTAATCAAAATAGAGTCCCTGTTGGGGGAAATCCAGGTCACTGCTATCACTAGGTCCCAGACAAATGCTCACAATGATCTTTCAACTGCCCAATGGAGCAAGGATACCCCTGGTGCTGATTTGATTACAGGTCAGAAGGGGGATCCAATTATTGGTAAGTTTTACCAACACCTTGAGGACCCTGAAAACTTTCCCCTGACGGATACAATTACATTGGGAAAGAGGACCTAAGAGTGTTGATGAAATGTACAAAAATGTTCCGAATCCAAGACGGTTTGTTGGTAAGGAAATCCCAAGCTGGCCATGATCAGTGGGTGGTTCCTACCTCATTCCGAAGCCTGATGTTGAGTCACGCCCATCATGCGGCCACCGCCGGTCATAGGGGGTTTCACACAACACTGGAAATCTTAAGAGAGGTTGCATACTGGCCACACATGGGGCAGGCCTCGACCAATACTTGAAGGGGTGTCTTGTGTGTGCACAATTTCAGCCATCATCCCTCACACACCGTGCGCCTCTCCAAAAGAGGGGGATGACACTGCCATGGTCAGATTTGCAAATCGACTTTGTAGGCCCTGTAATCCGCTTGTCTAGAGGAAACAAGTACATGTTGACCGTTACATGCTTGTTTACCAAGTGGGTGGAATGTCTCCCAGCCCCAAACTGCAAGGCAGAAACAGCAGCTGCCCTGATGATTAACCACATCTTTTCCCGTTTTGGTCTACCTCAAAGGATTGAGTCAGACAGGGGTAGCCACTTCACCAGTGAAGTAATGACAAAGATGTGGGAGATACTGGGGGTTAAAAGGAAGCTAAACATTGCTTACAGGCCAGCTTCTTCTGGAGCAGTAGAGAGATATAACCGAACCATTGTGAGCATCTTAAAAAAGTTTGTGGCAGATTCTGGGCCAAGTTGGGATATCCGATTACCTCTGGTCCTAATGGCCATCAGATCTACCCCTTCATCTGCAACCAAAATGTCACCATTTGAGTTGATGACTGGACGCAAGATGGTGCTTCCCCAGCATTTGCTCTACAGAACCCAAGAGCAAACGTTGATAAATGCCTCCACAACTCATGAATATGTGGAGAATTTAAGGAAACACCTTCAGCATGCTTTTGCCTATGCTCAGCGGAATCTAGAAAGATCAGCCGAGAGCATGAAGACCCACTATGATATAAAAACTACCCGAAAGGAATATAAGGTGGGTGATCGGGTCTATCTATACAATTTCCAAAGGAACCAGGCCAAACAGCGAAAATTCTTGCCTACATGGAAGGGACCGTTTGAAATTATAGACAAAATATCCCCTGTTGCATACAAGATCCGCATCCCAAAAGGCAGTTTGGCGGAAGGGGAAGACAAGTGGGTACATATAAATCAGCTAAAGTGTTGCCATCCCAGGCACGTGCTGCAGCAACTGGAGGAGTCTTCTGCAATACCAGAGGGGGCCGCTCCAGAGTAAGTCAGTTCCAACCCTAAAATATCCCACATATAGTCTCTAAAATATTATACTCTTGTAAGCCACTGTCTTTGAATGATAACTTGTATCTCAAAAGTAAAATGTTAGGTATGTAAAGTATAAAATGTATATGTCTGCCACACCATTAATAGTGGTGGAAAAATGTCTACGAATAGGTATTGCCGCTTTTCCTTTGTCGTCCTAGGAGAAAGAAAACGTGGAGACTGACCAAGGAGGACGACCGGGGACCGGGAGCCGAGACCCGAGGGGCCCACGGTACCGCCCAATCCTCCCATCAGGACCAGCAAGGAGAACTGATTGATCGACTGGAGGGAGGAAAAGATGCTGAACTGTGCCACCTACAGGATTGGAAGAAGATAATGGGAACATACCAGCGCAAGGGCTCAAAACCTCCTTTGCACCCGACTTCCCCTCGACTTGAATCAAAGCGCAGTCGGGCGGGGGAATTTGTCATGGGTTTTGACCCATGTTGAATCAATAGACTGGGTAGATGTGGGGATGAGCTGTCGCCACCCATTATTCTATCCCAGAACAAACGAAATCAATAGACTGGGTGGATGTGGGGATGAGCTATCGCCGCCCACATTCACGCCAGAATAGGAGAACTGCGCAGTTGGCACGAGACCACTCCAAAGATACAACCTTCTTTTGGGGAATTCATTTTCTTAATCCCAAAAATGGTTGCATTACCAGTACTCACCACTATCAGAAAGCCGGCGTTTTAAAACCACCAGACTTTTGTGTAAAACTGAACAAATGAAACAAAACCAGACCAAGGAAAGACTTGCTAAGAGGTGGATACAATGTAAAACTATATTCTGAAATGACTTGAAGGAAGTAATTATTTAATGTATATGTAAAAATTGTAGGTGATTTAAACTGGGAACAAAAAGTGACATTTAGCTGAAACCTGGCTTAATGAAACTGAATTCTGCCTGACAACTACCCCCGACAGGAGTTGATACTGGATCAACAGCTGTGTTCCCAGGCCTGGCTGCCAGGCCTGGCTGCATCCTGAGGTCACATGGCCCTGTTGATTAGATTAGGGGTGGAGCAGCTGGGGACTACAGGGAGTTGAACAAAGGGCCCAGGCAGATGGTTTATTGGGGGGGTCGTAAATGGCTTCCTTTTGAACAAAGCCCTTCCTTGACTCAGGCAGATGGTTTATTGGGGGGATCGTAAAGTGGCTTCCTCTTGGCAGAAATGTGGAGGGGCAGCCCCCCCTGAGGACAGGCTGAGCTTAAAGAAAGTAGGCAAACTGGTTTCTCTACCATGTGACCTGGGAAGACACACCCCTGTTGGCCAGAATATGATTTTAAAAAAAGATTTATAACTCATGGTGCGGACTTGTCAAAATTATCTAAATGATACCATAATTCTTGTGATTTTTCTGCCCACATTTTAAGGACCCGATGGTATGATCTGGGGGATACGAGCGAAAAAGAGGTTCTCACTCCAAATGTCTGCATGTTAAAAATCTGACACTTCATCAATTAATGTCCATACTCCTTGCGCACATGTGTGTAAATTTGGGTAAATGTCCGATATTGCAAAACCAGTTAAAAAGCGCAAAATGTTGTCATTTTTGAATGCAAGCCCCCAGGAAGATCAGAGGCGGACAAGCATGGACCATAAGGAATATATAATGTGCACATGTAATTTCAACAAATTGTATATCTGGGAAGGATGTATTTGAATCAAATAGATTTGTGGGCAAACTGACCAGTGGAGGATCCTCTGACCCATAAAACCTACAGCATCACTCTGACTCACATTTCCTTCCCCCAATCATGGGAGAGGGGAGAATTGGGCCAATGACAAGTAGAGAGGGCCAGGCTTAGCTAGGCCCAGGCACTCACCCATTTTCAAAACACATAAAAATACACTGCTGGGATAGGTAGAGACATTCAAATCCAGTTGCTGCGGAGCGTTTTGCCGGACCACACAACATCCAGAAAATACCAGTTCCAGACTGACTCCAGCTACATACTCCAGAACCTAGAACGTATACTTTAGAACCTAAATCAGAGGCCTAAAACCACAAGCTGAGTTCTCTGCAGCAGGCCTCAAATCATTGCAAGCTACTCACAGCCGGGCAAGCTGCTTGAATCCCTTGCCAAGAACTTTTGCCAGGACCAGTGCAGAGATCCAGGAGCCGTGCAGAGACCGCTGTATCCGGACAAACCAGACCAGAGATCCAGAGTGACCCAGACCGCTGTGAGCAGAACCAGAGAGCTGACCCAGATCACTGTGAAGTGCCGAGACCAGAACCGGAGTCCAGTCCAAAACCTGACCAGATCCGTGGCGAGGCCTATTTCAAATTTATATTGTGAGTACCTAGCAGAACTGTGCAGAACCAATCTCTTAGTTAAAATAATCTAATCCAAACTATTTTAACCTAAGTAGAACAGCCTCCTAGAAATCGTGTCATCTGTCATTTGTAAAGCTGCACAACTGTCACCTGTCAATTCTGAAGCTGCAAACTGTCACCTGTCATTTTGAGTTTACTTTAAATCCGAAAAACTACCTTTATTTAATCGTCCGTATCTCTGGAACCGTTTGGGATAGGAACGAAATGTTACTTTCCTCTGAAAGCTTAGGATCTCAGCTTTCCAACGAACCATCAGCAGTCATTTCTTTCCTTGCTAAAAATGTGTTTGCCTCTTAATCACCATCTCTGAATCATTGCTAAAGTGAGCCTGAACTCATCCCAAGTATCTCTCACTCACCTGAACCTCCTAAAGGGAATTAAAAGCATTTTCAGCATATTTCTCACTTCATTACCACCACATTCAAAGCACTTGGGCCTGTGTTTTAAAACTCATACCGGTTTTCTCTAAGCTTGCTGGGGGGGAACTGAATTTCGTATTGTATTTGATTGCATTCCTGAGAACTGTGTGCTCCTCTTTCCATCTACTTCCATGTCTTACATTGCATAGGGGAGGGGGGTGAATTGCCAGAGTAAAAGTGATTATATTATCTTTTGCTAAAATCATCCCAAGTATTTCTGTACTGCATTTTATTCCTCATTGCTTTTCCCTTGAAATCATAAAGTATTTTTGCTACTTGATCCATCCTATACTAACTCCTCATTGATTATAAAGAAGTGTGCTAGTGTCAGATTACCCATTGTTGATTAACATTATATTTATAAGGGCGATATTGATTATTAATTTATTATAAAAGCGTGGTATCTATATTTTGTCTTATTTCTCAAATAAACCTTTTAAACTTGCAAAACAGAACTACTTCTTGGCTCAGTGGGGTCAGGGGGATTCTAAGAGAGGGGTGTTATATAGGGGTAGTCATCCAGAACTCATGAACTGGACATAAAGATATATCAATAAGGGTTTCCATTCAGTATCCCAGACTAGGCATTGACTTAGCTGTAGTGTTGAATTGAATCTTCTTACAGTATGCACCTAAGATGGATGTGTTGGATTAGTTAAAACTGTTTGAGTATAATCATGGGCTCCAGGACATCACAGGGAATGAGTTACTTCCCTGGTTGTTCTCTAGGCTTCCCCCTGTTGCAACTGATGTGGTAATGGAGTTGGGGGAGGTGGATAAGAAGGATTATGAATGTGTGAAACTAGTTTTGATAGCTAGATTTAGGAAGACACCTTCCCAGTACCTTAAGTGGTTTTTGACCCTCAAAAAGCATGATGGTACCCCTTGGGCTACCTGGGTGAGTGAGTGTTTGAAAAACATAGAGGGATGGATTAAGGGTTACAAGGTGAACACTTATGAGGGGATGAGAACTCTTGTTATGTTGGAGTCAATTTATGATGCCTGCTCTCCTGAGCTCAGACAGCACTTGGCTGATTCAAAGGAATTAGATTCCAGAAAGCTAGCTAAGGCTGCTGACTTGTGGGTTGCCAACAGGGCCACTCACAAGGATTCAGGGGTCACTCAGAAAAAGGATGAGGGAAAGCAGCCACCAAAAGGGAACCAAGAGATTTATAATACCTCCCAACCCAAAGAGGGCCTCAAACAACAAAATAACCAGGGTAAGCCCCAGGATAAACCACAACAGGCTAGTCTACCTTCTGGTCACAAACCGGAAGGAGGTCAGGCCAAGCCACCCTTCCAGAGAGCATTTGGAACATGCTATCCCTGTGGGGCAACTGACCACATCAAAGGAGATCCCGGATGTAAGGGTAAACCTACAGGGATCAGCACAGTCTCCTTAGCCTTCACTCCTGAGGAGGAAGTCCAATGGCTAGTGCTCACTTTGAAGTCTTTGCTGAAGAACCTTTGGGTCTTCAAGCAAGTGTAACCGTAGAGTCCATGGGTCTGGTTAGTGATCAGAATAGGAGTGTGTACAACTCCATACCAGAAAACTCTAAAGTTTATTATATGGACAGTGTTCTTGTCAATGGTCAGGATACTCCTGCCAGGCGAGACTCTGGGGCCAGCAGAACAGTAGTGGATGAAAGCTTTTTCAGGCCTGAGTATGTGGCTAAGGCACCCAAAGGTCCCACTAAGATGTCGGGAGGCCCTGTCCAAATGGTTCCAATTCTACCAGCCCTCATTCAGTGTAATGACATGACAGTGTTGATTCCTGTCAGTGTTCAGACTGAGGTGCCTGGGAGAGTCCTGTTGGGGAATGATCTAAGAACTCTAGGAGTAGTATCCAGTACCCCCAGGCCTCCCAGTATGGAGACCCAGAACCAAACCAAATTGGCTAGAGAGGCCACCTTAAGGAGCCACACTAAGCCTGTGGGGACCTCTACTGAGAACCCCACTACAAGCCCTGGTGTTGGTAAATTGACCTCTGACCCAGGCACATTTCAGGCTAACATGTTAGGGAAATGGGAGCCCCAACCAAGCTCCATCATTGTTCCCCCAGTTATAGATTGTGTGACTCCCCCTGCTTCTGAGGAAGAGGTGGATAGACCTACTGGAACCCTAACTAGGCCTAAGAGAAATGGTAATTCTCAGTGCTGGTGAAAAACCAGCAAAGAAAAGTCTAAGGCCAAAAACCTTCAGACTGTTGGACCTTCCACAGAAGACTCCAACTCAATCCCTAGACTTAAGGGGGAAACTCCTAAAGTAGGTAAAGGTAGATCTAAGAGGAAGGGGAAGCATGTACCTTGCTTATCTCCACCCCCTCCAACCAAGAGGCCTAAAACCCAACCTGCTCCCAACAGAGAGGTGGTGAGGACCTCTGGAGGCCCCTCTAGATCTAAGGGAATCCTTTATAAGGACCCCATGAAAAAGCCTAACACAGGTTCAGAAGTTGTAACAACTTCTGAGGGACTGGTCAACCAGATCCCCTATAACTTTAAAAAGACTGATGTTCCTCAAAGGGTTTGTAGGTCATATAGCTTACAAAGGAAAACCTTTGATTTGAATAGAACATAGGTCCGGGTGTCACCACAAAAATGCTGATCGTCTCTCTAGGATGTATGTCATCGACTAGAGGTATGAGATTCATCCAGGAGTGGATTAAATCCTCCTGTCCCTTAGTCTGGGGGTGGGGGGGCGAGTGTTAGGGAGAATTCTCTCTTTAGGCTGCATTTCCTAACCTAGTGAGTCCCCCAGCAGCTTTGCTGGATTTCTGGAGTTTGTTTTTTTTCTCCTGCCAAGAGTGAGACTCTTTTTCTCCCACTCTTGGACATGATTTATGGTGTTCCTTTGACTGTTAATGTGTTTTATGGGCTATGGGGTCCTTTACTCCATAGGGTCTCATGTGTTTTTACTATGTGTGTTACACAGCACCCTCCGTGCAGTGACACAGGGGTGTCACAGTGGCACCCCACCATAGACTCCATACCCTGGGACTGACTACTGTCTCCCAGGGCATGTAAAGTCACCATTGGCTTTACTAGTCCCAAATTATTAACAGAAACTGGTACAAACCATCATATTGTGGACGTACTGGTCGGGGCAATTCGATTGCCCCAGGGTCTGTTAGTCGAGGGGGCACGTCTCTGTCCCCCCTGATCGAGTTTTGGCTGGTGGCAGTGGATACTACTTTTTATATTCGACCGCGAATATATCCCTATGGGATTTTCCCATTGTTCGAGGCTACCAATTTTAATTATGTAATTCTCATAGCCTCGAACATACCGCCGGTTTATTTATTTAATATTAATTCGCCGGTTGGTATTTTTTGCCAGGACTCGATTCTAAAATGGCGTTTGTGTTCTCTTCTGTGACTTCAACCCAAGTCGAGCCCTTTGTTCCACTTTTTGGCGGGCTTCTCCACAGAAGCCTCCAAAAGTGGTGCCACTCTGTCTGGGTACCACAGGGGCTGTGTGAGGGGGTTTAGGCACCCTGGACTGAGTTACCTTGGTAACTCAAGTCGCACTCTTGTGTGATTGGCCCAAGTGGTGAGCCGGCCGGCTCACCACTTAGCATGTTTGATTGACAGCTAGGCTGAGTGAATGGGGGTGTGCTGCATAAAAGCAGGGCTTTGGGGACTGGAACTTCAGAAGTCGCCACAGGACCTGAGAATCCTACGAGGGAGAAGCTGCGCCGACCTACCACGACGACACCACCGGTGGAGGCCTGCGGAACCGACTCACCACTTCCCGACAACAGAGGAGATCTCCTGGCTGGAGAGTCTTCTTCCCCTGACTGGTGGGCACAACCAGTTTACCTTCTTTTCCTCGCATCCCAGGACGTCTTGTGGTCGAATTGCCCGTGCCAAGCACCCCGGCAACCGGATAGCCACTTACCACTGGACCGCGAATAAAAGGACCGCTCCTTTTACCTGAGAACTCCGGTTTCTTCCCTGGCAGTGCAACGGACTCCTGTCTTCCTCCCCGACGAGATTCTCTCTTCCACCAGACGAAGCACCGACTTGCATCCGCTGCCAGGAACAACTGCCCCCGCTGGAGTATTCTCACCACTTTAAGGTACCGTGTCCGCCAGGCCTCCCTTTCTAAAGATTACTACAAGGTAATAATAATCCATTAACCTTCTGGACTGGGCTGGCCGCCTTGACCATCTAACTGGTCCCTTTCTTTGGTCCAACTTTTTTTTTAACCTTTTCAAGACTTTTGTGCACTGCAACCGTGTGACCTTGGACACATTTCGTTCTGATCCTCTTAAAGTGGATCCGGCCTTCTGAACTCTAACTTCACGGTTTTACTTTGCCTTCCTCTCTTGTTGTGTTCTTGTGAAAGTGTTGGGATCTGTTTCAATTTATGTCTGCTTTTTTCTCCCTTTTTAAAACGAATTATTAGAGTGCCATCTGCGTTAAGCGCTCACCGCTGTCTGAAAAGAAGTGGGGCTTTACTTAAGAATTGTCTAATATTCTTTTAAGGGAGTGTATATCTTTTAGTGACCGTCTTTTTGAACTGCTTAACATTAGTGCCTGTGTGTTTTATTAGATGTGGTTTTAAATAAATAATTATATCTCTTTTACACCAAGCTCTGGTCAGTGTTTACTTGTTCTACTGTGTTCTTTTGACCTATTGTGAATACTCTGTATACTGCCTAACTCTTCTTGAGGGAAGTCTGACTGCTCAGCCACAGCTACCAAGTGAATCTGTGTGGTACAGACTGCTACCAAGTGGGTTTACTGCCAAACACCTGTAGTCTTAAATCTTTTGCAGTGGTCCCAGAGGGAACTGCACAGGTTTCTGCCTAACAACTACGTATCCTAAACATGTACTGGCAAGTTACTGAATATCGCTTTTGATGCACCTGCGCAGTTTTGTAATGCTCTTCGGACCGTTCATGAAAACTGCGTCTATTGCAATAAACTGAATAGGTTTGTCCGGAAGGAAGGGTAACTAACACTTCCCCTCATTCATGTCTAACTATTAACCATATTTCACAGTGAAGCAAATCCAAAGGTTCCCAGCCATAGGAGGCATTGGGCTGCAGTGATATTCTGCAGTGACATTCTGCCGGGTCACGGCAAAAAAAAGGGCGATTTAAGGGTAATATAACTTAAAAATAACCAATACTCCTCATCAGACCCTCAAAAGAGGGTCCCTTGAGTGCTGTGGTCAGACGATCCTCATTTCAACTTCAGTGGGTTGAGAATATGGAGAAAGCTGAGACAGCCAAACCATTGGAAAAAAGGTGTGTGACTTAGGCAGACTGGTACTTAGTACATAACAGAAACTATCTCGTAGTTCCCATCCTCTTCACACTATACAGTAAAAAGACTGGATTTGAGTAATCCATAGAGTACAATTAAAGAGTGTGCTTCGATTAAACAGCACCGTGCAGCAGTTGTGAAGGCTGAAAGTAGTCTGGGTGATAGAATAATGTCACCTTGTTTATAGAGTGCTTCACGCCAAGTTCTTCCCACTTGTAAGTTATTCAATAATCAGTGTTAATGCTGGCCAATGTATTGGTACTCATTTGAGCAACCCCATGAGGCGAAAGGGGTGCACAGCCCTGCCCAGATTGGAAGCTGTGACTATAGGTTGCAGATATCTGAGACACGTGATTAACCTGTTGAGCTGACGTAACTTCCTTACACGTTGAATCGGGACAGTTTGCCTTTATAGACAGATGCTGCAGGTTAAGTTTAAAGTGGTTTTAGCTGAAGGCTGGTGGAAAGGGGATATTTGCACCTTTTTAAGTTTCACAGCTTTGCACATGGCTGGCTGTGATTTCCCTTCCCACTTTCCCTACGCTCAGATATTAGAGTGGATGCACTAAAAAACAAGAATTGGCAAAGTCAACAGTTTGGGCTTTTGTGTAGGCATTTAATAGGGTATTGCGTCCTTTTGCTGGCACCCATTTTTTCCGATGGGTGTTTTGAAGTGGGAAATTTGCCAAAAATATCCATCGAAATTTTTGGGGGGAGTGGGAAAGGGCAAATAAAGAGTTGGCAGGAATGGAAATAAAATAAATAATTAAAGTAAAGAGGTGGTGGGGGGGAACCCCCTCACATTTATTTTTTAAAATGTCGATGACGTTTTTTGGGGAAACTCCTGCGGCAAAACACTCGTCGGAAAAAAAGGGGGACGGCAAAAAGTACCTGGCCATAAGAGGGCAACCGCTGCAACATGGTGTCATTATCTGTGCACGTGAAAACGGTGCCTGGCAACTGCATATCGAATACCTATACAAACGCCCAAACTGTTGGCTGTGTCAGTGCTTGTTTTAAACAGTACTTTAGCTGTAGATACAAACAAAGTGGCTGAAGGAACACTTGATTAAGACATATTCATTATATCAGTTGTACATTTGCAGTTGCAATTAAGCCCTCTCTGGCAAGGCAAGGTTGGATGGTACTACATGACAGAGCTAGCTCAAAGAGATCACAGGAGGATGCTCTGGGCATGGAGGAGTGGGTAGTGAGTGGTAAGGGCCAGAAGGATTATCATGGCCCTGGGCAGTGAATGGGTGGGTACAGAAGCAGACCACACACTTAATTTGCATGCCCTCATCACAGCATACTCCTTCCTATCTGTACATCAGTGCAATAGATGTAGCTTACATGTCACTTCCTTCTCATAGGCACAGCTGCCTCAATGGTTTCCTTTACTTCTCATGATCTGCTCCCTTCCTGAAGCGCCACCTAGCGGGCCCAAACTAAAAAGCAGCTGCCCTTAGAGAGAAAGGTGCATGTACAGAGCACAACCAGAGGCATTTTTTTTTAACAACGTTGTACTGTTCTTCATTATGTGTTTTCGATTCGTTTTGCTAGGTTCTTTCCGAGTCAAACATTTTGTAATTCTTTCTTTCACAGCGAGACATGATTGTGCATTGTATTCTGAAACGACAGCGTTTGCTGCACTCCAGTACACCTACTACTAAGTGATGTTTCAAAAGGAGGATGACCCTCACACATATTTTCCATACAATGCTGAATTATTGGCCTCATGCAATCCTCTCTGTGTTTACCTAATGAGGTTGTCGCTGCTAAGAGCATTGGTAAGTACAGTGCCATATAAAGACACATTGACTCGCTGCACTGAGAGCACTCCTGCAATCACCTCCTTTTCATCTTGTTTTTCAATAAAAATGCACATCTCCCTAAATGGTGTCATTTTCTTCACAGTATCTGCTCTCTCACGTCATTTATCTCTACCTTTGCTGTTCTCCCTCCTTGTCTTTCTCTCAACTTTCTCCATCCTCCCCATCGCCTCCCTCTTTTCTTGCCCAATCGTCTCCCCGTCTGTCCCTGTTGGGCCTCCTCCCTGCTCCTACCTTGAGCAAGGACAGCGGCCTTGATGTCTGGCGCTGCTCTTGTTTGGCTCTGATTTCCAGAGGGGCTAGAGCCGAGCCAGAGCGAACTTTACCTGCCTTGCTCACCTTTAAAACGGCCAATCGTAGTCCCAGACAAGATGTACCCCTTCCTGCTTTTCAGTATCGTTTGTCTTGCCTTTCTCTGCTTCTGGAGTATTTCTGTCTGTCCCCCCTTCTGTGGGCCTTATTCACAGAAGCGTCTTATAATGGCAAAGCCCTATTGGAAAACGTTCTGTGAATCAGGGCCTGTGTCTCTTGCGTGTGCATTTGAGTCCATTCCACAAGTGCCAGTAAGTCCACTTGAAAGGCGCCAGTTGCATTCTGGAGAGGAGGAATAGCTCAGGGGCAACAAGTTTGTCTTGGAAGCAAGATAATGCGGCGCAGTACAGGTGTGAATCTCGATCCCGCGCTTAGAAACCACTTCCTGGCATTAAGTGCGTTATAAATGAGCAATGAAATAAAAAATGGATACATTCTATAGGTGCAGTAAAGCTTCTCTCATGGAAAGAACTTTAGTTCTCTTTTCTGGATAATTCTGCAAGAGCACTGTGACATCAAATCTACCCTCCTCACGGTCACGCTCCGGAACAAAACAAGCTATAATGTTCTCATTGGCGGTTGTGTATGTCATGCTCTTCCTTTGAGTCAGTCCTTGCTCCTCTAATCACCTTTTCTATTTTGCACCTGCCTGCATTCCTTTCACCTTTCCTCCATTGCTCCTGATCTGCTTCTCCTACTATCCGACTTTACTTAGGTTCAGGTTCTGGGTTAGTTCTGCAGGTGTTTTTCCTCTGTATCCACTGCAGCCTCTCTAACACTCAGGGTTGGGGGTGGGCGGAGCAAACCAAGGGGCACAAATACAACAAGGTGGCAAGGGCACATCAGGCCAAACTGGTTTAAGTAAACCTACATTTGACCAAGCTGGTTGAAAGAAGTGACATTATGTAAGTTCAGAGTAGATTTAAGATGATAAACCTTTTGCTCCAAGATAATATACACCCTAGAAATGAACTAATGTTCAAACGTTGCAAAAAGGCCAGCAAAGATATTTCCAAAGCCATTAAGTCTTACAAGTGTTTTACTGTCAGATTGTCATTCAATACAATTCATCATCATGTGCTCCTCTAGCTTTGAAACAGTGAAGAAACACCCCCCCGGACCCCTCATGTTTCCCTTTCATCAGGTACTTTAATGATTAAACAGTATTGTGTTGTTTTACCAACAGGTGTTTGCTCGAAGTGATTTTCATCGAAACAATTACTTTGAAAAAACTCATTTAAATATGTAAGGGGTAACGAGTTAAAAGGGGTGGGGAAGGGGTTGGGGTAGGGACAATAGTATAGGGAAGGGGTGGATTATGGGGGAACCCACAACATTAAAAAACAAATTCTATGAGTTTTTTTAAAGTAATTTCTTCGAAAATAATTACTTCAAAAAAACTGTTGTCGTCAAAGGGACATAGAGCAAATTAAATCCACAGCACCCTGGATGGCACCTTAGCCAAAAGTACACATCACAACTTCAACATGACAATTCAACTGCCATCCTTACAGTGCACACTCAGTGATTCAAATCATTACAATGTTCCATCTAACTCTGAAGTTTAATAATATTAATAATATTACGTTTTTAGCTAGTGTTCTTGGCAGATACCTATCTCATTTAAGTGATGTAATAAGTGTTATTTTAACCTACATTGATGGTAATGTAAAATAATGTAAAGTGGTCTTGCATAAAGCATCTCTGACATTTGTGGTGGGCTTGTGGCATGTGGTTGTGTCAAAACAAAAGAGGGTCTGGTCATAAGGGAGAGGCAGGTAGTAAACACGTGGCGTACATGAGTGCGGGACGGAAGTACCAAGTCCTGAGTGCTGGTGTGGTGCTGGTGTGGTGCTGGTGTGGTTCTATGTGGTTTGTGGCATTCATACTAGGGTATGTGTACTATTTGGAAGGAAACACTCAAGGTCTACTAGATGACAGCACCGGGACACTGGGAGCGCCCCTAGCGGAGCACAGTGTGTGATGGAGCTGAAGATGTCGCATGCCGTGCAATGAGATTTCCGATGCTCCCCAAGGTTCCTTTGTTTGAGATGGTCTTGCAGGTATAAATCTTCCCTGTGTCTTATTTTAATTCTGTGTAGTTTAAAGGTGATAGTAGATTGAAAGGTTGCAAAGAGAGATGTTTTCTTGGACTCTTGATTCAACCTATCAGAATATTAACGTTATACTGCATTGGTAGAGTTCAGGCTGTGTTTCCATCCATCTTGGTGAGGTGTTGGTACTGTTCTGTGTTCTATTTTATGATGACTGTGGGGTGGTGTCAGTGTCTTATGTGTGACATGGAAAAACATTGGGGAGTCTGAACCGGTTCTTATCGCCACTGTGTTCTTGATTTATGTGTTTTGCACAGGCATGTTGCACATATCAGTGAACCTGAACCGAATGGGTCAGTCTCTATTTCGTCCTGTTTGCGAGCATAGTGCTGTGATCAGTCTTGGTGTACAGATTTTTGATGTCTATTATGCTTTTCAAATCTGAGAGGTCAATCCCTTGGGAGCGGCAGGAGCATGGTGGCTCATCTGCATGCCGGGGGGATAGCTCAGTGGCAACGTGCTCACCTTGGAAGCAAGACAACGTGAAGCAACAGAGGTTCAATCCCCGGGTCCGTGCTGAGAAACCTCAGGGTTTTAAGCGCGTTATAAATACCTATCATATCATATCATGCTTCTAGTGACTCTTACAGCAGCAACTTCTGGTGGAGAGAGGTTGGAAATTCTGCCCAGCCTGTAGACTGTGTCAATCTAGTTTATATGTTGCAATCTAGTGAACAGCCACCTTTTGGGAGATCTTTCAAAGACTGTCATCTGTCGCCTGGGCATTGTGTTACACTTGTTAGTTCACAGGAACAAAAAAAGGAGGATCTTGAAGGTTCTCAGTTCATTAACTCCTGACAGATTAAAGGTGAAGCCCACTCTTGGCAGAATTCACGGATGTCTGAGGCGATGGCTTACTTAGTGTGAAATCATGCAGCCAGATATCCTCTTGCTTTGATAAAATCTGCCCATGCTGCCCTGCAATGCAATCCCTATACTCACTTCCAATGAAGAGTGAAGGCTCAGATCTGCTCATGCTGCCCTGCGCTGCAATCCCTATACTCACTTCCAATGAAGAGTGAAGGCTCAGATCTGCTCATGCTGCCCTGCGCTGCAATCCCTATACTCACTTCCAATGGAGAGTGAAGGCTCAGATCTGCTCATGCTGCCCTGCGCTGCAATCCCTATACTCACTTCCAATGAAGAGTGAAGGCTCAGATCTGCTCATGCTGCCCTGCGCTGCAATCCCTATACTCACTTCCAATGAAGAGTGAAGGCTCAGATCTGCCATGCTGCCCTGCGCTGCAATCCCTATACTCACTTCCAATGAAGAGTGAAGGCTCAGATCTGCCATGCTGCCCTGCGCTGCAATCCCTATACTCACTTCCAATGAAGAGTGAAGGCTCAGATCTGCCATGCTGCCCTGCGCTGCAATCCCTATACTCACTTCCAATGAAGAGTGAAGGCTCAGATCTGCCATGCTGCCCTGCGCTGCAATCCCTATACCCACTTCCAATGAAGAGTGAAGGCTCAGATCTGCTCATGCTGCCCTGCGCTGCAATCCCTATACCCACTTCCAATGGAGAGTGAAGGCTCAGATCTGCTCATGCTGCCCTGCGCTGCAATCCCTATACCCACTTCCAATGAAGAGTGAAGGCTCAGATCAGCTCATGCTGCCCTGCGCTGCAATCCCTATACTCACTTCCAATGGAGAGTGAAGGCTCAGATCTGCTCATGCTGCCTTGCACTGCAATCCCTATACTCACTTCCAATGGAGAGTGAAGGCTCAGATCTGCTCATGCTGCCTTGCACTGCAATCCCTATACTCACTTCCAATGAAGAGTGAAGGCTCAGATCAGCTCATGCTGCCTTGCACTGCAATCACTATACTCACTTCCAATGAAGAGTGAAGGCTCAGATCAGCTCATGCTGCCTTGCACTGCAATCCCTATACTCACTTCCAATGGAGCGTGAAGGCTCAGATCAGCTCATGCTGCCTTGCACTGCAATCACTATACTCACTTCCAATGGAGAGTGAAGGCTCAGATCTGCTCATGCTGCCCTGCACTGCAATCCCTATACTCACTTCCAATGGAGAGTGAAGGCTCAGATCAGCTCATGCTGCCCTGCACTGCAATCCCTATACTCACTTCCAATGGAGAGTGAAGGCTCAGATCTGCTCATGCTGCCTTGCACTGCAATCCCTATACTCACTTCCAATGAAGAGTGAAGGCTCAGATCAGCTCATGCTGCCTTGCACTGCAATCTCTATACTCACTTCCAATGAAGAGTGAAGGCTCAGATCAGCTCATGCTGCCCTGCACTGCAATCCCTATACTCACTTCCAATGAAGAGTGAAGGCTCAGATCTGCCATGCTGCCCTGCACTGCAATCCCTATACTCACTTCCAATGAAGAGTGAAGGCTCAGATCTGCCATGCTGCCCTGCACTGCAATCCCTATACTCACTTCCAATGAAGAGTGAAGGCTCAGATCTGCTCATGCTGCCCTGCACTGCAATCCCTATACCCACTTCCAATGGAGAGTGAAGGCTCAGATCAGTTCATGCTGCCCTGCACTGCAATCCCTATACTCACTTCCAATGGAGAGTGAAGGCTCAGCTTTCAAACTTTAGGTTTGACTAACTCACAGATAATATGGACGTACACTGTGAAAGGAAAAACTACTCTGGCATCATTCAAGCATAAACATTTTGGAGGCTGTCTTGGGTATATTTTGATTAGCTGCATGGGAAAGAATGTTGACAAATTTTGGAATTATTGAGGCGAGTGACGTCAGCGGGAGGATAGGGCGAGAAGGGTAAGGTGTAGGTTTGGATGTAGTTTGCCATTTCTGTACCTCTTCTGTGCCCTGTACTAAACCTAAAATGTTCTGTTTCGAGGGGAGCACTTGCATTCATCCTGCCTGGGCAGCAATTACTATTATCTTCTGTTAGCTGGCCCTCCTACCCTCAGACTACACCTGAAGGTTTGTAGTTGTGTGTCATTGGATGGGGGGGCACTAGAGTGACAACATAACTACATGTCACTGAGACACATTTCTTCCAGCCCCTTTTTACTCCAGTGAATATCTCGAAAGCAATGGGGGAATGGCAACGGGGGCACAGGGCTAACCCACTGCTGCTTTATTACATGAGATATAATAATATGCAGAAAGAAAGCTGTTGATTTGAGCCCTGCAGGGGCTCACATGTCCAAGTCTTTGCTTTCAGCGGTCGGGGAAGAAAATAAAATGTCAGTGCATTTTAAAAGATGGTATGCACCAAATTGAAATATAAAAATGTAATACTGATTAAGGAATCAAATGAATATGAATGCTGCTATGTTCGTTAGGCCGGGCCAATATAACATTGCTCTGACCTGGTTATAGAAGGAACTCCGTGTATCAGAGATGTCGTCAGGCTTAGTACGGTAGTTGCCTGTCTGTTTCCATTTCCTTCCCACTCTCCCCCTCCCTTCCTTATCTATGTCTTAGCTCTTGCTCTATCTGAAATGTCGCCAGACCGAGTACGATAGTTAATTTCACATCCTTACTGTTCATAGCCTGTAAGAATGTCATTGTATTTTCCCTTGTTTCCTCCCTTGCCTTGAAGCGCTTTGAAACCCATTGTGTATAGGCGCTATATAAATAGACTATCATATCACATCTGTGAGATACCCTCTCCTTTGCATGTATTTTGACTTGACACACCAAAGCGAGAACTTTCAACATTATAATAGGCCCATTTGAAACTTGATGACACTGCTTTGTAGTTGAAACTAGATAAAGCTGCAATATATTTTTTGCAACTAAATGCAGCTGCACAATCCATGTGGGCCTCCCCACATGAGAGCAGAAGGAATGACAGGATTATGGCTTCCCCTTTGAAATGCGTAGGATTAGCAGGAAGATGCATGTTCACTTCCTAGAACTGTCTTAATGATGCCCTTTGTATCCGCCTCTCTATCTATCTATCTATCTATCTATCTATCTATCTATCTATCTATCTGTTTATAGAGTGCCAAAGCCCTCGGGCATATCATAGGATTATAGGATTAATTGTGTCTAGAAAGTTATAAGAACTGCTGTGCTTTGGGCGGGGCATGTTTAGTCTAGGAATTGCTTGTGACGACCTGTCCGTTTGCTGCTTTGCTGACTTTGCAATTGACGTTTACAAACCTATCTTGATTGGAGTGTGTGTCGATGTATTTTTCCGTGTCAAGTGGTGTTGAGGGACGCTCGATTCATTGATGTGCGCCAAAACCCGAGAACCGATGGACGAACTCTTCAGCAGTCATCGGGGGCACATACCGTAGAAGGTAAGATGATTGTCTGAATGGTTTGGTAAACGGATTTAATGTGTTGCTATGCATTGTCGTGCTTTATCTGCTGTCTCTGATAACACTCTGGTAAAAACAAATTCGAAGGGACGTATCTGTTCAAATTACTGTCTGGTTAAAGAAGAATGGATGGCCTCTGTATCTACTGAAACAGAATTACATTTTAACAAAAATGTCTAAGCACTTGTAACCAGAGGCGTTGCTAGGGGACGGACGAAGGGGGCTATAGCCCCGGGTCTTTTGGTTGTAGCCCCGGATAGAAGCTCAGGAACTACAACAAAAATACTAGCTAGCCCCGAGTCCCGCCAGTCCCGACATTAGCTTAGCCCCTGATCTTTTCCAGACCTAGCAACACCCCTGCTTGCAACCATATACGACATAGAAAATAATGAATTCTAGTGTAGGGAGACAAATTAGAAATTCTTATACGAATGATATTTGAATGAATGCGATGAAAAAAATATTGCATGCAACATTCGTTTTATGTCTGTCACCGGCCTCCCTACCCTGACTGTGAATTTGTGTTTAATAGACACGTGGCTTGCAATGGATTCCCTGCAGCTACCTTTCATTTTCAAGTCGGTCTTGGGAGGATAGCTCAGCAGTAACGTGCTAGGCTTGGAAACAAGACGACATAGAGCAACACAGGTTCGATCCCCGGGTCCACGCTTAGAAACCTCTGGGTATTAAGCACGTTATAAATAACGAATCATATCACATCAAGTCCTCCTCTCCTAGAAACAAAACGGATCAGGCGTTATTTTCACCTCCTCTGTCCTTACCATGTGTTACTTCCATACCCTTTCTCTGGACTGCAAAATAGGTAAAAAGACAATGTGAATCCAAATCCTGTGCATTGAAAGACAACCAAGAAAAGCTTCAGGACCAATAAAAAGAACTAAAATCTGAATGATCGTATCTAGAAGTTCATGGAAACAGGAATGGTTATAATAGATTGTGTCCAGTCCTGCAAGGAGTACCCACACTGAAAGAACATCCCGAAGAAATATTGTACTATACAATCTCACCATTTCGAATGTTATATCTGATCTGAGAGCTGAAGAGATTCAGGCATCTACTTCAAGTCCAACATTGCATCAAGATGACCAGAGTCTGACCCAAAGCCCAGATTCAACCCTAAGTGAACCACCATCATACCGTCAATTCACACATATACGATCACTGAGAGGCTACACATGATCACTGTCGACTATTGATACCTTACGCGACCATTGGCTACTGTCCAAATCTTTGGGTTCCCCATCCACTGGCTTCTCCATGACTTTTGAACCCGCCACCCGAAAAGGGCACTGACATATTCTCATTAGGACAACTACCGGGGGAGGAAATGCTTTAGTTAATGTGCACGCACCATGGAGCTCCACGGACTTATTTAATATTGTCTCAAGATTCCCAAGATTTGTGAAGACCTTGCTAAAATTCAACAAGTTATAATAGATTGTTATGAACCTAAATGCACTGACCTTAACCAGTTACTGAGAACTGTTGTGCCACCTGATAAATTCATGCTGTTAAAACAAAAATGTAACTAACCAGCACAAGAACCCTTTGCGCAAGATTTAAAAACTTTTACTGAGAGATTGGTTCAGTCGAACTTTGATATCTGTGCAAAAAAACGGATTGGTCCAAAATAAATGCTTGTAAACAAGTGAAGTGTGAAAACCCTGCAGACTATCTTAAAGAACTAAAAAAGTGCTTTGATCAATATTCCGAAATTCCAAACACCAAACTCATGGCTCTGCAAGCCATACTGTCACAATGTATTATGGGACTCCATTCTAAACCGGAAGATGGAATTCAATCAATACCAATTTTGCTGGATGTTATCGTTTAAAACATGGACCTAGCTACAAAGCAGTGGAGTGCTGTAGATGGTGTGAGTAGCCAGCGGTTGGACGGGCATATTTTAACAGTAGCGCATTACTGTGATTTGCGGTCTGTGCATCCATTGGGATTAGTCTTCGGCTGGGTGTTGTTGAAAAAGCCACGTTTTGTAGAAATTTGTAAAATTGAAGAATTCAGGCATTCTGAGCCAATACCTGGATCGAGTTCCAGAGGGTGCGTGACAAGAGAAGGATTGTTTGCGGGTCCTCTTTTTGCGGACGAGTTGTGATTCAAGCCGGTTAGTAGATTTTCTGCGCTTGGAGCGTGTGCCACCAGATATCTAGAGCTTAGCCACCAGGTACGCTTGTGTACTACTTGTGACTGCTTTGTAGATAATACATAGAGTCTTTAACAGAATCCTGCCTGGGAGAGGAAGCCAATGTAGTTTGCGTAAGACAGGGCTGATTCTGTCAAATTTCATTGCACCCTAAAAAACAAGCTGCAGCATGGTGAACCTCTTTTAGGTGAGCGGAGTGAGCGGCTGGAAACCCTTTCAGGAGGGCTTTTCCCCATTGATGCGCAAGACCACAAGGGCCTGCACTGCGTTCTGGAGGTCCTGTGGCAGGATGAAGGGTTGGGATTTGGAGCAAGGCCATTTGGGCCTTCTTGAATATGTGTTTTGGGTAGAACAGGCTGCTATCAATGGTGAAACCTAAAGAGTTTGCTGAATCTGAGAGTTGCGGATCAAATCCTTCTAGGCTCTTATCATTGAGCCATTGCTGGACAAGTTGTTGTTAGCAGGGGGGGGCAGATGAGGACGAATTCGGTCTTGGGCGGGTTCAGTTTGAGGTAGGCAGTTTGCATTCAGAGTGCCAACTGCTGCTGAAAATTCCACGTTTTCAGAAAGTTCACATAGGGGGCTGGTTGTTTTTAGTGCTGTACCCCACACTTTGGAATACTTTTCCCTTCAATCTGCGGGTGATGGCAGGGTACCTGCAGTTTCTAAAAACCCTAAAAATACACCTTTTTATGTAGGCCCATGGTTTTGGAATTCACCAGTGTGCCTCCTTAGTGCCTAGATGCCCTTGGGCCATAGTTTGCGCTCTACAAATCCTGTAAATCACATTACATTTCAGTTGACATCCAGTACTAGATAATGGCTATGCAATCGCAGAGACAACTGATGTCCTTTGGGCTTTTTTCTTTCACATCCACGCATTAGTGCATGGCTACATTGGGATCTTTGAACAGTGTGCCCAGAGTCTCCATCTAAAGGTTGAAATGGATCAGTAACAGGATGGTGCTTTCGGGGGACTATGCAGGAGACTGAGAGTCGATTAGAATGGAACGTGTTCATCTGAGCAGCCTGGTTTCTGTCAGAGAGGTAGGAGGTCAACCAATATATGACAGTGCCAGAGAATTCCTTCCTGTCAGCAAGGAGGGATAGGAGGATGCAGTGGTGAATGGTGTCGAATGCAGCCAAGCAATCAAGGAAAGCGGGGAGGTGTGAGTCGCCCTTACGCATGATTTGAATTTGGAGGGCATCATCCACCACCTTGATGGTAGCCGTCTCAATGCTACATTTTGTGTGGAACCCCAATTAATAGTCGTTAAGTAGTGTTGTTGTTTGATCCTAGAGAGCAGTTGTGTAGCAATTACTTCTTCCAAGTTTTTGCCAATAAGCACAAGAAGAGAACTTTGCTCCTGTTAGAGGCTGCCGCGATGGTGGGAGAGTAGTAAGAAGCTTTCACATCAGTAATCAGAATCCTACGGTTCACGCAGTGAGATTTGAGGTTGGTGAGATCTCCAGGGTCATGGATTTTGCACCACTGTTTCTTTAGGGCTCTGATTGAGAGTTTGTTGGAGGCTAGCTCGGGGGTATACCAAAGGGCAGATGGTTTGGTTTTGGCATGACATTTTTTAAGGGGACCCTGCACTGGTCTCCACCAGTTTCATAACAGAGTTGTTGAATAATTCTAGGAGGACTGAGGCCTTCCCTGTGGGATCGGGCCTGCACAGGTGGTGAGGGGGTAGATGCAAAGAAAGTCTAGGGTGTTGCCTTTGTTATATGTGGGGGAGAACACTATGTGTATTAGATCCCTGGATCCGGTCAGTGCAAAAAGCGTGCTTCGAATTTGTTTGTCGTGTGAGACTCAGGAAGGTTAAAATCTCTGAGAAAGACGTTGTTAGTGTGTACTAATTTGGCAGTAGTTGCAGATGTCGGCAATGAAAGAGTCACTCCTGTGAGCATTCCTTGTGAGTTAAAGGGAGCTTTTTCTGGGAGAGGAGATGATGAGGCATGGCCAATCGCTCCTGTCGATGATTGCCAATCCACCTCCGGCCCTTTCTGGCCTATCAGCATGCTGGATGAAGTATAGTTTGGTATGGTCCAGCACTTTTTAAGGGCAAAACATATCACCTCAATCTGGAGGCATCATGGCGCTAAACCAAGTGGGCCTAAGAGTCCCAAGCATACAGAGAAATGAAAAACGTTGGCAAGGATTGACGCTAGCTCTGGGCCCCACAGTGCTTTTGGATGAGGCAAAGGCTTAGGTCTGTACAGTAGGGGCTTGGGGGGAGGGGTACAGAGGGTTCAGGGGTGTCACTAGGGACCATTATGCAGGGAGGGTAGTGTACATTTTTACTCTAGAATGCATGGGGCGCTAAACACCATCTTGGATTATAGCTGCCATTTTAAAATCAAGGCCTAGCATTTCACTGCAATTAGGACCGCACGACCCAAGGCATAGTTGGGAAAGTAGGTGATTGCATGCGAGAATAGGTCTTTGCATGGGCACAGGTGAGACAGACCAAGGTTGCAGAGATTCACAGACCTTCCATTGTCTCATGGTGCCAGGGTTCGTATTCCAGAAGGAATGTGCCCTGCAAGGTCACAAATGGGTTGAAAGCTCTCTGTTAAAAGCTATCCCACGAGAAGGAGGGCACAAGCCTCCGACCTTCCCTGTTTCAACTCTTAAGTAGTAGCATTTAAATGCACCATCCCAAGACCCCCAGCATTCCAAAATGCCAGCCAGTCTCAGACCACCGACCATAAAACTGTTAGACACACGATTGATCAGAAAAGAACAGAAAGCAGGGACCAGTTGTCTTCACCATAGGTCACGTGATTTGTTCTGCGAGGTGCCAGGAGGGATAAAGAACGTAGCTAAAACGAGGGGGGGAAGCTTTGTGAGGGCGCCAATGTGTCTGGAATTGAGTTGTAACTAGTTAGAAGCGATGGCTTCAAGGTCTCTTCTTAGCCCATATCTGCAGTACCAGGTGCATGGTAGGTCAGAGATAGAGAATGTACTATTTTTTCTTTGCCTAATGAGCAATTAATTGTAACTTTGTGTCTGCAGACGTGTAAGGAGGAGCCCACGTGGAACAAGATGGACAGACAGGGCTGGGACCAATAGCGTGGCATCCCATATGTCGCAGGTAACCTATGTATAGAGTCGCATCAAACAGCCCTTTGGGTTTACACCCTATGTAAATGACGTCACTGATGACGCTGTGTGTCTTTGTAAAATGTTGCCCGTACTACTTTTGGCAGAACGTTCAATGGCAGCAGAACTCTTTGCTGGCGCAATTCTAGTATTGTAGAAATAAAACTTTGTTTTCCTTGCAAAAGATGTGGTGGGCTTTTTACCCTAGTGGGATGTATTTTTTTTTGTGTGAGCGTTGAGGAGCATTTCTACAAAACCCAGTAGCCTGGGAGAAGGAGGACGTTGAAAACACAGGGGACTATGGGGTAAACCATGTTTTGGTGATGTAGAGGGCATCACGGTTGTTGGGCAAGATGGAGTTAGCAGTCGCTGCGGCGTGAGCGACTACAGATCAACCATTGAGCGTGCCAGTCTCCACCTTTTACGGCAGTGGAGCACTTACCTCAATCCCGTCTGCTTGTATTGCAGAGCCCTGTCTTTTGTTGTCACAGCCTTAGACCTATTTCCCGTAGTCCTGTAAACATGACTCCCTCCTTTCCGGCCTTCAAGTGTGCCGCCAAGTCACAGCTCTGCTTGACAGCTATCTCTTGCAGTAGGGGGTCTGAACAGGCCTGGCATGTGGTGCAAAAGCGAACCCCTCAGAAATGCACTGTATGTGCTATTGGCCAATGGCCAGGACATTGCATCCCAGAAATGCATACACTATCATGGCCACATTCCACTGAGAATAAGAGCCGGCTGGGCAGCACTTTTCAAGCCAGCACGCATTCCAAGCCTGTAGATGCACAGCCCAGTAAAACCAACCGAGCGCAAGCCGAAAAACAATATTGTCATTAAATCATGTTACACCCATAGAGAAAGAAATCTGTATGAGAATGCCAGGCACCAACATGCCATTACAACAATAGCTGCAGATTGAGAATAGCAACTGCTGTAGGCATAACCCACAGAGTGCAGTAGCAGGGCGGGGATATGACATATGCTGTGTTCTTCAACACAATGCACGCCAATGCTCCAGTCGCTTCCAGACACCCTACCCACTGGAATGCTATTAGAGGCCATTTTGATTACTGGGTTTGCGAAAGAATGTTATCTTGGGCACCTCTCAGCCCCACAGCTCCTTGGTGTGCAGCTTTGAAGCTGGTCGAGGCATCCATACCTCATGCCAGAACAGCACAGAGACTCACGCTTTGGAAATCTGCACGTGCTGCTGCACACCGCGGGCATTGGCTAATGAATGCAGATCTGTGGACAGGGGCGAAGAGTTAATGAAAGAAAATCGGATCGGACTCAATATATTTGGCGTAGCGTCACAGCACTGTGAGGCATTGTGGCGTTGATCACATGAACACTCATTTTAGTATCAGGGATTAGGTAGGGATGTCATTTGGGGATGTCCAGGGGTTGCACCTGAGACCCCTGACGTCTACCTTGCTACCCCTAAAATAAAACATAAAAAATCTTTTTTTTTACATTCACGCTCCTGGGCTGTGGCCAGTGCAATGTGGCTCTTTGTTTCTGGTGTGGCTGTCATTTTTGTTGAGGCCTCTTAAAAAAAACAGGGGGTTCCACAAGTGCAACACTTTGAGCAGCGACCCCCCAAGTAAGAAAGAATAGGAATCACAAATTGTCTTTCTGGAATTCTATACAATAATTGCTGGACTCATTAAAGGGTTGAAAGGTTGTGTTCTATCACTTTCCATAATGTCATTTCGGGTTGGGGTCAAATAAGGTCAAGGGTCATGTGATGTCACGTCCACTACCCCCAGCATTTTGGTGAAATGACGTCCCTCGGATTAGTCACCCACCCAATCAGAACATCCTGTCTCATTGGCACAATGTTAAATCGAAATTCAATGCCGGTTCATCAATGAATCATGCAAGTAAATAACAGACATAGAAGATGTTTAGTTTTTACTTGTGATTTTCAGAAATGCATAAGTAACCTTGTTCACAAAGGTGACCTGAACAGGCAGCTGCACAGGGGGCTGCACACCAGCAGAAATTATGTGCTGGACAGCCCGTTTTACATAGTCTCTAGGAGTTCATTGCACAGTGGTAGGCCTCTTACTGCCAAATGTTAAAAAAAATGCAAACAAAATACACAAAAGAGTCAGCAATGACCCTCTCGTGCATTGCACATCCCTGCGCCTCTGATATCCACACGGTGATGCTAAAATGTTCCCTCATTTTAAGCAGCATAACCATTATAAATTCGGATGCTCGTTTAAATGCAAAAAACTCCCCCCTTCATCATCATGATTTGCATATTTCTGCCTGTGGGGTGGGACGGCAAAGGGCAACTATGCGTGCACATCTATAATGCACTGCTGTCGCTTGTGAAATAGGCGCCATTTTTTCTGGTACAAATGAAGTGAGTGGGTGCTCCCATTCGATCATTAGGACCGGAAACAGTTCCCGAATAAGGCCCATTATGTGCAATTCTTTCTTATACATGCTTTGGTGCGATCTATTGGAACTGTTGCTATTTCCTAGACTGCAGTATTGATGAAGGTTAGCGTCCGGACATCCCCAAAGAGCAAACTGTTCAAGTGAAACAGCACTGCTCTGACGCCCTACATCACGCGGGCGAGCCTACATTCCCCTGCTCTGCCCACCCCTCTTTTAGGACATGCGCTTTAGCGTTGCATGCTTTCCACAGTAAAGTCATCTAGCAACGCTCCATCGTTGCATATCAAGGAGTGGGCTAAATAACCAGGAACCATACGCAGTCCAGGCTGCACACCCTCCTGCACAGCCAGCACTAACACTCTCGCAGCACCATGATCGAGAACATGGCTGATCACCACCACTCTCGCAGCACCATGATCGAGAACATGGCTGATCACCACCACTCTCGCAGCACCATGATCGAGAACATGGGTGATCACCACCACTCTCGAGCCCTATGATCGAGAACATAGCTGATCACCACCACTCTCCAGCACCATGATCGAGAACATGGCTGATCACCCCCCATGATCGAGAACATAGCTGATCACCACCACTCTCCAGCACCATGATCGAAAACATGGCTGATCACCGCCACTCTTGCAGCACCATGATCGAGAACATGGCTGATCACCACCACTCTCACAGCACCATGATCGAGAACATGGCTGATCACCACCACTCTCCAGCACCATGATCGAGAACATGGCTGATCACCACCACTCTCCAGCAACATGATCGAGAACATGGCTGATCACCACCATTCTCGAGCCCCATGATCGAGAACATGGCTGATCACAACCACTCTCACAGCACCATGATCGAGAACATGGGTGATCACCACCACTCTCGAGCCCTATGATCGAGAACATAGCTGATCACCACCACTCTCCAGCACCATGATCGAGAACATGGCTGATCACCACCACTCTCGAGCCCCATGATCGAGAACATGGCTGATCACCACCACTCTCGCAGCACCATGATCGAGAACATGGCTGATCACCACGACTCTCGAGCCCCATGATCGAGAACATAGCTGATCACCACCACTCTCCAGCACCATGATCGAAAACATGGCTGATCACCACCACTCTTGCAGCACCATGATCGAGAACATGGCTGATCACCACCACTCTCACAGCACCATGATCGAGAACATGGCTGATCACCACCACTCTCCAGCACCATGATCGAGAACATGGCTGATCACCACCACTCTCGCAGCACCATGATCGAGCACCATGATCGAGAACATGGCTGATCACCACCACTCTCCAGCACCATGATCGAGAACATGGCTGATCACCACCATTCTCCAGCACCATGATCGAGAAGATGGCTTATCACCACTACTCTCGCAGCACCATAATCGAGAACATGGCGGATCACCACCACGCATGACATCCCATACTGAGGCACTCCCGTGACACATGTTTCACAGCCTCGAAACCCTCCCAGATGAACGCCTGGCGGGATAGACTCTGCGTGCCACTGTCAGGCTCCTTTTGCTGTGGCACTGGGATGCCTTGGGTGCAGCAGTGAGACCATTGAACCGCACTACACCTCAATCAGACAATTGGAACACATTTCTGGATCTCATGCAGAACACCCGGCATACCCACACTCCAAGCAAACACTCTTCCACTCACACTCAGAGGCGACATCCGATAATGCTCACAGACCTGCCCACAGCACTAACAGGCCACAACAGTGATGGGTGTGTGCTGTAAAAATATCATTTGGAACAAACGGAAGGGGTTCCCCAAAATTACCTATCACTCCGGAGAAAATATGAACAAAACAAAAATGGGGGCGTGAAGGGTCTGTCTAAATATAAATCAATCTTAAATATAAAGCTGCAAAAGGTAGCTATTCAAAACAATCAAGACCACATGTCGAAGTCACGTGTGGGTTTCAAGGATTTTAATAACACATCTCATATCAGTCCAAAATAACAGTGCAAAAAGGCCTCGTAAAATACATATATAAATAAAACGACATATAACAAGAGGTAGAAATAGTCCCAGTGCAAATAACTGGCCATGAATGCCTAATACATTACATACAAAAAAAAATCATTAGAGAGACAACATATATACACACACACACACACACACATATATATATATATATATATATATATATATATATATATATATATATATATATATATATATATATATATATATATAGAGCGAGAGAGAGAGAGACAGAGAGACAGAGAGGGAGAAAGAACACTTCTGTTCCTCAAAAGGGATGGCGCACACAGGAATAAGAAACTCCAGGAAATTTGCCTAAAAAATAAAGTTACCAAACTGCAAAACCATCCATAAGATCTTCAGTTTTAATCAGACATGCAGTCAAACAAGGAAAGAAACATGGTAACATGGCACCCGCTACTTCATCACGTACATTTTACAAGTTACACAGTAAGGCTTAAAATACTTCTGTACAGTCTCTATGGTTTCCTTTTCCTCTTGTCCTGTTTTCCTTTTTGTGCTTTTTTCCTTTTTTGATGTTTTTGCCCATAGCCGCTTCATTGAGGGCTATGTACTCAATTTTATATAGTCAAATGCGGCTGCCATTTTGGAATTGTTATATATATAAATATATATGTATATGTTAAAAAAAACGAGAAAAAAAGAACACTTCTGTTCCTCAAAAGGGATGGCATACATGGGAACAAGAAACTCCAGGAAATTAGCCTAAAAAATAAAGCTGCCAAACTGCAAAACCATCCATAAGATCTTCAGTTTTAATCAGACATGCAGTCAAACAAGGAAAGAAACACGGTACAACGTGTTTCGTAGTGCACCCGCTACTTGATCACATACATTTTATAAGTTACACAGTAATGCTTAAAATACTTCCGAACAGTCTCTATGGTTTCCTTTTCCTGTTGTCCTTTTTTCCTTTTTGTGCTTTTTTTCTTTTTTGATTTTTTTTTATACTCAATTTTATATAGTCGAATGCTGCCGCCATTTTGGAAAAGGTTTCCGTGGTGGAAGAAGAATGTGAGAATAGAGTATATCAGTCATATTAATTGAATTGCAGCACAGAGATGGATACAATATTCCATCAGATATTGACAAAGACCGCCTGTACTCACATTGAAGCCACTCGTATTTTGTGCCATGATTTTATCCTTCACTAATGCTCAACGTTTTGTAGGTAATAAATATCTATCCTGCTGGGATATTGTGGCGTTTTGGCAGGGTGTCCAAATGAATCGCAATAAAGTGCTAACATGATGATGTCATGTAATTTAAACCCTTATTGTGTGGCGTTTTGAAGCAACATTTGTTTTTGCAGGAGACAACATCCAATAAAGTATCCAATGCTCTGAAATAAAGCGCATAGTGCAATTCCTTAAAGCGGCAGTACAATTAAACTGTCATTGTTGAACAATATATAGAGAACAAGGTGCCGTCCATTTTAAACAATCACAACTTATTCCAAAGTGCATGGTGCTCACCATTAAGTGCATAGTGTGTACTTATTCCAGCTCATTTGGGCATTATATCTAGGCATATCGCAATAAGTTGCCAACATGATGACATCATACAATTAGAACCTCTATTATGTGGCGTTGTGGACATCATGTTACATTTACCAGAAACAACATTTAATAAGATGTCCTATGATCCGGGATAAAGTGCAAAATGCAGTTCCTTAGAATAGCAATGCAGTTAATTGTTCAATATTGGGCAATATATACAGAGCAAAATACCATACATTTTCAACAATCACAATCAATTGTGAAATATCTGATGCTCACAATAAAGTGCATAGTGCATATTCATTCCAGCTCATTGGATCATTGAGCCACTTACAGACGAAAACGCCTGAAGCCTTTGTGTTTGTTTTACTCCCATATTTGTGTAGAGTGCAAGGTACATGCCAATAAAACTCCAATTTGATAAAGAGATTTGCTCATCATGAGGCAATAAAGTGCATAGTGCATGAAAGTTCTTGTTCCTTCCACAAAATATTGTGTCAAAAAAGCCCTATTGCACATAGCTCGGATATATGCACGGATAAAGAAAAACACATATAGAGAAAGGAAATCAAGAGGAAAAAATAAATAAAAAAGAAAGAAAAGAAACCTAAACATATCCAGTATTTCACATTCCACATAAAGGTGCTCAGCTCAGTATATATACCCTATACCGGTATTTGTCAGTTTGTGCACAACCACCATAGCCATAGAAACAGTAATAAAGGTATCTTAAAGGAACTTCACAAAAAAGCTTTATAACGGAGAAAAAACATTCTAAAAAACATTCCAAAAATCCATAAACAATAACACTAATAAGCCCAAGAGTTAAGTTCACAAATTAGGAGAGATAAGGAACAATAGAAGGGATGGGCCATCAACTAAGGTGGCAATTAATCTGACATGAAAGACATACAGGAACAGGAAGTGACAAGTCATCTGTTTTCATATTCATTGGGCTTGTTGGACTTTATGGACTCGAACACAAATGTTTGTCTAGATCACCAGTTCATGTCCCCGAAAAGGTATAAAGTTCTTCATCAAAATGTGTCCTTTGGGTTTTTTGTTTCGAAATCTTTAAAAAATCTGGTTTCCGTCTGGAGCAGTTCAAGTTCACGATTACCACCACAAAGCTTTTTCCTTGATTTGGTGTAGCCCAAAGAATCTTAGGTTTTCAACCTTGCCCTCATGTAGATCTTTAAAGTGTGCGGCCATTGGCTAGGATGGATCGAAGTTTTTGATCGCTCTCATGTGTTATAGAATTCTCAATTTTAATTTCCCATTTGCACTGCCCATGTACCATGAGCCACATGGGCATACAAGAACGTATATGACAAAATCTGTGTTGCATGTGATTCTCGTCTTCAATTCTAACATATTGCTTAGTACAGGATGTTGATAATTGCTTCTGTTTAGAGCATGTTTACAGGCCTTACATTTGGTGCATTTGTAAAAACCGGCAGAACTATCATTGAGCCAAGGAAGGGCATTCACACTTTTGGTTGATGCAGACATGAAGCTACTGACAAGTGAATCTTTAATAGATGTTGATTTGCGGAAGGTTATATTTACTTGTTCACCTAAAAAAGGGAAATAGAGCTTAATCTAATTTTAACACGTCCCAGTGACAATACAGAATGTTATTTATACTACTCGAGTGGGTACCATATGTGAGGATTAGTCTAGTCTCAGGATTTTTGTCTTCTTTAGTTTCCATTGGTATTCTATTTGTGAAGCTCGATTTAAATTTTGCGCTTTACACTAAGCTCTTTCTAGAATGGCTGTTGGGTATCTTTGGTTTACAAAATGTTGCGCAGTTACCCTGCATTCCTTATCAAAGCATTCTAGTTTTGTGCAATTCCGTCGAATCCTCATGAATTCCCCATATGGTATACTCCACTTTAGTGATGTAGGATGGTTACTACTAGCATATAGCGGCATGTTGGAACTTGTAGGTTTGCGATGAAGTTCAGTTATAATACCTTCTTGGCATGATTTGACATGAACATTCAACATGATCACTGACTCTCTGTTGTGTGTCTCTATGAATTCTAAACTGAGGGTGTTCACATTCAGTATTCTGACTGATATTCCGCGAAAACTATCTGGACTCAACAATACACAGTAGTGTACCAGAGGAGACAAGTAATTCAAATCATTGTCTTCACCCAAGAGTTCCCAAGAGGGCACCCCAACTCATGTCCTCCCCCTTAATAGTTTCAACATTTAATATGTAAGTCATATCCTCTTTTGCGACACCTGAGCTGTCCCACCTTAAAACTAGATGGAAATCGGATGTGGGAATCATTGAACCAGAAGATTGGGTGGAGGCTCTGATGTTTGCCAGGGAAATAGCGATTTCATCTATATTCCAACTCGTGAAATTTAAAATGCTGCCCGTATCCTGCTCTTTAAATTGTGTCACACTGCAAATTCCAACTGTTTAAGATGCAGGTAGAGGAGGGCACCTTTTTTCATATTCTGTGGGAGTGTCCGCCAATTTTCAGCTTTTGGGGCGCATTCCTCGATAAATTGATGACCACTATGGGGACAGAGATACCATGTGATCCGAAACTGCTGCTTCTGGGGCTATGGGGTAAGAACTCGTACAATCGTTATGAGAAACTATTTTGATCTACAGCAACTGGCCTCATAAAGCGTAACATCGCTATGTATTTGGGTGCTCCTGAACGCCTCAAATATGGAACGTGGGTGTCTGATGTAGACATATGTATGTCCCTGGAAAAAGAATATATACCCCATGGGGATGTCCCAAGAAGGCACAAAGAATTTGGCAGAAATGGGAGAAGGGCAGCTGAATATTTAGATTGGGGTGTTGTATTGGGGGATGGGTATTTTGTTGTGTGGTAGATCCCCTTGTAAAATATATGTTGCTTTGGAGTTTGTGACATGATGTAACCAATCTAGTTTTTGTGTTATAATCAAAATGAATCAAAAGGTTTATTTAAAAAAAAAAACATGAATTATCTTCAAAACATGTTTAGCACCAATCCTATAGACAAGAACTGTAGAGATTGGCAACCAGACGAAGGCCAAAACATTACAACTGACTGTCGTGATTCCTCAGTGGCAAGTATCTTCAAAATCAGTCATTGCATCCACCTATGGTTAATTAATCAAAAGATATGTTTGTGTATTTACTAGAGGCTCACAAAAATATACAAGATTAAGAGCATGATTTCAGCAGGGGGCGCTGTTGCGCACGCTGCAAATGGCCGCCTGATTGCTGAGCTCCCGCTCCACTGACAAATCCTGTTGGAATAAATCCGTCTTGGACCTGCCTAGCGTACCCAGGACACAGGCATCGCTGGCCCAAGTACTCGAGACCATCCCCTGCAACTCCTGTTTGCCGGTGACCGGGGAGGTCGGAGCTGTTCCGGCCCGAACATTAACCGGCCCCTGCGGCGGTCGAGGCCCGGAGTCGGATACCAGGGCGGTTCACTCGAGAGCCGCGGCTTTGGCGCTCGGAGAGGCCGCGTGGGGGAGGAGCCTGAGGCCCATTCCGGCGCCCGCTCTCCGTGCTGGGATCGTGCTGCTGAGCTTGCTGCTGGGGGAGCGGTCCTGGAAGACTTGACCCCGCGACCGGTTGGACACCCATCCTAGAGCGACGCCGCGCTTGGAGCTCCGGTGGGTCCAGCGGCCGGGCTGATCATTTTGGCGGGTTCCCGGCTGAAGGAGGGAATTGCATACGCCATAGCCCGCCTGACGGAGGTCCCCCGGGAGCGGCTCACATCCGAATAAGGTGAGGTGGACCCACCCGGCGCTCCTACATTTTCGGCTCGCAGCCATCTCCCGGTGAAATAACTTTCGGGGGCCGGAGGGGTTAACATACACCTACAGGATCACGAGTTGGCACCGCCGTTCCACAGCGGGTTTGGGGACGGTCCTTCAGACATATTGGGTGGCTTCCCTCAGGAGTCGGGGGTGAATCACCTCATCCCGTCCCGTTTCATACACACAGCACGAGGGTGAGACCACTCCATCGACACAGCCAATATAGCGGATATTATTATGGGGGAACCATCCAAGGCGGCAAGGGGCTCCAAAACCCCGGCAGGCAAGAAGAGGGGCCCGATGGACGCATACACGGGAAGTCAAAACACTGCTACGGTTGAGGAGCTCCATTCTTCCACTGAGGTGACCTCGAACCCTGAACCTGGCGATCACGTTGATAAATTAACAAAAATAGTTCAGAGTGGCTTCCTTTCTATTAATACGAAATTGGATGACATTGTCTCCACCATGGGCTCACTTAAGGCCAGAGTGGAGAAGGAAAGTTCACGTGTCACAGAGGTTGAAAACAGAATAAGTTCCAATGAAGATACCATCACACACCACACCCGAGATATCGCCCAGATCAAAGGAGACTTGGCCAAACTGCAAAACAAGTGCGAGGATCTCGAATCTAGATCAAGGAGGAACAACATCCGTGTGGTGGGGGTTTCTGAATCCTTTGGGAAAAGCCAGATGGAGCGACAATTGGAGGAGCTACTGACAACATTATTTGGGCGAGAGGCATTTTCAGATCACTTTCTGGTCGAAAGGGCGCATCGCACTTTGGCCCCGGCTCCTAAACCGGGTGCCCCGCCACGCACTATTATTGCAAAACTCCTGAACTACAGAGATAGGGACACAATCCTACGCAGAGCAAGAGAGAAAGGAACACTTCAATTCGAGGAAAATCGCATTCATATATATCCTGACTTCTCTGCCGGGGTGCAGGCAGACAGGAGATCCTACGAGCCCGTTAAAAAGCTCCTGCGAAACCGTCAAATCCCATATGCTCTCATATTTCCTGCCAAGATGCGGATCCAGCATGCAGGCAGGGCGCATTTTTTTGAATCCCCGGCTGAGGCTACACACTACATCGAAACCTCTATACCTCTACCTCCCAAGGGGGGCAGGCCGGCGCAAAACAACAGGCCCAGACCGGCGGACTGAAGGGGGATTATGATCGCATGTGACAAATGCAGATATAACATAAGGGGCTCGAGGGATGTAATTAAGAAGATGAGTAACACTTATTGGTCCAGACACTACGAGCAGGTGGAGGCTGGGACCCAGTCGGCGGCCATGTGAAGCAACATGGCTACCCTCGGAAGGTTCCACGAGTTTGGTTTGATCCATTGTCAAGTTGGGGGTGACAATGAGGGTGGGGGGGTGGGAAGGGGAGTTGGGATTGGACGTTACAGGACTGGATCAGCCCTACTGTGGCACAAAGTTGGTATCTATGATTTGAAACGGAAAAATGTGGTCACACTTGTACCGGTACCGAGCAAAGTGTATGAATACTATAGAACTCCTGCTCATGGCAATGACAGACGCTTCCTTATAATGTCCAGGCGAGGGTCTGAAGGTTAAACTTTTAACATGGAATGTTCGGGGGCTAAATAATCATATGAAAGTGAAAAAGATTGATAACTACATCACCAGACACAATCCCCAGATACTGATGTTACAGGAAACTCACATGGTGGGGACCGATAATATGCGCATATTGCCTAGATGGGGATCCCTTAGATACTACACAGACTATTCGTCTCAGTCCAGGGGGGTCATCACACTCATACATCCAGGACTGGGGTTTAGGCCGGAGGGCCACAGGGTGGACCAGCTGGGGAGGTATGTTTTGGTTTGGGGGGCAATCTCCTCCCTGCGCCTTCTTCTAGTCAACACGTATGGGCCCAATGTCGACGACCCTGCATTTTACCTGGAACTCTATCAGATAATTGTTTCGCTTGAAACTTCAAAGATAATCTGGGGTGGAGATTTTAATCTGGTCCTTGACCCTAGCCTAGACAGGGCCTCTAAGGCTGTTAGAGCTCCCAGCAAAGCCGCCCAGACTCTCACACACATCCTGTCTCAACTACTGTTAGTGGATTCTTGGAGGGAGCTACATCCTGATGGTAAACGATACACATTTTACTCTTCAGTCCACGACTCTGAATCTAGAATTGATTACTGGCTGCTCTCTTCATCAATGATGACGGCGCTGAAGGGATGTGAGATTCTTCCACGCACTATGACAGACCATTCCCCAGTGTTGTTGAACCTATTGCTCCAGAATGTTCCCGCACCCGCCAGAAGGTGGAGGATGCCCGGTGGAATGCTCTCAGACCCCGGGGAAATTGAGACATTGCATGTTGAAATTGTGGAGTATCTGGTGAACAATGTGGGATCGGTTGATAAGATTTCAACAGTATGGGAATCCTTTAAGGTTTGGTTGAGGGGAGTGTTGATATCCAGGTCTGCTGGTATGCTTAAAAGGGTGAGAACCGAGTTAACTGAGGTTGAGTCCAAACTAGATAGGTTGGAAGCTGAATTCACACGTACCCAAAATAAAGACATATTGGGAGACATACAAGTACACCTGCTAGAGTTTAACAAATTGGCCGGCAGAGAGGTGCAATATATCGCAGCACCCATACGAGCTCGCAGATATGGGGAGGGAAATAAGGCGGGTAGAACCCTTTCCAATTTACTTAAGCAGGGTAGACAACCCACCCTGATCACCAGTATTCATACAGCACAAGGCGATGTACGCCTCACTGACGCAGAGATAAATGGGGAATTTTCAAACTTCTATAAACACCTCTATTCAAACAAAGATTTGAAGTCACTCCCGGAAATTAGGTCATATTTAGAGGCCCTCTCACTCCCTAAGCTCACTGAGGAGGAACGCCTCACCATGGACCTACCGATAACCCCAGACGAGGTCACGGAAGCAATCAAGGGGCTTTCGTCAGGCAGGGCCCCTGGGTCGGATGGAATTGGGGCCGAATTTTACAAAGAGTTCCGCGAGGAACTTGTCCCTATATTAATACAGGTGTGGGAGGAGGCTCTTGAAAATAAAATCCTTCCTCCAACCATGAGGGAAGCTGTAATAACGGTCCTCCCCAAGCCAGGACGACCACCACAGGACGTTTCGTCATATAGACCCCTGTCACTTATAAACACAGATGCAAAAATATTTGCGAAAGTCCTAGCGAACCGACTTCTCCCAGCTGTTCCCACCCTTGTCCACCCTGATCAGAATGGGTTTATTCCCACGAGGTCCACCGCCCTGAATCTGCGCAGACTTTTTGGCATTATGGCACAGATAGATCCGGGTAAAAGCGCGGTGGCTATAGCCCTCGATGCAGAAAAGGCATTCGACTCTGTCTCGTGGGTCTACCTTCTTGCGGTTCTTGAGGCGTTCGGGATGGGCCCCAATTTTATAAACTATGTTCGGTTACTATATACTAAACCTGGTGCACGAGTATTAACCAATAAAACCATCTCTGATATGTTCCTTTTGGGCAGGGGTACCAGACAGGGATGCCCATTCTCGCCCCTTCTGTTTGCCTTAACCATTGAACCAATGGCGGCCGCAGTCAGACTGAGACATTCACACCGAGGGATTTTGATGAAGGGGTCCACCCAGCTGGTTTCACTCTATGCGGATGATACATTACTATATATCAAAGAACCCGAGGTGAATTTGACACCTATAATGGAAGAGATACAGGAGTTTGCAGCATACTCCGGGTACACCATAAACAAAACCAAGTCTGAGATCTTTCCACTTACCCCGGCCACTGTTAGGCCCCCCACCACTGGAGGGCTTAGATGGTCAGAGCACCACATCAGATACTTGGGGGTTCTGGTATCTAGAGACAAACACACGTTGTACACCGACAATCATGAGACTGTACTGCGTAACGTAGGCGCGAAACTCCAGATGTGGGGGCGCCTCCCTCTCTCGCTGGCAGGTAGAGTCGCGGTCCTTAAAATGGTGATCCTTCCCAAGTTACTGTACCTTTTTGTCAACATCCCCATATGGCCAGGCAGAATCTTTTTCACCAAACTCCGTACTATGGCTGTCACATTTGTCTGGGGCGGAAAAACGGCTAGAATAAGCTGGGAAAAAATGACGGAACCATATTCCATGGGGGGCATAGCTGCCCCTGACTTTGAGCTGTACTATTATGTTTCCCAGGCTCAGTTTGCAAAACACTGGTACGAGTCCCCAGAAAGCACACCACATGCATGGATAGAGAAACGTACCACACACCCCACAAATATACAATCTGTCCTTTTCGACACCAAGTATAGAGATACTTGTGATTATAACCCTGTGAGCTCCACTGTAGGGGCATGGGAGGCGATATTCAAAAGGCTGAAGATTGAGACACCCTATAACCCGGAGGTCCCTCTTTGGAACTTTCCGGGCTTGCCTCCCACGCATGATACTGGTATACGAGAATCGTGGGACCCTGATGGGGAGATGAAAGTAGGTGATATGTTTGTGGAGGGAAAGTTTGCGGATTTGAAGTTGTTCCTGAGGGCACTGGGAGATGGACCACTTAAAACTCTCCAATACTACCGTATGAGGTCTGCATTTATTAAGCGATGGCCGATGTTTCCGGATGAACCGGTTGGTCATCCGTGTATACAGTTAGTAACAACTACCAAAGGCTTGGGGATCTCCAGGTTATACACCATGGTTCAGGCCCATACGCCTACACTTAGCCGCGTCAGGGAGAGGTGGGAGGCAGACCTACAGACACCAATTGAGGAGGACAAATGGGCAAGGTATTGCATGCTTACTAAAAACGTCTCGCTTAACTCTGGTTTGAGACTGATTCAATTTAAGATCCTAAATAGGTTACATTATACACCCTCCAAGGTTGCTAGGTTTGTGCCGGGGGCCTCCGATTCCTGCCCTAAATGCGATTCACCTCAGGCTGATGCCTTCCATATGTATTGGAGATGTCCGGTGGTGGCGGGGTTCTGGGGAGAAGTGGCGGAATTACTGGAGGAAATAACACAAGTTCCCCCGGTTATGACTCCTCAGAAATACTTATTTGGCGATATTGGCAAATGTTCTGAAAAAATACGTAGATTATTTAATATTATCTGTGCCATTGCCAAGAAATGCATACTCCAGAAATGGAAGAGTCCCGCCCCGCCTAGTATGAATCATTTTTTGAAAGAGGTAACGCATGTAAATGAGACAGAGGAACAATTTGTTATTACCCGACCTACAATATGCAGGCCCAAGGACATATGGGGCCCCTTCAGGGTCTATTTGTGTAACACGATTGAGAATGATGACATGCCATTGTAACAGTGTACATAGAACTATGGTTGAACGCACTCATTGTCATACATGCAAGCTCCTTTTTTCCTTTTCCTTTTTTTATGTAATGTGATGCCGATGTACCTTTGTGACCATCAATAAAGAAAGTTTAAAAAAAAAAAAGAGCATGATTTCAGCACATGTTGCGTAAGAAAGCGAAGGCATTAAGCAACAAATATATTTTCATGCAATATGTCATAGTATTCAATTGGTGGGAACATATTTTAAATAGATCACAGACTCTGATAAAATATCATATTCTCACTGTCTTCACAAATTTGATTGAGAAAACTGTCGAAAAGAACTGGGCCATGAAAGTTATTAAGGTCAGCAAAAAAAGGATTTTCTGAAATTGAAAAATTAGGATCAAACATAATGTGTATAATTGGTTGACACACATGGCAGCCCTGACCAACATAGAGAGAATGACTTCCTAAGAAATAAATTCAAAACACTTTCAAATAAATCTAAAAGACTTTACGCATATTTATTCTTGTTACAAACCATTTTTCAGTCCCTGCCATCTCTGGACAGTCCTCATTGCTTCCTGCTGCTCGAGCCACACAGAGCTAAGGTCTTCACTGTCCTGGCAAGGCCTTCCAGTATGGCTGCTGGGTTTTTGCATGAAACCATGCACTCCCCCTGTGTTAGGAGTACATGCTCACTGGATGAGCATTTCTACAAAGCCGACCCCCTTCCAAGGACCTCTACTGAGGAGCCTGTCGGGGTCATGGAGGGATCAGAGTGCTTCTCCCTGCTCGGCTGACACCATCTAGCTGGCTCTTTATTAGCAGGAATTTGTCGTCTCCCCAAGCAAGATTTCAATAAAGATGTCCACACTAAGGTAAGCCCTGCTGGCTACTCCCAGCATGTGCATCGGCTACAAGCATGATTGTACTCTGCATATTCAGAAAACTTGGCCCTGCCTGTGACCATATCTTATCCTGACACTAATCTCCATATAAAATCTTAGCCTCAGGCTGCAGCTGCTGTAACACGCTGCCTAACATGACTATTTTGCCTTTTTGTTACACCAAACTTTGCTTCTGCCCCACTCATGCCATACTTAGATGCTGCTGCAATCTAGCGCAGCTTGTATACCATGCCGCCTACCCCCTATCTACCATGTGAGCCTCATGAGGTATTGACCATCCTACCCGTCCGCAACTACCATCTTTGACTTATCTTTCAGTCCTGTGCTGATGTTGTATTTTACCAAATTGTAACTTCTGTTTTGGTCTTATCCTCCAGTGCTGTGCTGCTGTTGTATTTCACCTAACTGTAACTTCTGTTTTGGTCGTATCCTCCAGTCCTGTGCTGCTGCTGCATTTTACCGAATTGTGACTACTGTTTTGGTCTTATCCTCCAGTCCTGTGCTGCTGTTGTATTTTATTTAACTGTAACCTCATCTGTATATCTGATGTAGCCCCTATACCATGAGGCATGGCTTTACCAGTTCATGCACCTACCCGATTGTCAGTGTATAACTGATGTAGCCCCCAGTACCATGAGGTGTGGTTTTGCCAGTTTATGTACCTACCTGATTGTCACTGTATAACTCATGTAGCCCCCAGTTTAATGAGGCGTGGCATTGCCAGTTTATGCACCTACCTGATTGTCACTGTATATCTCATGTAGCCCCCGTACCATGAGGCATGGCTCTGTAAAATAATGCTTCTCTAGAACAACCTGTATGCTGCTACCAGGATATTGGGCTTGCATGTAAAGAATGTTTTACCTCACACTTACTGTAACTAGCGTCCTGATGCCTGAGGGTTTTTAAAAAAGGCTAGATTTGCTAGACCCAACCCCACCCCAAACTGAATGCAGATAACTTGTCAGGCTGATCAATAGTTCCAGTATTGCGAACATCTGAATCATAGTGCTTTTCAAGGCCAGAAAAGCACATTGAAGGGCGACATATATTTTTTGGGATCAGAATGCCTTACGCAGCGGAGGGTCTCTCAAGCGGTACACATACATGGATACCAAAAATCTAGACTGGAAAGTGAACAGTAAATGAGTTCTGATTAAAAACAGATTTGTCAGCCATTTTGATTGGGACAAGGTCAGGCAGATACTAAAATGGTTTCTAGAAATACAAAATGGTTGAATTTCACAAAGTCATGAGGATATAATTAAATAATTCTCTCATAGCAGGTCATTAAAGGTTCATTGAAGGAGGACATATCTGGACATTTTGTTCAGACTCTTGGCAGTACTTCTGTCATTGATGAGCCGGGGAGACCAGGCACTATTCAAGGAAGGTTGCAATTAGAGCTGGCATCTGTTAGGAACTAGCAACAATTGTATTGAGGTAATGGGCAGTCCACACTGCTGATGCCCATATTTAGACTCTTTGGCAAGAAGGCATGCTATCGCCTGCCAAAATAACCTTGAGGGTGATGTCAAGGATGTTCTTTCTCAAGGCATCAAAGGATTCAGATTAAAGGTCAAGAACATCTCACATAAATGTAATTAGTTTGCATGCATAGTCATGGCATAGGGACCTGGTGAGTGGCAGCCCAGCCAACCAACCCTGGACTAGAGAAGGGTTTGTCTTTAGTTGTCAGATCCAATTAGAATGTGTTGTGTAGTAAATTATTAAATTACATCAGCCTTGAAACTGTATATAAGGAGCTTATGTTAAGAGAGAGTGCAGTGTTGCTGGTGTTCTGCTGTCAGCTGTTTTGACTCCTGGTATCCTGTGAAGCAATAAAAGATGTCTTTGAAATCCAGCCTGAGTGTCTGCTGTCTGCCTCCTTGCTTGGTGTCCAGCCTTTCCTCGCTCCCTGGTCCAGGGGTGTCAGAGGCCCAGAGAGGGCATTGGGCCCTTGTCTTCACTTTGGTACATTGCTATAAATGCAAAAATAAAAAATAATAATTTATGATGATACCATCTGAAAGTTCAGTTCTGTGGACACCAACAGGAAAATCGCATCAGACATTAAGAACTGTAATGTTTCCACTTGTTTTCTTCTTCCTCTGAAAACCCCTCATTCATTATAGACTTTGAACCAGAACTCATAAGCACAATTTCAGATCAAGTAAGCATAGCTGTATTGTCCACATAGTTTTGTACTATTTTTCTAGCCCTGTACAATGTTTTCCTCAAAGTAGTGCATACTCATTTGTGCAGACAATTTCTCTTTTCCTTACTCGTTTTTCTCCACCATCCTCATAGGAGTTCCTGGTTTGCCTTGTAGTACACACAGGGTTCTCTCACAAGAAATGCAAACCTAACCCATCTAACTTTTTAGATACATAGGTTAGCCAAGGACACATTCTATTGTCATGCCGCCGTCTTTTGGTGGTCGCTGGCGGCTATGGAAGGCTTGGCGTTGGCGGCGCCATTAGACTGTCCCGTGTTTTTTCTTTCACTTCCTGGTTTGACGGTCTAGTCTTTTCTCTTGTTTTCTCTTTTCCGTATTTAGCCACGCCCTTCTCTGGGATCTGTGCGTTGCAACTTTGTTTCCTTTCGCTTTGTTGCCGTGCTACTTCTTACCTTACTCCGTACCTGTTGTTTTTTCCGCTGTTCCTTGCGCGGATTCTTCCCTCCGTGCAATCTCCTCCTCCCTTCTCCTTCTCTGTTATCCCCGTCCTTACGGTTCCCATACCGTATTGGGTCTCTCCCTTCCTTCTTTTCTCTCGGACTGCTTCCCTGGTCCCTGCCGGTGCTTCCTTTCCAGTCCTTCAGCAGTTCCTGATTTTCCACTAGTCCTTTGCACTGCTCCTTGCTCATAACCAGCTATTCTGCAGTCCGGAATCTCCGATCCTCAGCGGCATTGAGGAACTTACCTTCATCTCCGAGGTTTTCTGCTGCTTCTGCTCGTCTTACCTGCAATTCCGGACGACATTTGTCATCGCTTCCTGAACGGCATCAGTACCTCTCGTATTGGTTCCTGCGGGACGGGAGCCGGCTGCTTCCCTGTTTATCAGGGAATCAGAGTGGCTTCTTCCCGCGGACGGCCGTATCTCTTCACAAAGAAGAAAAGACCCAAGAACAAGACCTCCAGACGAGAACTCGTCCCGGAAGAGACAGGTTAGGAGAAAGGGGAGGTGGACATTGATATATCAGACATAGAAGATAATCCGCTTGCTCCTATCAAACCTGACATCTATACATGTATATATGCCCTTCCACCGCTGCCCATTAAGCTTTGCATCTTTCTTGGTGACCTATTGCTAAGGCTCTCCTGCTTGCTGCTCTTTTGTTTTTTCTGTTGGTTTTGTTCTGTATCGATTGACCAGGTATACTATAACCCAATCGCCTCACTTCTGGAGACCCTGCACCAAAATTGATCACTGCAAGGATGGCTCCCACTGGCATCACAGGTCAAGACAAAACCTCTCCCTGTCCTCCAATATGCTCAACAACCGGGAAATTGCTTTCCTTCACAACAGGCAACCACATGCTGATCATTCCAATTTTGAACTCTACCTTTGGAAACCAGAATTCTTACCCTTCTTCCTTACCTGCTAGATAAAAAACCAGGAGTTGTCCTACTCACTTACTTAGCAACAAGCTTATCTACCGATTTATCAATTGGCCACCATGTCATGACCACTCAGCATCGAGAAGTCTTCACAAAGAAAATCAATGTGGAAAGATCGTTCACTATCTAGGGAATAGTCCGACCTATCTGCTTGCACAGGGCACACCACGGTGCTAAGGAACCTCAAAGACAAGCAAAATCAAAGCTCCTAATAATCTCAGGATCACGCCATCACTGAAAATCACCCCATTGAGCCAAACAACAGAGGAACCAGAGAAAACCCACTAGAACAACGGATACACTAGCAGATAGATCAGTGAACGAGAAGTAGTTTCATTGCCATACCCACTGCCCATCCTTGACTTCGCACCTCATACTTCTAACAACTTACAAGATACCCATAGGTTAAGAAACTGACCTCACCTGGTGAAAACTCCACCAAAAACATACCAGATGCAAAACTAAACAGAGGAGACGCCCTCACCTCACACAATACAAAACTGGAAATTCACTACAGACCTTCATTATATAAACCTACTGTTCCATGAAGATCAATACTACATGACCCCGGGACACAATGAGCAGTTCCCCTCATCAACAAGTTTTTTCCTTACCAATCATCTCATACATTCTGAAACGCAGGTCATACCACCATCCTACTACCAAATACCCACTCTTGCAATTGACAACGAGGTATACAACTACAGTCCCAAGAAAGAATCTTCTAGGCCTACTGGAGAACTAAACTAACCATCTCCAAAAGCCTTACCCCACACTGCAGCGCAGATACACGCAAAAAGCATCCACGTAAATACTTAAAACAAACATTGAACCATTGCAGAGCTAGTATGGATCGACCAACACTTCCTGCTATGAACTCACTGGGACGTCTACATGCAGACTGTCAATTCGATTGAATGCAACTACCAGAGTAGCTGCCTCTTCGTCAAAGTTTGCTTCATACCCAATCTTAGCACAGGCATTTACAACCAACTCCCAGGGGTCAATGGGAACCTCTTATTCGTCACTGAGATAAGAGACCTGTGTGACAGCTGCTTAAATGACAGTTCTCCATAGGGCAGTCCCATCATCTCTCAAAACAGTTTTCATTAACTGGTCTTGCAAGATGGAAGGGAGAATCGTCCTCATGCTCAAGGACTACATCCACACGAAGCACCAACCACATCTGTTCAGAACTGGGACTCTTCCTGCTACACTGCAATGTCACTCACACAACTACACTCCCTTTTCTTTTGATCTACCATCCACCACCTGACAATCCGTCCTTCGCAGAGAGAATCACAGACTCAGCAGAGAGAATTACGGATGCAGTAGAAAGCCTATCCCTGGAATAAAACTCCCTCACCAGCCTACATAATTTCAACCGATGAAGAGAGAGAGGCAGAGAGAGAGAGAGAGAGAGAGAGAGAGAGAGAGAGAGAGAAATGAAACCGTGGGACCACTACACTCTTGGCAAACACAGATGCAAACACCTGGCCAAATAGGTGAGGGGGTGGACCATCACCATTGGATACACACTGGGTGGAAGGTTCTGCAATGATAAGCTCATGAATTTGGAATCCCACTCCCACTAGCATGGGGTGATCATCTTGAAATGTATTGAAAGATACTGACCTCGGCTATCACTCTACCACAGGGGGTCTGCAACCTGTGGCCCTCCATATGTTTTGGATTGCAACTCCCATGAGGCCTTGCCATTGACTATGGTGTATAGGCCTGCTGGGAGTTGTAGTCCAGGCATATGGGGAGCCAAACTGTGGCTCTCCAAATGTTTTGGACTGCAACTCCCATGAGGCCTTGCCATTGACTATGGTGTATAGGCCTGCTGGGAGTTGTAGTCCAAAGCATATGGGGAGCCAAAGGTTGCAGACCCCTGCTCTACCAACATACCTCAAGTTCCTGTCCACAGCTAACAGAGCATGGAAAAGCATTACGCTGGGATGCCAGCCTAACATCCCTTGGCATCGCCAAGCTGACATCGTCGACATAGCACCCCAAGACCAGACCGTATACCAGTAATTTGAACAACTATAAAAGGAAAACTGGAAGGAACACATCAGAAGGAAAAATGATTGCAACAATGACCCATACACTTACAATCGACAACGCTGTATCTAGCTTGTGAAACCCATAAAAGTCACAAAAGCCAAGAAAGCCGACAACACAAACTTTAAAGAACATGCTTAGAAACATGTTTTTTCTGTGCATGTTCATGCCTAGAAACACTTGCGTACAGGCGTGTTATAAATGCCATATCATACACAAAAGGCAAGTGTTCAAATATACCAAGGCAATCAGGAACTCAGCTGCCTGCCGAAATACAGCAATTTCATCACAACTCTGCATAACCATTACAACCCAATTTACTAGCAAAGGGTTCCAGACCCTTGACCTCATTGACAATAAACACACAAAAGTGGAACAGGAGAAGAAAATCAACATTACTATGACACGATTGCAACAAGGCACACTGAGAGCGTTTTGCCCTTTCTCCGAACAGTTATTTGTGACCCTAGTCGGCTTCAGCAAGCAGACAGGACCACCAGAGCACCCTTGCCCACCATAGTTCTAGGAAGTGATAAGGTGAGAACAAGTTCCCACCTACCTCTTCTGGGTCCTTCTTAACTGCTCCATAGACCAAGGAACTATCCCATAAACCTTCAAATCAGCATAGACCCAGCTTCTCAGAAGAAAAGTCCTGAGGAAATCCCAAGGATCTGGATGAGTATCAAACAATCGTATATCAGCAACTTCTGGGCCACATGGAGGGCAATGCCCTCCATATACAATATACACACAGCAAAACAGGGTGCCCCTACCTTTTACACTAGAATTACTTCGTGTTACACTTTTCCGTAGCTGAGGTCTTCACAAATCATCAGCACTTGCACCAGAGGAATTTTTTATAAAAGTGTCAAGGCTTTTTTTTTTTTTGGAAAAATCATTCATATAAAAAGACAAGATAAACAACATTTGCTGGTACATTGATTAACATCTTGAACATGATATTTAACATGGTGAGAAAACAGTGTTCGAGGCAATCACCGACTAGTGCTGACGCTGCCGACGGGCGTGTAATCCTAACGTGTAGCATTTCTTGGCCGAGGGTCCCGGTGATCGATTTAATGAAGAGCCCCATCTGAAATGAAAACAGTGATTTTCAAGAAAATAAAGCAAATAAGGAGCACGGCTACCACAAATGTTCCCTCTGTCGGAGCATAATTGCACTCTTCCACGCTAAGTGGAACATGCCAGCACTCTGTATTGATCACAGAAGATACAAATGTATATGATTGCCCTATACACTTATGTGTATAAATAAGACTAATTTCTCCTCGTCTAAGGAATTTGGGGTTCACCAGATTCACTCTCATATTCTGAAAGAAAAGTCCTGTCCTGACGAAGGCCCTCACAAACTATGCTAGATCGTTTTGGAGAAACGTATCACACCATCAGGGCCGAAACACATGTCAACCTATAATTTTGATTAGACATCATTGGTTAAATAGTCCATCTCCTATGAAGGCCCAACAAGTTTCCTGTACCGCAACGTACCACACCAGTACATTGTGAAAAGTTTGGCAACCCATGAGACGGGCTAAATAAGACTAAATAGCATATAAATCTACCTGTCTGTTGTATGAGGTGTGACACGTGTGGTAGACATTATTGCAAATTGTGAAATTATTTCTATTGATTTGGTGGCATTTAAAAAGTATATAGATACAGAGTGGTATACTAACCACAGAATGCGATCTCTGTTTTCTCGACATTTATGCATGCTACATATTATTTTCAAGATGTTAATCAATGAACCAGCAAATGTTGTTTGTCGTGTCTTTTTGTATGAATTATTTTTTTCAAAAAATAAACCATGTATACAAAAAATCCTCTTGCGCAAGAGCTGGTGATTTGTGAAGACCTCAACTATGAACAAGTGTAACATGAAGTAATTCTAGTGTACAAGTGAAAGGTAACCTGTTTCCTTGTGTGTATATTTTGATGTGCATCTTCCCATTCTGAAACAGGTCCCACGATAACAAAAAAGTGATAAGTACCCATGTATATTTTATAGGGCAGTACCCTACTACACCAGACACACCTAGGTTTCATATCAATGATAGGAATCAAATCAACATGGTTGTCTATTTGAGACAATGTAAAGAACAACGCAGACAGCAGATTTCCAAGTGCCTCATTCTTCTGGACATCTTCAATACAGTCACCTACTACATTTTCTTTGAAAGCCTAACTGAAGGAGGGGTGGAGACAACAGCACTACGCTGATAATGTAATTTCTCTCCAGCCGGATGTAGACCACGGAACAAGCCCACTCCACCAGACCCACCAGGTTGCCCTATTCAAACAGACTGATCGTGCCTAAAGTGAGAAGGTGAGGTAAGAAGGTGCAGAGCAGGAATATCCAGCTTCCCCTCCTGCGCAGTCATCTTTGGAATTACCTCCCCCCTTCCCTCACTGTTGAGAAATCCTACTGGGTCTTTTGCGAAGTCCTCAAAACACAGCTTTTCTCCTAATCCCCATATCCACTTAGCCTACCTCCTCTGATCTCCCCACCCCCTTTCGCTCAGAATGACCAGCACGCATTTAACACTTTCACTGTGCAACCAGCCTACCTACTGTAACCATACCTCCCTCTCTCTATTGTTCCACCCCACTGCAGTGTCTGAGTAATTATGTTCACCTTGTCTGTACTTGACTTTTATGTGTCTCAGCGCCTCAATGCCTCCGGGTTGTATGTGCACTTTACAAATGAAACAAATGCATAAATAAATAAATAAACCCATGCAGCATTCCCCAAGAAACCAGCTTCACGTGCTTCTATTCAACATCTACATGCCCCAAATCATGGCTAGATGTTGCAGTCTGACAAGGTAGCTTTAGGGACGGTCCAACGGTATACCAAGAAAGGTCACAGAGGGGGACCTCCTTTGCAGTCCTGGCTGAAAACCTTTGTAATTCCATACGCAGGCAACCTCCCGCACTGGAGGATCACCTGACAATCCGGAAACTCCTAAAGTGTCTGTTCTCTCTTCCACTAAAACAAACTCCTCGTCTGCCACAGTTCAATCGGTGACAATAAGGATACCATTGCAGGTCCAGAATAGTATGCCTCATCCCGAATACTCCAGCAACAGATATGCCACACCATTCCAGTGGCAACCAGTGCCTGCCAACCTGGCAAGTAGCTTTGGTTGTGGTCTCCCACAACGAATCTCCTCCTTACTTACCCACTCATCCTCCTACTTTCCACCTTACAAAACATGGGATAATCATATTTCTTTGCACAGCAGAACAGGTGAACCAGGGCCAAGAACCAGCCAACGTGGTGCCTGCTAAATCCTGCCAGTGTTACCCTCTTAAAATGCCAGCACTGAGCCCCTTGCAATATGCCACTGCAAGAGACCACACAATATACGAAGCTTTGAGTAAGTAAAAGGAGATGGGCAAGGAGAGGGACACACATGTATCGGGCAGTCCAGAATGGAGGGAAATGTTGACTTCCTGGAGAAATAAATATTAAGCATAGGTGAACTCACAGAGAAGGACCAACTACTAACGGGAGCGCTAGAAAGTGGGAAGGGTACATGACACCAAGGACAGTCAGCATGTATGAGCATTGCGGAAACACAGTAACATGGAAAAGGGGGTTGAGGAAATGGTATCAAACCACAGAACATACAACAGCCATCCAAAGATGCATAATGAAGCGCCCCGCCTGCTTGAAGAGCCCCCCAGTCTTTAATCATCAACCTTGGGAATGCACACACCAACCCACCACAGAACAGCCCATTACACATTTTCCCCAAACCCCGGCCCTGCTCAGATGGCAGAACTCGATAGCACACAATAAGAAATATAACAACTCTTGGCGTTCCCCTGTGTCAACAAACACCCTACATGCCGTAATCCAACTCACTCAGAAACACGCTTGCGTGCAGAGAACACGTGATGGCGATCTGCGTGGATCAACACTCCAGGTTATGCGCCTTGCCTCCATTCCAAACCAACTCAAAGCCTTCTCTTTCTCTTACAGGAATTAGCGGAGAGAAGCCACCCAAATAACAGCGCCAAGGGGGCTCTTTGCTTTCAGCCATAGACACAAAGGCAGAGAGTATAAGAAGTCATGGCTGAACTCTTAAAATTGTGACGACTATTGTGTTCTGAAAGCCGAAGGAACTCGTGGTAGGATGTGGTATCCTGGCACACCCTTGTGCTAGACATAGAAAAATATAATTTGTAACATTCTCCTCATGTCAAAAATAGTACATTTGCGTTTTCCATCATGTGTGGATTACACAAGCTCCTCCTCGAAATTAGAAAATGTTCTATTTTTCCTCTGCAAGCACCTTCAATCAGTGAAATTTCCCACACTAGAAATATTAGTCTAGGTTCAAGCAGGAGCACGCACCTGCTATGCTGGCATTTGGAAAACATACATGTGTAGCATGGGCATTTCTTACATGGGAAGCCTGTTTGTGGTGGAAATATGTCCCGCTATTGACGTCATGTGAGAAATGTCCCATGTTAGATTTTCTTTTAAATTCCAGTGCTAGCTGGACATTTTAAAAATCTGGATTTGTTTCTTTTACCAGCCTTGGCAGACCTTACTCTGTAAAGAATTTCTTTCTAATTCTAATGTGGTGCTTACCTGTGCTGGAAATAGAAAAAATGCCCCACTGCCCTGAGAGTGTCTTGTCGTGACCCTGTAGGGCAGCAGGTCTTCCAGGCATTGGAGGCCAGTGGTGCGTAGTCCTTCCTCTATGCCTATGACTGGAAAGAGCGTATGACATCAAGCTAGGTGTAGTGGCACGCTAGAGGAAGTAGCGTGCAGTGAGAAGAGGCCAAAGCGATTGGGGCAGGAGCTTGCAACCTTTGCTCCCTGTCAATTGTAAATGCTTACCGTTACAGTGCTACGGCGTCTCAAACTAAGCGGTGAAAAAAACAATGAAGCGTATACAAATATAACTCTGACGTGAGAGGTTTCATTACGAGAGTTTATTCACAACGCCTGCCTGATGGCAGGGACTACTACAAGGTCACATTAGATTCTCATTTTCATACATATTAGGCAATACAGAACAGTTGTGTGCTATACTTACTAGTGACTAAGGCAACTTTTGGTGCCGGAGGATGGATAGCTCTTAAAGGGACGCCAAGTTACTAAATGATTCATGAGTGAGCCCTCACGCGGGTGGTGAATGTTTTCAGTGGGGGGTCCTCAACCTAGCATGAGCAACCGAGTGCATCGGGTGAGCCCACAAGAATTAAGGATTTAAAGCAGAGTTCTCCCACCAAGAAACCTTTTTAAAATTATACATTTTGCAGCACAGTTTTTAAGATAAATGGGATAAAAAGCCATACAATTTATTACTGGTTCCCTTAGGGAAACGCATGAAACAAATCTATTAAATGTTCATGATTCACGGGCAGTCATACCTGGTACATATTTTTAGTGGAGGGGGCCTAAATATTTCCTCCCCAAATTAAAGCGAGCGACCGATCGTAGAGAGGTAGATCAAAATAATTAAGGAGGGTTCATGGGCATTGTTTCCTGGGAAACCACGTTCACATTAATGTTCTCAAAGGATGCATTTTGCCGCACAATTCTTGTGATAAATGGGATCAAAATCTATGCAAAATATCCAGTAAATTTCAAGATTCATTGACGGCCATGTCTGGTGAATATTGTGAGTGGAAGGGCCTGAGTATTTCTTTGAATTAGCGTATGAGACTAAATGTAGAAAGTGAGACCAAAATAATTCATGAAGGATCGGGGGGTCCCCCCAAAAAAATTATTTAAAAATAATGTGCTGAAATTATGCATTTCACATCATAATGTTTGACAAGAATGAAGTTAAAAGCCATGCAGTTGACCATTGGATCTGTAGGGTTCAATATGAAAAATCAAGCAAATGCCATGTCATCAACAGGACACTACATAGGAGCACTTTATACCATTTTCATGAGACTGCTGCCACAACCTAGCTATGCCAGTAATGGTCAGTGTAAATCACTTTCATGAGGCTGCTTCCACAACCTAGCTATGCCAGTAATGGTCAGTGTAAATCACTTTCATGAGGCTGCTTCCACAACCTAGCTATGCCAGTAATGGTCAGTGTAAATCGCTTTCATGAGGCTGCTTCCACAACCTAGCTATGCCAGTAATGGTCAGTGTAAATCACTTTCATGAGGCTGGTGCCACAACCTATCTATGCCAGTAATGATCCGTGTAAATCGCATACTTGAGGATGCTGCCACAAATATATATGCCAGCAATGATCCATGTAAATCATATGCATGAGGCTGCTGCCGCAACCTATCTATGCCAGTAATGGTCACCTTAAATCACATGCACAAAGCTGCAGCCAAAACCTATATATGCCAGAAATGTTAATTGTAAATTCATGCATGAAGCTGCCGAGACAAGATATCTATGCAAGCAGTCTTTGCAAGTGATTTACAGTGACCAACCATAGAAATACATGCACACATACACATGTTCACATACAGATAGGCACACTCTGATCCTAACATACACACAGGTATACACACAGTTACAGACTCACTGTGACTTCTGCCTTACAGGAGTACAAGGATGAATCTCGGGAGGATAGCTCAGGGGCAACGTGCTCGCCTTGGAAGCAAGACGACGCGGAGCAACACAGGTTCAATCCCCGGGTCTGCGTTTAGAAACCTCTGAGTATTAAGCATGTTATAAATAACCTTATCCTATCATATCATATCAATAGAGGATACATTGCCTATTCAGTCCTCACACTTCTACAAACTAAGGGTGAATCCAATCATAAAGGTACAGAGGCACAGTTAAGAGATATACCTCCTTCACCCTTTACGGTAATGTGGGCAGAGGGAAGGCTATATTCTCAAAAGGGATGTGAATGTGAAACAGTAGCAACCCAAACACCAAAGTATAACAGTCCAAAATAAAGGAATGTCCATTCAAGGTTCTATACAAATATATATACTTTAATTAAACACACCATTTGCAATTATAACTAAACAGAAAACACTACAAAAACCCAACCCTGTAGCAATAAGACAGAATATGTAAGATAGCAAGATGCAGCACTCTGGGTAATGTGTGGAGAAAGGGCAGCACACACCGCAATGTTTAATTGATATGTTCTTGAATTGCCAGTCTTTAGGACTCAAAATGGACCAGTGGGGCAGTTATTAACCAATGATGTATTTGCAGTGTCTTGGCAGTTTGACACAATGAACTAGGCTTCTCGTGCAGTTCGGCAGTTCCATTCAGTTCAAAATGTAGCAGTCACATTAGTCCAAAGGCAAGCAGTTGTGAAGTCATGGTTGAACTAAAGGATGCTCTGGTTCAAAGCGTTACGGATCGTGTAAGTCACCGGTTCAGGTTGATGGTCAAAGTTTGATGGTGACCGAGCTGGCAATGGGATACGCAGGCGAATCCGTTTGATGTGGAGGCTCGAAGAATGTAGTTCAGAGAGAACACCAGGGTCTGTCCGATCGTCAGCTGGAGTGGGGAAGAAGAGACAGGGTGGTTCAAACAACGGTTTGAGCTATGCAAGTGCAGTGATGCTTCTTTGTTCGAGCCGAGTCAACAGTGTGCTCCAGCTGGCAAGGTGCAGTGGTGAACGGTTTCAGGTGGGTGGACCTCGGGTTCAAAGGTTGGCAAGTGTCAAATGCATCTCTGGAGGGCTTTGTTGGTTTGAACTTGTTCAAATGCACGTGAATCACAGCATGCACCAATCTGACGGTTAATCTTGCAGGAATCCTGGCTGTCTTGGCTCTCAATAGCTGGGAATCTCACTCCAGGGTCTCAAGGACATGATGAGTCCTTTTCTCAGGCTTCCAAACACTGGGGTTGGGAGGGATGGAACACACCTTCAGGGGTCCTTCTGCATGGTGTGGGGCTGAACCACAGTGTGGCTTACAGAGATGCTGGTCTTGTTATAGTGGCAAATCTCCCCCCATGGTCCCAGGGGATGGTTAGAAGACAGAGCTCGCCTCTGCCTTAGGACACTTGCCTTCACCTCACAACTCAAGGACTTTGGAAAGGGTCCAATGAAATCTTCTAGAAGATTTAAGGTCCAGAGATGATTGAATGAAGAAGTGGGAGACCCCTTCTTTTAAAGGCAAAAGTCTACAAGTGACTGAACGAAAGCAAGACAGCTTTAAGGGCCTGATTCCTCTCCTTAGAATAAGTGGACTCTGCACCATTTTATTAACTATTAAAAATCAAAAATAGCCAGTGCTTCTACACCCTTGCCAATGGCAATTCCTCACACTCACTCTACTAGTCTTACACACACACACCCAATGCCTTACATTCAAACGCACACACAAGCAAACCTGATCATAGCACAATCACAAAGCACTCAGACGCACACTTACCATGGGTCCTTTTCCCTTCTGTCTTCTTTTCAGGGTGGCAGGGTCACAGCCGGGCAGCATCTCCACGTCACACCAGAGTGTGAAAATTGATCAAATTCAGACACGCAGCGCTGGCCTAATGGAGAATGACTTGAAGACCAGGGCACACTGGAGCAACTCACACAGCAATTCCAACGTTGTTGCCAAGCAAACCTGTTAATGGTGCACTGCACCGCACATCTCAAGGTGTCAATTACAGGTTTTTAAAAAATTGATATCAGCTTTGGCACTCAGTCAGTGCCAGCCCTGACTGAGTTTTACCCCTGCGCAGGGGCGTTGCTAGCCCTAAGTCCCAACAGTTCCGACATCAGCGTAGCCCCGGGTCTTTTCCAGACCTAGCAACTCCCCTGCCACTGCGGGAGGCATGAGGGCTCACTGGCACCAAGTGAACGACCCCCCTGCACCCACTGGCTGAGCCCCTAATACCTACCCTTTTCTGTGAGTTCAGAAGGCGATTGGGACAATCTCATTAAAACCAGCAAGATTATACCATTGGCCGAACAGCTATTCCTGTTGGAAATAATTCCTCTGCAATAAAATAAAAGTCATGAAACTTTGGGATAAAGACTAGTTTTCACTCCCTTCATGACAAGAGTGACTACTGGATGTTCCCTACATTTGAGTTTATTGTTTTCAGTTTGTCGGTGAGAACGCATTGCACTGCCTTTAAAGAAGCCCTATCATACACATAGGAATATGTACATCACACCGAATCAAAATACTTGGGGGCTGATTCATGGATTATTTGCGCCGAAAAAAACGGATTTGTGCGCCATTCTACCGGCAAATCCCTGTTTAACAAATGGGGATTTGCGGGCAGAATGGCGCACAAATCCCGTTTTATCGGTGCAAATAATCCGTGAATTACCCTCTTGCTGTTTTGTCCTCCTTTGTGGTTTTTCACTGCAAAGAAGATTACATATTTGTGCACATTTTTCTTCACTCGAAACACAGCTAAACAGACCATTCAATATATCACTCGCAACAAAATTCGGCACACTTGTCATTTTCAGATTGGCTGCACAGTTTCAGAATGGCACCAAAAAGGCGCGAAATTTTAAATTGTAACCATCTGCCACACATAAATCAATACCCATGTTTTCTCTCTGGTGCTCAAAGGGCCAGTGTTCAAAGCCCCACACATCATTGAAATGCACCCTGCGACAGCTTGCTTTCAATCAGATGGCACAAAAGGAACATCAGCAATTTAGAGTTTTAGTAGCTACCAATTACTATTTGAATTGCGCATAAATGCAACAGTATTTGCAGATTTGTGCCGCAATGTAAAGCTTTTCAGCTGCCTGTCTCATTTGTGTTGCCAATTTACTTGAAAGTTGGTTTTCGCTTTAGTTCGTATTGTTACCACTAGGTGGTGCTAAATGATCAGTTTCTGGCACCGGAGTACTCCGCGAACATTTTCCTCAATGGAAAAAGGAAAAATGTCTAAACATGGTGTTTGGTTTGGGGAAACTCAGGGACAACGTCGGTGCCTTTCATTTTTGTCAGTTGAAAGGGGACTCAAGCTTCAGGGGGAGCCCCAGCAACTGCCCAAACATTGCCATCAACATGTACAAATGTGGCCATGAAGTCTGGGCTATTTCTTCATTGAGGGGTGCCATTACACTCTCTGGGCCTCATCATGAGTTGGGTGGTATCCCGGCTGTAATAGTGTTAGCGCCAACCGGTGCAATGGTATTACCGCTTGTTCACAGGTTGGGTGTTAACAGTAAATCCTGATTCCCCTTTGGGTCCATGGGACCCAATGCGGACTTTTCGGTGCAAATACCACACGCTAATACAGCTGGCGGTAATTATACCGAAAACAGGGTGCTAAATCGGATTTTGACCACCAGAAAAAAGTTTTAGGTAATACAGCCCATTTAGCGCCCAACTCTTGATAGGGCCAGCCCTTAAATGCGGCGGTAATACTGTGTATTTTCATGTCAGCTCTCCTTTTCATACCTGGTGATACGGTCAGAAACCTGTCTCTGTTGGAATTGCCTGCATGCGCAGACACAATGCTGCAGAGCTGTTCTCTTTGCACTCTCGTCCCTGCTGGGCGTTGGCCGTCACTTACAAAAGTGCTGAGCGGTTGCATCAAAAGTAGCCTCCTTTGGTGTCTTGTTTCTCACTGGTGCTCTGAATCTGTAAATGTGGTTATCTTCTCTACTTTGTTTTCCTCTATTTGTGCGGTTAGCAACATTCACCACTTTGCCTTGGACACGTTTTGTCACTTAGTTGGCCTGCTTGCTGTTTCTGCTATAGGAAGCGCGGTGGCGAGTGCTTTATCTGGCGGCAATTCTTTAGCCTGAATGAACCTTTCTGGGGTATTTTCCTTGTTTATATGCTCTACCAGAATAACACTGATCAGTTTGAAGTCATATGTGCTGGAAAATTCATTACAGCTAACCACAACAACCTACACTGGCAAATGAGTGCCTTATATTATTGTGCAAAATGTAATCTTTCTAATAGCAACCTTTTATTTGAGTGTTTAGTCCGTCTTCTCTTTGTTTGTTGGTATACTTTAAGCCTCATGGTGGTGAGGTAAAAAGTGGGCAAAATCTGTTACGGCTCCTTTTCTTTTAGCAGTAACGGTTTTTGAGCTAAAGTGAAGGATTCACTGCCAGCAACATGCTGGACGTAAATCCTGCACTTTACCTGCATCAGCCAATTACATAGTCTTTAGCCTTTCACCCCCAAAGCATTTGACAGCAGCTCCTCTTCCTGCCTGGGGCATAATCAATTCCTACATAAAATTGAACATAGCCCTTGTTCCGAGCTATGTGTGCCACATGTGTATTGTATCTATTGTAGCATAGAATAGATATACAGGTGGCATATATAGGTGGGAAGAAGGGCTATATACGTTTTCATGTATACATTTATCCCTGGCTTGCTTTCAGTTTCCATTAAGCTTCATCCTTTGCTCACACCTCCCAACCCAATATCCGTACCCGCCTCCCCTTCTGCTGATGACTTTTCTCCCTACTTTCCCTCTAAAACCTCTAAAGGTCATGACACTCTCACAGCCCTCGTCTCTCTCCCTCCCCAACCCTACTTATGTCTACCACCTCTCCCCTACCTCTTCTTCACTTGAATACTTCTCCTCCACCTCTCCTACTGGATTTGCACCGCTCCTTCGCAGTGCCAACCCACCTTGTACTCCTATCAATCCTTTTGCTCCCCAACTGCTCAAAGACGTAGTATTTGTATTTGTATTTGTATTTTGTATTTGTATTGTGCATACCTGCCGGGAGGACCACACAGGAAGCCTGTATCTGGGCGCAGATGATACTACAAAGGATCTACGTTAAAAAAACGAATCCCAAAACCTTGAGTTACAAAATTGCACAGCCGACTTGTTTGCATGTTGATACTCAAACTTTTGGGATTTTCTTCATTTGTCCTCCGCTTTACATTTAATGTATGTGGGGTACAACCCCGCAACTCCACAGCCCATTATACCGTGCAAGGGGAGCAGGGAACACCCCTGCAACCTAAGTTCCCCTTGTGCGGTATAATGGGAATTCATCATTTTCGTTTACTGCCAAGTGGCAGTAAACATGCATTCCTTTTTTTCTGTTTCGTTATTTTGGTACGATACCACTACAAATGACTCCAGGGGAAAAACACACTGAAAAGGGAAAGTTTGTCATTGTTTTCTAAACTTTATAAGGGAATTGATGTTGCGGAGGTCGAACGGAAGTCAGTTCCACTACTTCAGCCCTGCGACGGCAAATCGTCTATCACCAAAAGAGTGGGATTGAGAACGAGACACCATCAAAGGATTCTTGTCCTCAGATCCAAGCAAACAGATTGGACTGCATTGGAACATGTTCTTACATAGATAAGGAGGAGCTAGACCATGCAAGCACTTAGACATGAGGCAGAGCAATTTAAACTTGATCCTCTGCTGGACAGGTAGCCAGAGGAGTTGTCTACGATAGGTGGAAACCTTTACAAATTTGGGAGGTTTAGAAATGAAGCGCACAGCCGCGTTTTAAAAATATTGCATCTTGTGTAACAGGTTCATTGTGATACCCGTGAAGAGACTGTTGTAGACAAATTAGAGATAACCTAAAAAAGATACTAACAACAGCTTCATTGATCTGAACAGCGAGGGACAGATCAGTGTCCCACAGAGACCCCAGGCTCTTAACTTTGCTGATATAGGAAATGGGGACAACCAGAAGGATTGGGGGGATGGAATCTCTGAGTAGCTTTAACAAGATAGGAAGGGCCTAGCAATGTAACCTTTGTTTTAGATGGATTCATTTGGAGACCATTAACAGTCATCCATTGTTTTACAGCTCTTGAAAACTCATCAAGGGCCCTAGAAGAATCAGATGAGCCGGCTGCTTTCACATAGAGCTGCATACCATCTGCATAATAATCAAATTCCATTTTAAAAGAACAAAGGGTGGCCATCAGAGTCTGTACATAAACATTAAATGGCAAAAGGGAGAGGGGAGACGCCTGTGGCCCTGCAATTAGTGGATAGGGGTCCAGAAGCATACGGTCCCAACTTAACCACTTGCTGTCTCCCTGCAGGAAAGCATTCAAACCATGCTAAAGATGAACCTTGCCTTACAGTCAGGGCTTCCAGCTAAAATACCAGATTAGCAGGATCCACAGTATCAAATGCCGTAGACAGATCAAGCATTACCAGCACCCGCTGTGCACAAACCGTGACCATTGCAGACTCAGTGCCATGGTTTACATGGAAGTCCGACAGAAGTTCATCCAAGATACCATTAAGCTCAATGAAGTCCTGAAGCTGAGTGGTTACTAACTATTCCATTGCCATGGCGAGCCTAGAAGCCTGAGATATTGGGCAATACTTTCTCATAAGGGAAGGGTCAAGGTTAGAGTATTTTCAACAATGGAGAGATCTTTACTGATTTGAGAATGTCAGGCACAATCCCTTGATTAAAGGAAAGGTTAACAACATTGACAAACAAATTTAGAAATACCCACACTGTGATGTTTAGCCAGAAAGGCAGGGGTGGTGTCTATTGCTAGTTCAGTAGGTTCAAGTGCAGCCAACAGGTGTGTAACAGTTTCTGAGGGGGCCATGGAAAATGGAAAATTCACCTCATAATGAATCAAAGAGCACGCAGTGGCCAGACTAGGCAGGGCACTTCTTTCGTCAAATTGTCTTGAATAGTATCAAGCACTTGCCCTCATCTATCGCAGCTCCTAAACCTCTCTCTCCACTGGACACTTCACTGCCTCCTTCACATCGGCAGCTGTCTTACCCCTATTGACGAGAGCCTCTGCTGACCCAAACATCTCAGCAAACTATCGCCAAGTTTCTCTCCTTGACCATTATTCAAATGTCATTGAGTGGGTGGTGTTCACCAGATCCTTGACCGGATCACTAAGTAACTTGAAGATAATGGCTTTGGAGATCCACTTCAATCTGGATTCCGTAGTAAAGCCTCTGCCGAGACTTTACTCAGTCATGTCTCCCACTTTCTCCCTGATGATCACAACTTCCAAACATTTTTCTAAACTCATCCTTTTGGACATTCTGATGCTTTTTCCACTGGCGACTACTAGTTTCTCCTTTCCCTCCTTCACCACAGCCATCTTGGAAAACAGATTAAGAACTGTCTCAATGCAATTCATCACTTGGTGGCTCTCCGCTGCCTCATGCTGAACTCATCAAAACAGAAGTCATATTTCTCCCAGCTACCAATGCCATCCATCCCCTCTCCTATCGCCTTCCCGCTGACCCTCTTGCCCGCTTACCCAAGGCTCACAATCTTGAAGTCCTTATCGATAGTGACCTACGACTGCAACAATTCATCACTACCACTGCCTCTACTGCTCATGTTAGCCTCCTCAACATTCAGAAAATCCATCCTTTTCTTGCTAAACACTCTACAAAAACTCTAATCTCAACTCTTGCACTTAGCAAACTGTACTACTGCTCAAGCTTTCTCCATGGCTGTCCTCTGCAGACAAAGTCCTCAACTTTGCTACCCACACTCTCTACAGCCTACCCAGACCCTCCCCCACTTCTTCTAAAGGGCAACATGCTGGTTGACTCTCCATACACAACTGCTCTCTTTGCAATTTCCTTCTCCTGGGCAACAAAGCTATCAATGGTCTTTCTCCTCAGTAGCGGCCTGGTTGTATCTCAATGTACTCACTGTCTTGTTCCCTCCAATGCTCCTCTCCACTCAACCTCATCATCCAATTCCCTCCCTGTGCCTCCTCTAGCTTCTGCTCATTCTCCCTACTCACCCCGCTCCACTGGATCCCTCGCCCATAACAATCAAAGCCAGTTCAACTGTGGATCGCATAATAGCTCAGTTTAGCCATCACTTACTTGCTAAAAAAAGGAGCTCCCTTTGCCCTCTCCTTGTTCCCTCCTACCTGAACCCATCACTGCCTCCAATGGCACTTTAAAATGTAATTTTATAAATTTTACTCATACTCCTTTGTATTTTGCAGCACTTGCACTATTAGGTTAATGTTACATTTGCAAGTCACCTGTTGTACTATATACATTTTTTTCTGTTTGTTTTGTTTTGTCCCTGGTATATGTCCACATTTTTTACACCCTCCATACACAACTGCTCTCTTTGCAATTTCCTTCTCCTGGGCAACAAAGCTATCAATGGTCTTTCTCCTCAGTAGCGGCCTGGTTGTATCTCAATGTACTCACTGTCTTGTTCCCTCCAATGCTCCTCGCCACTCAACCTCATCATCCAATTCCCTCCCTGTGCCTCCTCTAGCTTCTGCTCATTCTCCCTACTCACCCCGCTCCACTGGATCCCTCGCCCATAACAATCAAAGCCAGTTCAACTGTGGATCGCATAATAGCTCAGTTTAGCCATCACTTACTTGCTAAAAAAAGGAGCTCCCTTTGCCCTCTCCTTGTTCCCTCCTACCTGAACCCATCACTGCCTCCAATGGCACTTTAAAATGTAATTTTATAAATTTTACTCATACTCCTTTGTATTTTGCAGCACTTGCACTATTAGGTTAATGTTACATTTGCAAGTCACCTGTTGTACTATATACATTTTTTTCTGTTTGTTTTGTTTTGTCCCTGGTATATGTCCACATTTTTTACACCCTTATAAACTGGCTCACCATTTATTCCCATCTTTGTGCTAGTGTACAGGCACTCTGTATGAGAATGCTTCCGCCATCTATAAATGTGTTATTGTAAGTCATCTCTGATCAAAATTGACATCTGTGTTCTTCAAATAATTTTTAAAAAGAAATACATTCATCTGGGCACGCTTGGAATCAGTTTTTTTCTTCTGGCCCACTAGGAATTGAGGAGGTGGTGCTGTTCCTTAAATTTGTGACCTATAGTACATACCTGTTTGTACTCTTTGCTGATTTGGGTTGGTGGTCTTGGAATCCCTTTGTTCTTCACATTGTAGTATTTCTCTAAGGCATCAGTAAAGAGATTCAGGAGACTTACTGTTTTGGAAACGTGTCTTTATTCACAACAAAAAAACTGTAATAAGGGAGTTTGCAAGGGGAGGGCCCACGTGTCATCCTTCCACAGTCCCTGACACAGCGCACAGCCAATTGGAGAGGCACGGGGAAGAAATCACCACAGTGGGACTTTCCGAAAAGGTCCACATTAAATCTTATTCCTAAATAATCAAAGTTAGTCAAATGCTTGATTTGGTTTGTATCACATTTTCTAGAGTCCTACAAGGCTGCAGAATGAACAATACCTGACAGGTCTGCATGACTGTAAATCCTGTGAACCTTTGCAGTTACCATATGATGTGGCATACCTTAATGCTATCCCTATTTGGTGATAAACCACAGGTAATACTGCCAAATACTTAATGAGGCCCACAGTTTAGTTTAGCTTAGGTTTTATAGAACGCTCTGCCAACCAAAGGTCTTGTTTAACCTATCGAGATTCAGATGGGGCACGGGTATTGTTCTACCAGTTGACTGTATGGATTACATTGGTTTGTATTTACTGTACTGCTTGTGTGCTCAGGCCTGGACTGAGCCACCAGAACACCAGGACTTTCCCCGCTAGGCCTCGAGACCTAGGGCCTCTTTTCTTGGGGGAAGGATACATAAAATGCAGCACATCACCCAGTCCAGCTTGAGTCTGGCTGGGTGGCTCGCTGGCTAGTGGCTGCGGCCAGCCTTGCACCTGCGCATTGTGGGGGGCACGGGCACAGTCGCCAGGCACTGCCCTGCACATGCTGTAGTGTGCTTGGTTCGCATGCGCAGGTGCTGAAGTGCAGCATGGGCCGTGCATGCATCGTGATGACCTGCTGCCAGTACTCCAGCTCTGGATGTGAAAGGCCGTCCCACAGTAGCTTGTTGAGCACATTCAGGAGGATGCGATTAAGGTGAGCCGGCACCAGCCACCAATCTTTTCTGGGATATGGAGCAGCACACTTAAGACTTAAGTGCAAGGATATACATACTACGTATAAATCAATTGGCTCAAGGCAGCTTAGTTAAGACTTGCTTAATACACCAGTTACACAATTACAGCTCCAATCAAGCCAATGACTCAGAACACTGCTCTGAAATAACACTAGCAAGCACTTACTGCATAATGTTTGATGTTACTGGTAGATAAAGTGTGCTTGAAGAGATCCTGGGAGGATGCGTTTTGAGTGGGGAGGGGAAGGAAATTGGTGAGAATGGCAAGACGTATTATCATCAGTGGGTAAAGAACCGAACAGCAGCCACAAGCTCTGTGTACCTCGTCAGATGCCAACATCTGCCTGACTGTACTCACATGCAATAGTTTTGAGTAGCCGAAGCTAAAAACTGCCCCAAACTGGGCCAGTACAGAGTATTGTCATGTGGGCTGCTACGGGTCTAGGATAGAGGTTATGATTCTATTTTTGCTTGGTGCCCTTTGTCCGAGGTTGACTGGCCTACAGGGAAGTCAAACTCCTGAATGGCTAGTGCCTCCGAAAGGCTGGTTCAGTTGTGGGGTTGAGGGAGGAAGAGGGTCAGCTATTTTTTGTACAGGCATCAGGTGTGAACATCACATGTGTAAAGCCGAATCTGGCTCGTCTATGAAAATTGGAGGCCTTAGGCCAAAGAAAGACACGCCAGGCTAGCTTCTAAAAAAATAAATAAATTGGGCATAGGTTCTTAGTCGAAAGGGCTGGACCAGAATCAGTCACATATTAGGCAATAATGTAGTATCTGTATTCCCCTGAACTCGGCTGCTCCACTTTGGAGCTCCCTCACAGTGACTATCTGGTTTACAGACCATCCAATGCCCGGGCCTTTTGAGAGGATAAATGCTGATAAAATACCGCAAACGTCTTTGTAATATTGGCGCCAGCTTCCACGGTAGCATTGGCAAATGTCAACAGATGATGTGGAATAAGCACGGATGCTGCAAGCCGAGCCCACTTCAGATACAATTGTGGTTGCTTCTCCTTTCTTTTTGCAAGCTGCTACTCACCTACTCAGGTAAGCAGACAAGTAATTTTTGTGAAGTGCTCTAGTTCGGCTGTGTGGCGCTCCTGATTTTGAAAAAAACGTCATCTTGGGCTTTGAGTGTGCGTGAAAGGTCGAGAAGCCTTCTTACAGCTCATAGAATTGGCCTTAGTTTGGATGTTTAGATTAAGTAATTGGCATCCTGTCATTCTATGCCAGCTCTGCGATTCGACTCTACTGTTGCCTGGGGTTGCACAGTAGACAAAGCACAAGGTGAGGCGCTGATGATAGGTAGGTGCAATTGGGGTTAAATGATGAGGGCAGCGAAGCAGATTAATGAAATTGACAGTGATGAGGAATAGGCGGTGGGATGTGAAAGGTTAGAGCAGTGCTGGAGAAAGCATCACGGTAGTGCTGGGCGTGGTTAAAGTGAAATAGGCTTTATGGGAAGGGCAGTGTTGGAAGGGTACTTTTTTGTGGACGAGAAATGCAGAGAAGACACTTTGACATAGGAGTAGTAGAAGAGCACTGGCACTGAAGCTGTTGGTTTACTTTAATTTCTCCATGTAAATTAAAATTGCTTGCACACTGTGCTATGAACTCAGTATTTGCCCTTTTGTGCTGACCTACTTTGGCATTAGATAGGTCACTGTTCAGTATGGCACCGGAAGCTGCAGGGTTAATCATTTCGAGAAACAATATGAGCAAAACCATCGTGACCCATTCATTGTAAAGACAAGTAGTAATAACAATTTAGGACTTTTCAATTGCATTAAAAGGATACACAATTTTTCAATCCATTAAGTAGCGTTTGTAATTGTAAATCAATAAAAGTTACAAATAATGTTCATGCTCTGGGACCTCTGATCAATTCTCGGATGTTGTTCTTTTCCCATTTGGAGGGTCCCGGCTTAACACGGAAGAGATGCTGAAAGTCTGAGTGCTGTTTGCACCAACAATGGACAGTTTACACTGTCATCCAGGCGTGGATGGCCCACCACGGTCTCTGCCTAAACGATGAGAAAACTGAGCTACTCATCCTAGGCTCTCAATCCAAACTTGCAAAACTTGACATCAAATATGACGCATTCAACATTGATGGCAACATCATTAAGGTCACCAATATCACTAAAACACTCGGAATCTATTTAGACTCCACCCTCTCGCTCACCAGACAAACCAATTCAGTAGTTTCAGCATCTGCTTACAGGTGCAAACTAATCACTGCTTGCCGTCCCTTCCTAACTATGGACAACTGCCTGATCCTTGCCAGAACCCTCATCTTATCCAAAATTGACTATTGCAATGCCCTTTACCTTGGAACGAGTCAAAGAAACATTGACAAACTTCAGGTAACCCAGAATAACGCCATTAGGGCTGCTCTTAACATACCTAGGCGCGCCCACATCTCATCCACTAGACGTAACTTACGATGGCTCTCTATCCCACGGCGTATTGCCTTCAAAACTCTTATTTTAAGCTACAAAGCACAGAACAACGCAGCACCAGCCTACTTGTCAGAGCGCTTTACACAACACACAGCCCACAGACCTCTAAGATCTGCACATGCACACACACTCATTATTCCTAGCTTTAAGCTACAGACTGCCAGAGGCTCGAGCTTCCCGGTCCTGGCAGCAAAGCTTCGGAACTCACTACCCAATGATCTCAGGAATGTCCCCTCCCTCCAATCCTTCAAACACAGAACAAAACAATGGCTCTATGAGCAAGACGAAGATTCGACCACCCTTTGGTAAACATCCACCGTATGTTCTGCAACCTCGATCACCTCTGTATATACTGTGACGACCTCTGTAAAATCCTTTTTTCTTTTTATATATGTCCTTGTTCTATGTATGCTTATTTATTATGCAATGTGTAATTGCCTTCTATAACCTTCTGTAACCTTTCCAAACATGCGCCCTGATGCCCTTGGGCAGGCTGCACAATATAAATAAATAAATACAAATATAAATACAAATGTAAGGAACTCCGGACTCTGAATCATAACCGTGATCACGAGTCCCACTTGGAGAACCGGCACCAATCCTGTATAGCTCCCATAATAAGGAGAGACATGTGGGTCAAACTGGGTTCTTCTTGGATGATGGGGGTGGATTGCTGCTGAGGCATTAGTGGTCTGAGAACAGGAAGCAGTGGCCGGGTGGTGAGGGGGGGCTCAGTGATGGCAACAGGGCCAGGTGTACTAACAAATGCTCCATGTGGTGTCCTGAGCACTGTTGTACCTGCTGGACGACGAGCCGCAAACAGACATTAGTTACAAACCAAAACCCCTTTTGCCCCTCCAGTGTAGAACACATAAGAAAAGGCAGTAAACATGTGATAATACAGGTATAAGATATGGATAGTAATGATGCATTCAAGATTCTGACATAAACTGAAGGTTCACTCCACACTGAAAACTGGGGAAGAGGTTGAACAATATCTGCCATATCGGCGAAACCTAATGTAGTCCTGGCTTGTTCAACCCCCTCTCCTCCCCATTAGCTTGACCCCATCAGCGATGGATGCACCATATGAGCTAAGGTGCAGCAAACTATTCAACTATTCATAGGGACTTCCCTCATTGCAGAACATGAACTTCCTGGGACTCCCTTGGGGGTTACGGATTGGTGCTTATGAGAATTTGTGACCTCCTCAACCCTCAACGTGCCAGAAGCAACTTTTCAGTAACTGAGTAATTCTGTTCAGAAGGCTGCAGAGTGCAACAAACAAATGCAGCACTGGGCTCTTTTGTCTCGTGTCAGGACTTAACCTGCCTCAAAACAGTACCAGCAGCATTCAGAAGGCCGAATTATGCCAAAGTGCCATCAAGGTAAGCACTGATGTCGGGAGCTCACTGTCTTGAAGGGGGAAGATCACTTAACCCTTTTGGACCCCGCAAGCCGGATAGCAACCCATTGGAAAAAAGACATTTTTGTAAAAAACATTCTGCATGAAAATATTCAGGAAACCACCAAGTTTGGCATGAGTGCCAGATGAGTTGTTTGCCAGGTTTGGAGAACTTTGACAGACATGTTCAAATTTTAAAGAGGAAAACGTTTTTTCCCCTATATAAAGTGTTATGTAACCTTAACTAGGCTGCCGCTAGTGAGACTGTGCAATATTTTAAATATCACATGGCATCCTGAAATAACCATATGAAAGCCCGTCAAGCTCAGTAGTGCATTTTTCTGTAAAACCTTTCTGGCAGTCAAGTTTCCTATCCGTTCTCATATTTTAGTTTCAGCTCACCAAGGCAGTTATTATTTAACCGTTGCATTTAGCCTAAAATACGTTTTTCCTGTTTTTACTAAGTTCCTGCTTTGTTTTCACAGCTACATTAACATAATAAGTTCTGACAGTAACTTTTGTTTAAAAGTGCTGAAGCTTTGCTGAGCAGCAGGACCGAGTGTGTGAGAGGTGCCATTCGGGTGATGTGTATTCTGAAACCCAGGCCTTGGTGCGTCTTGGGTAGGTAGGGATCTTTTCAAAGTGCCGGGGTGATCTATCTCTACTCACGTAAAACCACTTTTTAATGTTTTCCTTCGAGTGGTTATATGCACTTTCTCTGTGTAGGTTTTTCCACGTGAAATGTTTCACATCTGTCAATTGAGGGCTGGATTGCAGTTGACATTAGAGTTCTTAGCCGATTCACTGCATCCTCTTCAATCTATGTATGTGGTTGTTCTTTTACAGAGCAAGCTGTCAACGCCCTCTTTCAGCATTGCTGCAGGGCCACTCTGAAAGCACCAAACCACTCCTGCACTGAGTGATGTTAGATTGGATAATCATTTACATTATTCGGTCTGGGGCCTCCCCTTCAAAATTGGATTCCTCCTACCCTTATTTGCCCTCCCTGTGCTCCTACATGTACAGGTTGTCTTAAAATATCACTGTATCTTTAAAAAAAAGAAATACAGAAAGAGTGACTACTTCCTCCTTGGCTGTTCTGCTCCTTTCCCCACACACAACACAGCCATAAAGACACACATACCCCACCCCAGCTAGGTGAAAACATTCCCACAAACAACCTGGATTGGTTATTGTGTAAAGCTAATGGGCTTCCTAGGGTACCACTGAGATGGGTCCCTCGATTTGGCTGTACAAGCTGCAGAGGGTGTCACTCTGCCAGATGAATGGGTTGCTAAAAATGTATCCTAGATCAGGGTACTACAAATATTTGCCCCTCCCTGTGCCCAATACTACACCAAGTGAGAGTATGTACCTACACTCAACCCTGCACCATTGTCTCTCTATCATTGAAGATCTATTTTTGCGAGATCATTAACTTATTAAAAACATGACTTTTTATCTGTATATGTTTAAAACATACATCAGATGCACTAATTTTGACTAATTTTATTCAACATTTTCTTGGACGATACTCCCAATCCCCTCATAGAAGGGTTGGGTTCACACACAATGCTCGATCATTCGGCGAAATATGGGGCCACTTTAAAAAAAATTCCAGGGCCACTTTTGCTTCCCAGTCCAGCCCTAGGTGTGCTCCGTTTTGCCTGTATTTTATTGGTGTTCAAAATAAAAAGCTAATTGAAACAAACAAAGGCCATCTAACGTTAAACCATTAGGAGTTAAAAGTAAAAGGAGGGTCGACGCAGACTGACCAGAAGGCCTCTGTAAAGAATTTCGTTTTCATGGATGAACGGTGTGCTTTAACAGTCTTGCGCACCTTATCAAACAACATTGCAAGTTTGGCTTTAGTTTGTATTTTCACCACCAGGTGGTGCAAAAGACTCCGTTTCTGAGTTAATCTTTCTCAAGCTACTAACAACAAAGGATCAAAGGTCGCTACATGCTGCGTGAACTACGGAAAAGAATGCTCATTTTATTTACCCTTTTAATTATACCCCATGTGCTCGATTCACGAAGATTTCCACTAGATTAAATCAGGAAGTACCAGAGAGCACCTCAGATTTTTACATCCTACCTTATACAAAGCCTAAAATGGAAGCAGTTCAGGAGATGCCTGGAGCGCCTTTGAGATACTCCTGTATAAATGCAATTCACACGTATTTGCTGAAGGGAATCTCACTGATACTCCAGGCATCCGCAGATTAGCTCCACTTTTATGCATTTGGAATAAGGAAAAAGGTGACAAGTGCAAATCTAAAAGTGCAGATCTTTGTGACTCAGGCCATATGTCTGAAATCATGGAGTTGTATTTCCAAGAACGTCATGCGAGCTGGGCTAGCAAGTACTTGCATTTGATGGCCACTGCTTTTGGGGGAGTGAAAGGTTTTCGGACATCCAGGCACGTTTTGTTCAGGGTAGTGGTGGTCTTCAGGCAGTGGTGTTAGTGACAGTGTGTTTGGGTGTGTGAACACACCACACACTTCAGCAGGACGGAGGAGGATTTTTCTCTGTGGTGGCATAATTAAATAAAAGGTGTTGCTGTTGGAGTGTTTATTGCTGCGAATATTTTAAAAACTGCTTACTCTTCTAAACCAGCACTGCGAGCCAGGATTCTGCTCTTGCTGGAATCTAATTCTCCGTGTTGCTTCCTGGAGGAGGCTGGGCTCGAGGATAACACGTGACGAATCACGTGACCCACACGGACGATTTAAACACCCGTGAAGCACCCTTGCGGCGATAAGCCCGGCAGCGAAAAGGGCGCTGTATTTCTGTTGGGCTGTTGGGCGGTGAAGAGGTAAAGAGGCAAATCAAAATTCTACACACTAAATACGATACTGTAAGAGGGCTGTGAGTCTTAACCCACGCAGGCGTGTTGTCGCGGCGTGTGGTACGTGGATTTTGGGGTCTAGACACTCAGAAGAAGCTTAAAAATTGACTTTAAATAGTAACACGCTACTTAACCATCTATTTTGGGTGGTTTAGTTATTGTACTCTATTATCAGTGGACATGCCTATATAAGCTGGCTCGTGCACGAACTGCGCGTACGCACCCGTGAAAGCCAGTGGGGGGGCTCTATTTTCCAATTGTGAAGTCATTAGTATTGGACCTTTCAGGTGTAATTTAACTTCTATTTTAAAACCACATCCTCTCCTTTTTAATAACTTATCAGGTATACGTGGTCAGTATATTTCCTCTTTATATTTTATTATGGTGGACAAAAGAAGTACAATCTATAACTTGTGCACGGATATGCCATGCCCCTCACGTTTACGTGTGTATTCAGATTGTCCAAAGAGAACTACTCCTGCGGCAGCCACAAAATTAACTCGCCCTTTTTTAAAGGGCCCTCAGTCGGACAAACGAGCTGGAAGAAAACGTACTCGTCCTACTACACCGGCTGGCGATATCCGAGATTTTGGGTTTGGAGTATTGCATGCTAGTCGTTCGTTAGCAAAGATGCCAGAATTAACAAACCTAAGTGTATCAAATGTGGAGGCCCAACCGATTTCTATTAATCAAGACTCCTTGGCTAAAAAACAACCGTTAATGAGTTCGCCAACCATATTGGATACAAATGTTATTAACAAAGGCTGTGAACAGCCCTGTAATATTTCACTGTCAGACACTATGATATTACAGAATGCCCGCACAGGCAATGTTATGAGCTTAGTAAAAAAGTCTAAAGTTACTGTTGATGTTGTGGATGATGCTATTATTGATCTCCATTCATCGGCTTCTTGCTTCTCGGCTGAGGATAATAATCATGATCTCTCCAAATCTCCTATATTATTTCAGAATGAAAGTATTTCTGATTCTGAAACCTCCATTTCATTTATTCCCCCAACACCACGAAGACCTGATCGAGTGAATCATATTACAACCAGAGAGCCATTTTTAGAAAAATCCCCAATTATAATGCTGGAGGTGATGAACATTGCAATTACATCTCTTGCTAAACTGTTCGAAGTGCTTGACTCAAAGGTAAACTTTATTACTGATAATCTTAAAAATACTGTTATATGGCAAAAATCGATAGTTGATTCCCTGGCCCAGAGGCAAGTGCTTGATGACAAAGTTGCTTTGACATCTTTAAGTCAAATACTGGAAACTGTAACCCTATTGAAAGTGACTATTGATCAGATTGGATCACAATGTACTCGTTGCACAACTAATAAGTCCGAATCATGCTCCAAGGTTGTTGTCCCTTTTATAGAGGGAATAATTCGTGAAATTTCTGATGAAATCCCTATCACAGTACCCTCATTACCATTGGAACCATTAGTTGAACTACCCATGGTTTCTCCGTTAAAGACATCTTGTATAGTAGGAAATGCGCCGGTACAGAAAGAAGCATATATGATTTTTGATAAAAATAATAAGAAACACGGATCTGAATCTATTAGATCTATTAAGAAAACAAAAAATCAAAAAAATAAGAGAGCTCCATCTACTGCTCACACTAAACAATTTATAAAATCGCTCCCAAAACCAGTTAGTGGTCTGAGATTGGTATCTAATGCTATAACCAAAAAATATACCAATCTAGTACAAGAAAAGAAAAAAAATATAAAAGATGGGATGACCCACCCGCAGATAAATTTAAACCACTCACCATTAGATGAGTTACTGCAGGTGGTAGAGACTTGTGAAAGTGAGTGCGAGACTTCGCCTGTCGAAGTGCGGGTAACAGCACCATCCAAGCTGGTTTCTGGAAATAACTGTGATCAATCTGTTCATCCATCTAACCACGCAGAAATTAAGAAAGCAGTAGAAGACTATATGAGTCAATTTCAATCAAATCCAGTTATATCTCACCCGCTGTCCTCCGTTATGCCCAAAACTTTGATTAAAAGTGCTGATCTTATTACGGATCCAATCAGTCTGGTGTCTCAAGATGAAGTATATGCGAAAATTACTAAAAGCATGCCTGTCACACCAGTTATACCGGTAGTACAGACAAATATCCAAACTGATATTCTATCCTCGATTAAGGACTGTTTGGTGGCCCTAACCTTAGAGCAAAAGACAGTTAAATCTGCTATGAAATTATCTAATTGTTACGATTCTTCAAAAATTGCAGACCAGAGAGTGAACTCTAGGAATGTTACATTCAAACTGCCAGAAGCAAATGATAAATCAAATACTATTTTAGAAGCATCACACACAGGAAAAGTGGCCCCTATGTCCTTGGGAACTGGTAATCAGAAGAAATTGCCCCAATTATATTCAGTATTCCTTAGTTGTCGAGGAGGATCCTTTGCAAAATATACTATGAATAGGCGAAGTATTATGGAAATATTCTCGGATATCCCAATGTTGGAGTGTCTGGCCTCAGGAGATATTGATTGGATAGAATTTCCTGATGAAAATGATCTAACTGTCTCCTGTCTTTGGATCAAATCACGTGCAATCTTTAATATTATATGGTCCGCAAGATTGGAGCTTTTTGAGTTAGGATTTAAATTAATTCCTACCCAGGGTGAAAGTCCTTCAATGGAAGACACGCAACACCTAGGAAGAGCGGTGGCTGGGGGACAAATTCCCGCCATCGCTCCTAAAGAAAGTACGGTCTCTGTAGCTAAGGCTAGTAGTTGTTGTTGTTGTAAGGATGCATAACTAGCTTATGACGATCTGTGTCCCTTGACACAGAAAATTAGAATCCTAAGCTGGAACACTAGAGGTTACAAGCACTTATTGAATGACGTAAATTGTAAATTGAAAGAATTTGATGTAGTGCTTCTACAAGAGACCTGGTTAATGACTTCACCGTCTTGGGACAACCATCACATTCATTTAGTCCCTGCGTTTAAAGGTCAGAAAGGTAGACCAATGTCTGGTTTGGCAATAATATCTGATCTCACTACTATAATCAATGAAGCTGACTGTCCCTCTCCGAATTCCTTTATGCAATGGTCTATAATCTCAATCGGGAATGTAAAAATAGCGATTATCAATCTCTATTGGAATCCCGTAGCTATACTAACCACTACTTTCATAAAGGATCTTAATATAATTATGGAGAACATTGTAGGCTCTTCTAATATTGCACATGTTATTCTTGCTGGAGATTTAAATATTCATCTTTTCTCTCCAAATGAAAAAGGAAAGTCGGAACGGGTCACTCAGTGGTCATGCTTTGTTAAAACCTGGGACTTGCTAATGTTAAATGGTGCTTACAAAACTGATATTCCAGCCTCCCATACTTGGTTAAGCGGGTCACACAAAGCAACTCTTGATTATGTTTATGTAGATCGATTGTTATTTGATCAGATCCCAAAATTTGACATTCTGCCTACTGTAGACAGTGATCATCTGATGCTGACGTTTGAAATTAGGCTTGATGGTCGTAGCAGGAAACAGCAATGTCAACATCAGATAAAAAATTTGAATGTCAATTCACAGCTCACTAGATTACGCTGGACGCATTCTGCCTTGGAAGCGTTAGACAAAGATTTTATGAGAGAACAGTGTTTTCCTTCAGATGCAGCACATGATTTATTAGAATATCACGATAAAATACATATGTTTGCCACTGTTAATACATCTTGTCATAAACTATCTAGTAATATGCGCCCTACTCATGTATTCGATCAAATGGTCAGAAATAGAAAGTCCCTATTTAGGAAACAGTAAAGACAGTCATTGCTTCTGTTGGCGAAATATCGTGACTTAGCTTTAAGAAAGATAAAGACTGACTATAAAAATTGGATTCGGGCGTATAAAGCTAAGATGTATCAAAAAGATGGTGAGCAATGGCTTCAGGTAGTACAAACGAAAAATACCTCTCAGATCTGGAAGTTAATCAATGCAGGTACAGTGTCATCTCAACTTGCATCTCAAAGCAATGATGTACCTGAAAAGTGTTGGGTCGAATATTTCTCAAATATGTATGCTCTACCACCAAATAACTGTCATGATACAATATTGAGATCGGCTACCCTTAGGTTTTCTCTTAAATTCGACCGAGATGATATATTGCTCTATATCAATAGAGCAAGTTCATCTAGAGCCCCAGGGCCAGATAGCCTGTCGAATTATACTCTGAAATTAAATCCGGAACTGTGGGCCAGCATTCTATACTCTTTGTTTTCCTCTATCCAAGCAAAGCAATGTATTCCTTCTTCTTGGTGTAGAGCTGTGGTAGTCCCTATTTATAAAAAGGGGAACCGTACGGACCCAGCGAGCTATCGTCCTATAGCGCTTCTTGATGCTCCTGGGAAAATCTTTGCTAGAATTATTTTGAGAGACCTAAATATTTGGTCCTCTCAAGAAAATTGTCGTGATCCCTTTCAGACAGGATTTGTTGCGGGCTTAGGTACTGCTATTAACATAACTATACTTAATGCTATTAAAACAGCTTATGCAGTCAAACAACAACCTCTTTACCTTGCTTTTGTTGATTTCCGAGTCGCATTTGACTCTGTTGATCGACAATTATTACTCAATAAACTAACGAATTATGGCTGTCCGCCTTCTCTCATCTCGCTAATAGGGCTACTACACACTAATACCTCAATGCAGGTCAAACTTAACTTAAATGGACTATTATCAGAAACTATTCATACAAGACGCGGCCTTAAACAAGGCTGCATTCTTGCGTCAACACTATTCAATTTATTTATTTTTGATTTGGGTGTCGAATTTTTAAAAGTAATTAATGATGCACCAAAGCTTGGTAATCAGGCTGTTGCCTGGCTCTTGTATGCCGACGATTTGGTCTTAATTTCGCAAACGCCAATCGGATTGCAGTTGTTGCTCAATCAGCTGGGATCTTATGTTACCAAAAACAACCTAATACTTAATCTGGAAAAAACCCAAGTAATGGAATTGAAAAATACCAACTTGAAACATTGGAAACATAATGAATGGCTATTACAAGAGCAGAAACTAACTCTAATAAATGAATATAAATATCTTGGCATTATGTTTAGCAATTCAGTCCTGAATGAGCCCCAGCAAAACAGTATATCTGGAAAGCTTTTATCGCTGACCTCACAGGCTAAAATACTCTTAGCCAAGTTTGGCAAATTCTCGTGTAGCCATGTTATAACATTTTATTTACAGAAGGTAATTCCTGTAATTGCCTATGGGGCTGAAACTTGGATTCCCCAAAACCGATCATACTGGGACAGAATTGAAGCTCAATTCTGGAAGAAAGTACTTAATCTTCCTAATTCTACTCCTAATGCCCTGTTACGGTTTGAATTAGGTAATCTTTCGCTACACATACAAGTAGTATGGAAAAGGTGCAGTCTCCTTCGGAAATGTCTTTTAGGTCTGTCGGCAAAAAATGTGCTGGCGACATTGGCGGATTATTTACTTCGCTCTGAACATCTGTTCCCGAAAAAATGGAGAACCGCAGTTTTTGATGATCTGAATATGGCAAACATCTCAATAGACTTATTGCTAAATAATCCGAACAGAGCCAAACTAAAACTGCATCAATATGATTGGCAATATACACAACAAAAATGCCTGGGATTAAAAGATTTCGACAGAACTCTATTTGGTCATAAAAAACTTCGACAGACAGCTGATTATCTTTTGAAATGTCCTTCATCTAAACTTCGAACTCAAATTTTAAGATTTCGTATGAATCTCTGGCCAACGAATCAGATTTTATTAAGGAGAGGTATAATAAAATCAGAAGTCGCGTATTGTCGATTCTGCAAAATTGTCGGAATGGAAGAGACTCTTAAACATCTATTGATTGTGTGTGGCTCATTAAAGAAACAAAGAGAAACAATCTTACAAAAATTAACACACTTGCATTACATAGCTCGCTCTGATAATGGATTGTGGTGTGAATTATTTGCAACAACTAAAATCTCAATAAGAATAGCCACGATGCAGTTCTTGGAATCGGTAATGCAATCAGCTGACCGTTCTTGTATGATGATTCACTATAATAATGAGAACTAACAGCTACCTATTGTGGATTGCTTTATCTTATGGCTTTTCGAGATTTTGCAAATTAATCAATTGAATTTTACTGCAGGCAATATTGACTTACATCTATGCAAGTATATCTCTTCCTGTGGAGAATTTTGTAAATTTGTCTCACTCTTTGCTGTCTTTGATTAATCAAATCAATGTATAATGAGAAAGAAATTATATAGTTGTACATTTATTGATCTGTTTATGTAAATGTTTGTTTTGAAAGGTTATCTAATTTTAACCAACCAAAATAAAGGGAAAAAAAAAACAAAAAAAAAATAAAAGCTTCCACTACAATATATGGCACTAGTTTGTGAGAGAAAGGTGTGTATTTCTTGCATGGATTACTGCAGAAACAGCTGCTGCTGCGATCATTGTGTAGACGGGGGGCCAAATCTGACCCTCATGCCCCCCACGCGACTCTCAACAGGAAGGCAGAGAAACGACAGATGTGCCACCCTCTTAGGCCCATCATCACAATCATCAATGTATTGCAGGTGTGAGAATCATTATTCTCTCAGACAGCCGTTCAGACCATACCCAATCGATGATTTGAATGATATGGAAATGACATTGATTGAGCAAGTCGACTAACTGCAAAACCAGAAATCAATGGCATCACCGCTGACATCACGACATAGCTGCACTTAAACATGAAGAACATATTCATCCATTCATGAAGTTACACGAACATGCACTCGTTTATTGTATATAGGCACAAAGCACATGCTTATGACCCATGTAGGTAGAGGATGGACACACATAAATATCTCTATATTCACATCTTTCGGCAAAGCTGAAACCACAAGATGCAAAGTATTCATATATCTAGATTGTACATAATTGACTGCTACTAACATGGAGAAGCCATAAGAAATGGTATGGAAGCAATATCCCACTGAAATGAATGACAAAGGAGATACAGTCTTTGCGTACATGGAAAGGCGGACATGATCGCCGCAGCCAAAAGCATCCAGAAACAAGGCACCCAGCCAAGGACAAGTGGTGACTGAAAAGTTCCATTTACCAAGACAATGAGCCACCTTCAGAAAATCAGGCAAAATCCTCATCATTACAAACAGGACAGCTTCATTTCGTGGTCTCAACACACGTGGCCCAACCTAACAGGACAATGCCCATTCAATTAAGGTAGATGACGAACCCATCGAACCAGAGGGGACAAGTTACAAGTGTTGCCAACGAACTGCCAACTGAGTGCACTCTCCCAGGCTTAGGTGATCAGAGATGGCAACATTAGAGAACACTTTGCACCTCCATGTTCATTCCTATTGCCTTCAGAAAGGTAGACTCAGTTTGGTAACCGCCCAGGGTCCCAAGGATGGGAGGACATATTCTGCCCAATCCAGATTCACCTTTTATGTAGGGATATCATTTGTTGCAAGGGCCAATAGTCTCTCTGTGACCCTGCAACATTGTAGATTGATGCTAGTAGAGGTGGTCCTGGTAGGAGCCACTAGATTGACTATCCAGTAGTAGAACTAACCCTTATATGTAACTCACCTAAACTGACCAATGTGAATGTCTGATAGGTTTCTGGGATGGAACCTGGATTTGTGACATCTCAACAGGATAAAACTAGGTGGCACATGCTTAGAAGACGAGAGTTCCGGGGGATACTTATTTTTCTGGTGTGATCCCTGTCATTTTGTTTGCTAATAAAAGACAGTAACTTTGGTCCATGGCTGAGTCTTCTGTTCTTGTGGCAGTGAATCTTTGATGGGCCCAAGTGTTCTTTGCTGATAATTGGTGTGACTGCTAGAGAGCCCCCGCCACATCTATACAAATTAGTAGCAGAGGAGGGTCGCTAGGATTTTTCAGCGAGCAAACATCTTGTCCCGTCCTGTCTCGTGCCGCTGCATGCCCGAGGGGCTGTGTGGCAAACCGCTGAAACCGATACCTAAAAATATGAGTGTCTAAAAGAGAAGAGGCCGGCAGGAGCCACCTTCGGTGGAACATTCCTGCCCACCTATCAGACCGGACGGCAAAGTGGTAGGTTGTGGGAGAGTTGGTGTCCGAAAGACCTCAGCAGATCACGGAGTACAAGTATAGACTCAGCTATATGGCAAATGGGGGGGAAGGTTCGCTTGGTGTTTTCTGATGAAGTTTTTTTTTGATGTAAGGATACCTGTTTGTTATGCGGTCAGTTTGGGCGGTCAGCTTAGACAGTCAGTTTAGCATGTGAAAAAATATGTAATGGTTTCCCTGTGAGTTAGGCAATTTAGCTTGGTTCATGGATGAGTAAATAATGGTTTACCTGAGTATATTGGTTAGCGGAAAAAGCTGCCTTGTATCGTGGAAAGTTTTTCCTGATTTATCTCTCTGAGGTGCATTCCTATAAGGTGACGCTATAGAAGAGGGACCACAAGATTTATTAGTTTAGACAGACATTGGTAGGAGACAGGAAGGCAGCCGTATATATGATATGTTGGGTTTGTCATTGTGTTTGGGGCAGGTCATAAGCGAACATATCTATTGAAAGATCAAAAATGTTTCCTCTACAGTAGTGGTGACGTCACCTGTGAGGTTGTTTAATAGGACTTGAAGTGCACCAAACGCAGTAGGACTTAGTGGGTAGTTTGCCGATTGTGATTATAAATCAGTGTGGGGCCATTTGGGCAGAGCTGGAGTAGCTCACAAGTGGAGTTATTATTTGGCCTTCAGGGCGAAGAGCTACAGAGGGGCCGTTTATGGTGGTGAGCCGGAGAGGCTATGAAAATATTTGTTGTATTGATTAAAATTGGATGTATCCAGGTCAAGTAAGTATTGATAAAGTATTACATTAGGTGATGAAAATGAGGGATACATCTCTATAACATTTATGCAAGTCCCTTTTGCTGTATCAAGACAAAATCCACAAGTATAGCATGGAATTGACTCACGACACTGAAGGTAAGTTGGCAAAGCCATGGCCCAAAGATGGAAGCTTTTCCAAATGTGTGCAGCAACCAATTGCCACTTATTTGCAGGCACTTTATGAGTGGAGTAAACTAAGCAAATGATTGGCCATATTAGAGCTATGGAAAATGTTTCAGGAGGAGGAAGGGGACTCAGTTTGGGCGGCATTGGATGCAGAGCCAACGGGACATGGGGAATAAACAGCCCTCAGCTCCCCCTCCCCCTCATCCTCCTCAAGCAGCAAACTAAGATACAGCAACAGAAAGCAAAGGTTTTTACCTCATGAAGGAGTTAAAAGCTGTGGCAGGATACAACAATCCCACTTTTGCACCACCAGCGTATAGTGGCGAAGGTGCACC